>NW_028233408.1:0-399341 GCF_054856515.1 Filicampus tigris | reverse complement strand
CAGACAAGTGCCCGAATGGGGGGAGCGAGTCCGAGGATCACCCGCTGAAAGCTCCACTTCCAGGATTTGGACTTCCATGCGGCAAGTCCCCAAACACAAGCCCCAGACAAGTGCCCGAATGGGGGGAGCGAGTCCGAGTATCACCCGCTGAAAGCTCCACTTCCAGGATTTAGACTTCCACCGGGAAAGCCCACAAACACAAGCCTCAGACAGGTGCTCAACTGAGGGGAGCGAGTCCGAGCTTCACCCGCTGAAAGCTCCACTTCCAGGATTTGGACTTCCATGCGGCAAGTCCCCAAACACAAGCCTCAGACAGGTGCTCGACTGAGGGGAGCGAGTCCGAGTACCACCCGCTGAAAGTTCCACTTCCAGGATTTGGACTTCCATGGGGCAAGTCCCCAAACACAAGCCCCAGACAAGTGCCCGAATGGGGGGAGCGAGTCCGAGTATCACCCGCTGAAAGCTCCACTTCCAGGATTTGGACTTCCATGCGGCAAGTCCCCAAACACAAGCCCCAGACAAGTGCCCGAATGGGGGGAGCGAGTCCGAGTATCACCCGCTTAAAGCTCCACTTCCAGGATTTAGACTTCCACCGGGAAAGCCCACAAACACAAGCCTCAGACAGGTGCTCAACTGAGGGGAGCAAGTCCCAGTGTCACCCGCTGAAAGCTCCACTTCCAGGATTTGGACTTCCATGCGGCAAGTCCCCAAACATAAGCCCCAGACAAGTGCCCGAATGGGGGGAGCGAGTCCGAGTATCACCCGCTGAAAGCTCCACTTCCAGGATTTAGACTTCCACCGGGAAAGCCCACAAACACAAGCCTCAGACAGGTGCTCAACTGAGGGGAGCGAGTCCGAGTTCCACCCGCTGAAAGTTCCACTTCCAGGATTTGGACTTCCATGCGGCAAGTCCCCAAACACAAGCCCCAGACAGGTGCCCAACTGAGGGGAGCGATTCCGAGTACCACCCGCTGGAAGCTCCACTTCCAGGATTTGGACTTCCATGGGGCAAGTCCCCAAACACAAGCCCCAGACAAGTGCCCGAATGGGGGGAGCGAGTCTGAGCATCCACCGCTGAAATTTCCACTTCCAGGATTTGGACTTCCATGCGGCAAGTCCCCAAATACAAGCCCCAGACATGTGCCTTACTGAGGGGAGCGAGTCCGAGCATCACCCGCTGAAAGCTCCACTTCCAGGATTTGGACTTCCATGCGGCAAGTCCCCAAACACAAGCCCCAGACAAGTGCCCGAATGGGGGGAGCGAGTCCGAGTATAACCCGCTGAAAGCTCCACTTCCTGGATTTAGACTTCCACCGGGAAAGCCCAAAACACAAGCCTCAGACAGGTGCTCAACTGAGGGGAGCGAGTCCGAGTTCCACCCGCTGAAAGTTCCACTTCCAGAATTTGGACTTCCATGGGGCAAGTCCCCAAACACAAGCCCCAGACAAGTGCCCGACTGGGGGGAGCGAGTCCGAGCATCACCCGCTGAAAGCTCCACTTCCAGGATTTGGACTTCCATGCGGCAAGTCCCCAAACACAAGCCCCAGGCAAGTGCCCGAATGGGGGGAGCGAGTCCGAGTATCACCCGCTGAAAACTCCACTTCCAGGATTTAGACTTTCACCGGGAAAGCCCACAGACACAAGCCTCAGACAGGTGCTCAACTGAGGGGAGCGAGTCCGAGTTCCACCCGCTGAAAGTTCCACTTCCAGGATTTGGACTTCCATGCGGCAAGTCCCCAAACACAAGCCTCAGACAGGTGCTCGACTGAGGGGAGCGAGTCCGAGTACCACCCGCTGAAAGTTCCACTTCCAGGATTTGAACTTCCTTGGGTCAAGTCCCCAAACACAAGCCCCAGACAAGTGCCCGAATGGGGGAAGCGAGTCCGAGTATCACCCGCTGAAAGCTCCACTTCCAGGATTTGGACTTCCATGCGGCAAGTCCCCAAACACAAGCCCCAGACAAGTGCCCGAATGGGGGGAGCGAGTCCCAGTATCACCCGCTGAAAGCTCCACTTCCAGGATTTAGACTTCCACCGGGAAAGCCCACAAACACAAGCCTCAGACAGGTGCTCAACTGAGGGGAGCGAGTCCGAGTTCCACCCGCTGAAAGTTCCACTTCCAGGATTTGGACTTCCATGCGGCAAGTCCCCAAACACAAGCCCCAGACAGGTGCCTTACTGAGGGGAGCGAGTCCGAGAATCACCCGCTGAAAGCTCCACTTCCAGGATTTGGACTTCCATGCGGCAAGTCCCCAAACACAAGCCCCAGACAAGTGCCCGAATAGGGGGAGCGAGTCCGAGTATCACCCGCTGAAAGCTCCACTTCCAGGATTTAGACTTCCAACGGGAAAGCCCACAGACACAAGCCTCAGACAGGTGCTCAACTGAGGGGAGCGAGTCAGAGTTCCACCCGCTGAAAGTTCCACTTCCAGGATTTGGACTTCCATGCGGCAAGTCGCCAAACACAAGCCCCAGACAGGTGCCTTACTGAGGGGAGCGAGTCAGAGTATCACCCGCTGAAAGCTCCACTTCCAGGATTTGGACTTCCATGCGGCAAGTCCCCAAACACAAGCCTCAGACAGGTGCTCGACTGAGGGGAGCGAGTCCGAGTACCACCCGCTGAAAGTTCCACTTCCAGGATTTGGACTTCCATGCGGCAAGTCCCCAAACACAAGCCCCAGACAAGTGCCCGAATTGGGGGAGCGAGTCCGAGTATCACCCGCTGAAAGCTCCACTTCCAGGATTTAGACTTCCACCGGAAAGCCCACAAACACAAGCCTCAGACAGGTGCTCAACTGAGGGGAGCGAGTCCGAGTTCCACCAGCTGAAAGTTCCACTTCCAGGATTTGGACTTCCATGCGGCAAGTACCCAAACACAAGCCCCAGACAGGTGCCTTACTGAGGGGAGCGAGTCCGAGTATCACCCGCTGAAAGCTCCACTTCCAGGATTTGGACTTCCATGCGGCAAGTCCCCAAACACAAGCCTCAGACAGGTGCTCGACTGAGGGGAGCGAGTCCGAGTACCACCCGCTGAAAGTTCCACTTCCAGGATTTGGACTTCCATGCGGCAAGTCCCCAAACACAAGCCTCAGACAGGTGCTCAACTGAGGGGAGCGAGTCCGAGTTCCACCCGCTGAAAGTTCCACTTCCAGGATTTGGACTTCCTTGGGTCAAGTCCCCAAACACAAGCCCCAGACAAGTGCCCGAATGGGGGGAGCGAGTCCGAGTATCACCCGCTGAAAGCTCCACTTCCAGGATTTAGACTTCCACCGGGAAAGCCCACAAACACAAGCCTCAGACAGGTGCTCAACTGAGGGGAGCGAGTCCGAGTTCCACCCGCTGAAAGTTCCACTTCCAGGATTTGGACTTCCATGCGGCAAGTCCCCAAACACAAGCCCCAGACAGGTGCCTTACTGAGGGGAGCGAGTCCGAGTATCACCCGCTGAAAGCTCCACTTCCAGGATTTGGACTTCCATGCGGCAAGTCCCCAAACACAAGCCCCAGACAAGTGCCCGAATGGGGGGAGCGATTCCGAGTACCACCCGCTGGAAGTTCCACTTCCAGGATTTGGACTTCCATGGGGCAAGTCCCCAAACACAAGCCCCAGACAAGTGCCCGAGTGGGGGGAGCGAGTCCGAGCATAACCCGCTGAAAGCTCCACTTCCAGGATTAAGACTTCCACCAGGCAAGCCCACAAACACAAGCCTCAGACAGGTGCTCAACTGAGGGGAGCGAGTCTGAGTACAACCCGCTGAAAGTTCCACTTCCAGGATTTGGACTTCCATGGGGCAAGTCCCCAAACACAAGCCCAAGACAGGTGCCCGACTGAGGCGAGCGAGTCCGAGTATCACCCGCTGGAAGTTCCACTTCCAGGATTTGGACTTCCATGGGGTAAGTCCCCAAACACAAGACTCAGACAGGTGCTCGACTGAGGGGAGCGAGTCTGAGTACCACCCGCTGAAAGTTCCACTTCCAGGATTTGGACTTCCATGCAGCAAGTCCCCAAACACAAGCCCCAGACAAGTGCCCGAATGGGGGGAGCGAGTCCGAGCATCACCCGCTGAAAGCTCCACGTCCAGGATTTGGACTTCCATGCGGCAAGTCCCCAAACACAAGCCCCAGACAAGTGCCCGAATGGGGGGAGCGAGTCCGAGTATCACCCGCTGAAAGCTCCACTTCCAGGATTTAGACTTCCACCGGGAAAGCCCACAAACACAAGCCTCAGACAGGTGCTCAACTGAGGGGAGCGAGTCCGAGTTCCACCCGCTGAAAGTTCCACTTCCAGGATTTGGACTTCCATGCGGCAAGTCCCCAAACACAAGCCCCAGACAGGTGCCTTACTGAGGGGAGCGAGTCCGAGTATCACCCGCTGAAAGCTCCACTTCCAGGATTTGGACTTCCACCGGGAAAGCCCACAAACACAAGCCTCAGACAGGTGCTCAACTGAGGGGAGCGAGTCCCAGTGTCACCCGCTGAAAGCTCCACTTCCAGGATTTGGACTTCCATGCGGCAAGTCCCCAAACATAAGCCCCAGACAAGTGCCCGAATGGGGGGAGCGAGTCCGAGTATCACCCGCTGAAAGCTCCACTTCCAGGATTTAGACTTCCACCGGGAAAGCCCACAAACACAAGCCTCAGACAGGTGCTCAACTGAGGGGAGCGAGTCCGAGTTCCACCCGCTGAAAGTTCCACTTCCAGGATTTGGACTTCCATGCGGCAAGTCCCCAAACACAAGCCCCAGACAGGTGCTCAACTGAGGGGAGCGAGTCCCAGTGTCACCCGCTGAAAGCTCCACTTCCAGGATTTGGACTTCCATGCGGCAAGTCCCCAAACATAAGCCCCAGACAAGTGCCCGAATGGGGGGAGCGAGTCCGAGTATCACCCGCTGAAAGCTCCACTTCCAGGATTTAGACTTCCACCGGGAAAGCCCACAAACACAAGCCTCAGACAGGTGCTCAACTGAGGGGAGCGAGTCCGAGTTCCACCCGCTGAAAGTTCCACTTCCAGGATTTGGACTTCCATGCGGCAAGTCCCCAAACACAAGCCCCAGACAGGTGCCCAACTGAGGGTAGCGATTCCGAGTACCACCCGCTGGAAGCTCCACTTCCAGGATTTGGACTTCCATGGGGCAAGTCCCCAAACACAAGCCCCAGTCAAGTGCCCGAATGGGGGGAGCGAGTCTGAGCATCCACCGCTGAAAGCTCCACTTCCAGGATTTGGACTTCCATGCGGCAAGTCCCCAAATACAAGCCCCAGACATGTGCCTTACTGAGGGGAGCGAGTCCGAGCATCACCCGCTGAAAGCTCCACTTCCAGGATTTGGACTTCCATGCGGCAATTCCCCAAACACAAGCCCCAGACAAGTGCCCGAATGGGGGGAGCGAGTCCGAGTATAACCCGCTGAAAGCTCCACTTCCTGGATTTAGACTTCCACCGGGAAAGCCCAAAACACAAGCCTCAGACAGGTGCTCAACTGAGGGGAGCGAGTCCGAGTTCCACCCGCTGAAAGTTCCACTTCCAGAATTTGGACTTCCACCGGGAAAGCCCACAAACACAAGCCTCAGACAGGTGCTCAACTGAGGGGAGCGAGTCCCAGTGTCACCCGCTGAAAGCTCCACTTCCAGGATTTGGACTTCCATGCGGCAAGTCCCCAAACATAAGCCCCAGACAAGTGCCCGAATGGGGGGAGCGAGTCCGAGTATCACCCGCTGAAAGCTCCACTTCCAGGATTTAGACTTCCACCGGGAAAGCCCACAAACACAAGCCTCAGACAGGTGCTCAACTGAGGGGAGCGAGTCCGAGTTCCACCCGCTGAAAGTTCCACTTCCAGGATTTGGACTTCCATGCGGCAAGTCCCCAAACACAAGCCCCAGACAGGTGCCCAACTGAGGGTAGCGATTCCGAGTACCACCCGCTGGAAGCTCCACTTCCAGGATTTGGACTTCCATGGGGCAAGTCCCCAAACACAAGCCCCAGAAAAGTGCCCGAATGGGGGGAGCGAGTCTGAGCATCCACCGCTGAAAGCTCCACTTCCAGGATTTGGACTTCCATGCGGCAAGTCCCCAAATACAAGCCCCAGACATGTGCCTTACTGAGGGGAGCGAGTCCGAGCATCACCCGCTGAAAGCTCCACTTCCAGGATTTGGACTTCCATGCGGCAAGTCCCCAAACACAAGCCCCAGACAAGTGCCCGAATGGGGGGAGCGAGTCCGAGTATAACCCGCTGAAAGCTCCACTTCCTGGATTTAGACTTCCACCGGGAAAGCCCAAAACACAAGCCTCAGACAGGTGCTCAACTGAGGGGAGCGAGTCCGAGTTCCACCCGCTGAAAGTTCCACTTCCAGAATTTGGACTTCCATGGGGCAAGTCCCCAAACACAAGCCCCAGACAAGTGCCCGACTGGGGGGAGCGAGTCCGAGTATCACCCGCTGAAAGCTCCACTTCCAGGATTTAGACTTTCACCGGGAAAGCCCACAGACACAAGCCTCTGACAGGTGCTCAACTGAGGGGAGCGAGTCCGAGTTCCACCCGCTGAAAGTTCCACTTCCAGGATTTGGACTTCCATGCAGCAAGTCGCCAAACACAAGCCCCAGACAGGTGCCTTACTGAGGGGAGCGAGTCCGATTATCACCCGCTGAAAGCTCAACTTCCAGGATTTGGACTTCCATGCGGCAAGTCCCCAAACACAAGCCTCAGACAGGTGCTCGACTGAGGGGAGCGAGTCCGAGTACCACCCGCTGAAAGTTCCACTTCCAGGATTTGGACTTCCTTGGGTCAAGTCCCCAAACACAAGCCCCAGACAAGTGCCCGAATGGGGGGAGCGAGTCCGAGTATCACCCGCTGAAAGCTCCACTTCCAGGATTTGGACTTCCATGCGGCAAGTCCCCAAACACAAGCCCCAGACAAGTGCCCGAATGGGGGGAGCGAGTCCGAGTATCACCCGCTGAAAGCTCCACTTCCAGGATTTAGACTTCCACCGGGAAAGCCCACAAACACAAGCCTCAGACAGGTGCTCAACTGAGGGGAGCGAGTCCGAGTTCCACCCGCTGAAAGTTCCACTTCCAGGATTTGGACTTCCATGCGGCAAGTCCCCAAACACAAGCCCCAGACAGGTGCCTTACTGAGGGGAGCGAGTCCGAGAATCACCCGCTGAAAGCTCCACTTCCAGGATTTGGACTTCCATGCGGCAAGTCCCCAAACACAAGCCCCAGACAAGTGCCCGAATGGGGGGAGCGAGTCCGAGTATCACCCGCTGAAAGCTCCACTTCCAGGATTTAGACTTCCACCGGGAAAGCCCACAGACACAAGCCTCAGACAGGTGCTCAACTGAGGGGAGCGAGTCCGAGTTCCACCCGCTGAAAGTTCCACTTCCAGGATTTGGACTTCCATGCGGCAAGTCGCCAAACACAAGCCCCAGACAGGTGCCTTACTGAGGGGAGCGAGTCCGAGTATCACCCGCTGAAAGCTCCACTTCCAGGATTTGGACTTCCATGCGGCAAGTCCCCAAACACAAGCCTCAGACAGGTGCTCGACTGAGGGGAGCGAGTCCGAGTATCACCCGCTGAAAGCTCCACTTCCAGGATTTAGACTTCCACCGGGAAAGCCCACAGACACAAGCCTCAGACAGGTGCTCAACTGAGGGGAGCGAGTCCGAGTTCCACCCGCTGAAAGTTCCACTTCCAGGATTTGGACTTCCATGCGGCAAGTCGCCAAACACAAGCCCCAGACAGGTGCCTTACTGAGGGGAGCGAGTCCGAGTATCACCCGCTGAAAGCTCCACTTCTAGGATTTGGACTTCCATGCGGCAAGTCCCCAAACACAAGCCTCAGACAGGTGCTCGACTGAGGGGAGCGAGTCCGAGTACCACCCGCTGAAAGTTCCACTTCCAGGATTTGGACTTCCATGCGGCAAGTCCCCAAACACAAGCCCCAGACAAGTGCCCGAATTGGGGGAGCGAGTCCGAGTATCACCCGCTGAAAGCTCCACTTCCAAGAATTAGACTTCCACCGGGAAAGCCCACAAACACAAGCCTCAGACAGGTGCTCAACTGAGGGGAGCGAGTCCGAGTTCCACCCGCTGAAAGTTCCACTTCCAGGATTTGGACTTCCATGCGGCAAGTCCCCAAACACAAGCCCCAGACAGGTGCCTTACTGAGGGGAGCGAGTCCGAGTATCACCCGCTGAAAGCTCCACTTCCAGGATTTGGACTTCCATGCGGCAAGTCCCCAAACACAAGCCTCAGACAGGTGCTCGACTGAGGGGAGCGAGTCCGAGTACCACCCGCTGAAAGTTCCACTTCCAGGATTTGGACTTCCATGCGGCAAGTCCCCAAACACAAGCCCCAGACAGGTGCCCAACTGAGGGTAGCGATTCCGAGTACCACCCGCTGGAAGCTCCACTTCCAGGATTTGGACTTCCATGGGGCAAGTCCCCAAACACAAGCCCCAGACAAGTGCCCGAATGGGGGGAGCGAGTCCGAGTATCACCCGCTGAAAGCTCCACTTCCAGGATTTGGACTTCCATGCGGCAAGTCCCCAAACACAAGCCCCAGACAAGTGCCCGACTGGGGGGAGCGAGTCTGAGCATCCACCGCTGAAAGCTCCACTTCCAGGATTTGGACTTCCATGCGGCAAGTCCCCAAATACAAGCCCCAGACATGTGCCTTACTGAGGGGAGCGAGTCCGAGCATCACCCGCTGAAAGCTCCACTTCCAGGATTTGGACTTCCGTGCGGCAAGTCCCCAAACACAAGCCCCAGACAAGTGCCCGAATGGGGGGAGCGAGTCCGAGGATCACCCGCTGAAAGCTCCACTTCCAGGATTTGGACTTCCATGCGGCAAGTCCCCAAACACAAGCCCCAGACAAGTGCCCGAATGGGGGGAGCGAGTCCGAGTATCACCCGCTGAAAGCTCCACTTCCAGGATTTAGACTTCCACCGGGAAAGCCCACAAACACAAGCCTCAGACAGGTGCTCAACTGAGGGGAGCGAGTCCGAGTTCCACCCGCTGAAAGTTCCACTTCCAGGATTTGGACTTCCATGCGGCAAGTCCCCAAACACAAGCCCCAGACAGGTGCCTTACTGAGGGGAGCGAGTCCGAGTATCACCCCCTGAAAGCTCCATTTCCAGGATTTGGACTTCCATGCGGCAAGTCCCCAAACACAAGCCCCAGACAAGTGCCCGAATGGGGGGAGCGAGTCCGAGTATCACCCGCTGAAAGCTCCACTTCCAGGATTTAGACTTCCACCGGGAAAGCCCACAGACACAAGCCTCAGACAGGTGCTCAACTGAGGGGAGCGAGTCCGAGTTCCACCCGCTGAAAGTTCCACTTCCAGGATTTGGACTTCCATGCGGCAAGTCGCCAAACACAAGCCCCAGACAGGTGGCTCCACTTCCAGGATTTAGACTTCCACCGGGAAAGCCCACAAACACAAGCCTCAGACAGGTGCTCAACTGAGGGGAGCGAGTCCGAGCTTCACCCGCTGAAAGCTCCACTTCCAGGATTTGGACTTCCATGCGGCAAGTCCCCAAACACAAGCCTCAGACAGGTGCTCGACTGAGGGGAGCGAGTCCGAGTACCACCCGCTGAAAGTTCCACTTCCAGGATTTGGACTTCCATGGGGCAAGTCCCCAAACACAAGCCCCAGACAAGTGCCCGAATGGGGGGAGCGAGTCCGAGTATCACCCGCTGAAAGCTCCACTTCCAGGATTTGGACTTCCATGCGGCAAGTCCCCAAACACAAGCCCCAGACAAGTGCCCGAATGGGGGGAGCGAGTCCGAGTATCACCCGCTGAAAGCTCCACTTCCAGGATTTAGACTTCCACCGGGAAAGCCCACAAACACAAGCCTCAGACAGGTGCTCAACTGAGGGGAGCGAGTCCCAGTGTCACCCGCTGAAAGCTCCACTTCCAGGATTTGGACTTCCATGCGGCAAGTCCCCAAACATAAGCCCCAGACAAGTGCCCGAATGGGGGGAGCGAGTCCGAGTATCACCCGCTGAAAGCTCCACTTCCAGGATTTAGACTTCCACCGGGAAAGCCCACAAACACAAGCCTCAGACAGGTGCTCAACTGAGGGGAGCGAGTCCGAGTTCCACCCGCTGAAAGTTCCACTTCCAGGATTTGGACTTCCATGCGGCAAGTCCCCAAACACAAGCCCCAGACAGGTGCCCAACTGAGGGGAGCGATTCCGAGTACCACCCGCTGGAAGCTCCACTTCCAGGATTTGGACTTCCATGGGGCAAGTCCCCAAACACAAGCCCCAGACAAGTGCCCGAATGGGGGGAGCGAGTCTGAGCATCCACCGCTGAAATTTCCACTTCCAGGATTTGGACTTCCATGCGGCAAGTCCCCAAATACAAGCCCCAGACATGTGCCTTACTGAGGGGAGCGAGTCCGAGCATCACCCGCTGAAAGCTCCACTTCCAGGATTTGGACTTCCATGCGGCAAGTCCCCAAACACAAGCCCCAGACAAGTGCCCGAATGGGGGGAGCGAGTCCGAGTATAACCCGCTGAAAGCTCCACTTCCTGGATTTAGACTTCCACCGGGAAAGCCCAAAACACAAGCCTCAGACAGGTGCTCAACTGAGGGGAGCGAGTCCGAGTTCCACCCGCTGAAAGTTCCACTTCCAGAATTTGGACTTCCATGGGGCAAGTCCCCAAACACAAGCCCCAGACAAGTGCCCGACTGGGGGGAGCGAGTCCGAGCATCACCCGCTGAAAGCTCCACTTCCAGGATTTGGACTTCCATGCGGCAAGTCCCCAAACACAAGCCCCAGGCAAGTGCCCGAATGGGGGGAGCGAGTCCGAGTATCACCCGCTGAAAACTCCACTTCCAGGATTTAGACTTTCACCGGGAAAGCCCACAGACACAAGCCTCAGACAGGTGCTCAACTGAGGGGAGCGAGTCCGAGTTCCACCCGCTGAAAGTTCCACTTCCAGGATTTGGACTTCCATGCAGCAAGTCGCCAAACACAAGCCCCAGACAGGTGCCTTACTGAGGGGTGCGAGTCCGATTATCACCCGCTGAAAGCTCCACTTCCAGGATTTGGACTTCCATGCGGCAAGTCCCCAAACACAAGCCTCAGACAGGTGCTCGACTGAGGGGAGCGAGTCCGAGTACCACCCGCTGAAAGTTCCACTTCCAGGATTTGAACTTCCTTGGGTCAAGTCCCCAAACACAAGCCCCAGACAAGTGCCCGAATGGGGGGAGCGAGTCCGAGTATCACCCGCTGAAAGCTCCACTTCCAGGATTTGGACTTCCATGCGGCAAGTCCCCAAACACAAGCCCCAGACAAGTGCCCGAATGGGGGGAGCGAGTCCGAGTATCACCCGCTGAAAGCTCCACTTCCAGGATTTAGACTTCCACCGGGAAAGCCCACAAACACAAGCCTCAGACAGGTGCTCAACTGAGGGGAGCGAGTCCGAGTTCCACCCGCTGAAAGTTCCACTTCCAGGATTTGGACTTCCATGCGGCAAGTCCCCAAACACAAGCCCCAGACAGGTGCCTTACTGAGGGGAGCGAGTCCGAGAATCACCCGCTGAAAGCTCCACTTCCAGGATTTGGACTTCCATGCGGCAAGTCCCCAAACACAAGCCCCAGACAAGTGCCCGAATAGGGGGAGCGAGTCCGAGTATCACCCGCTGAAAGCTCCACTTCCAGGATTTAGACTTCCAACGGGAAAGCCCACAGACACAAGCCTCAGACAGGTGCTCAACTGAGGGGAGCGAGTCAGAGTTCCACCCGCTGAAAGTTCCACTTCCATGATTTGGACTTCCATGCGGCAAGTCGCCAAACACAAGCCCCAGACAGGTGCCTTACTGAGGGGAGCGAGTCAGAGTATCACCCGCTGAAAGCTCCACTTCCAGGATTTGGACTTCCATGCGGCAAGTCCCCAAACACAAGCCTCAGACAGGTGCTCGACTGAGGGGAGCGAGTCCGAGTACCACCCGCTGAAAGTTCCACTTCCAGGATTTGGACTTCCATGCGGCAAGTCCCCAAACACAAGCCCCAGACAAGTGCCCGAATTGGGGGAGCGAGTCCGAGTATCACCCGCTGAAAGCTCCACTTCCAGGATTTAGACTTCCACCGGAAAGCCCACAAACACAAGCCTCAGACAGGTGCTCAATTGAGGGGAGCGAGTCCGAGTTCCACCAGCTGAAAGTTCCACTTCCAGGATTTGGACTTCCATGCGGCAAGTCCCCAAACACAAGCCCCAGACAGGTGCCTTACTGAGGGGAGCGAGTCCGAGTATCACCCGCTGAAAGCTCCACTTCCAGGATTTGGACTTCCATGCGGCAAGTCCCCAAACACAAGCCCCAGACAGGTGCCCGACTGAGGCGAGCGAGTCCGAGTATCACCCGCTGGAAGTTCCACTTCCAGGATTTGGACTTCCATGGGGCAAGTCCCCAAACACAAGCCCCAGACAAGTGCCCGAGTGGGGGGAGCGAGTCCGAGCATAACCCGCTGAAAGCTCCACTTCCAGGATTAAGACTTCCACCAGGCAAGCCCACAAACACAAGCCTCAGACAGGTGCTCAACTGAGGGGAGCGAGTCTGAGTACAACCCGCTGAAAGTTCCACTTCCAGGATTTGGACTTCCATGGGGCAAGTCCCCAAACACAAGCCCAAGACAGGTGCCCGACTGAGGCGAGCGAGTCCGAGTATCACCCGCTGGAAGTTCCACTTCCAGGATTTGGACTTCCATGGGGTAAGTCCCCAAACACAAGACTCAGACAGGTGCTCGACTGAGGGGAGCGAGTCCGAGTACCACCCGCTGAAAGTTCCACTTCCAGGATTTGGACTTCCATGCAGCAAGTCCCCAAACACAAGCCCCAGACAAGTGCCCGAATGGGGGGAGCGAGTCCGAGCATCACCCGCTGAAAGCTCCACGTCCAGGATTTGGACTTCCATGCGGCAAGTCCCCAAACACAAGCCCCAGACAAGTGCCCGAATGGGGGGAGCGAGTCCGAGTATCACCCGCTGAAAGCTCCACTTCCAGGATTTAGACTTCCACCGGGAAAGCCCACAAACACAAGCCTCAGACAGGTGCTCAACTGAGGGGAGCGAGTCCGAGTTCCACCCGCTGAAAGTTCCACTTCCAGGATTTGGACTTCCATGCGGCAAGTCCCCAAACACAAGCCCCAGACAGGTGCCTTACTGAGGGGAGCGAGTCCGAGTATCACCCGCTGAAAGCTCCACTTCCAGGATTTGGACTTCCACCGGGAAAGCCCACAAACACAAGCCTCAGACAGGTGCTCAACTAAGGGGAGCGAGTCCCAGTGTCACCCGCTGAAAGCTCCACTTCCAGGATTTGGACTTCCATGCGGCAAGTCCCCAAACACAAGCCCCAGGCAAGTGCCCGAATGGGGGGAGCGAGTCCGAGTATCACCCGCTGAAAGCTCCACTTCCAGGATTTAGACTTTCACCGGGAAAGCCCACAGACACAAGCCTCTGACAGGTGCTCAACTGAGGGGAGCGAGTCCGAGTTCCACCCGCTGAAAGTTCCACTTCCAGGATTTGGACTTCCATGCAGCAAGTCGCCAAACACAAGCCCCAGACAGGTGCCTTACTGAGGGGAGCGAGTCCGATTATCACCCGCTGAAAGCTCAACTTCCAGGATTTGGACTTCCATGCGGCAAGTCCCCAAACACAAGCCTCAGACAGGTGCTCGACTGAGGGGAGCGAGTCCGAGTACCACCCGCTGAAAGTTCCACTTCCAGGATTTGGACTTCCTTGGGTCAAGTCCCCAAACACAAGCCCCAGACAAGTGCCCGAATGGGGGGAGCGAGTCCGAGTATCACCCGCTGAAAGTTCCACTTCCAGGATTTGGACTTCCATGCGGCAAGTCCCCAAACACAAGCCCCAGACAAGTGCCCGAATGGGGGGAGCGAGTCCGAGTATCACCCGCTGAAAGCTCCACTTCCAGGATTTAGACTTCCACCGGGAAAGCCCACAAACACAAGCCTCAGACAGGTGCTCAACTGAGGGGAGCGAGTCCGAGTTCCACCCGCTGAAAGTTCCACTTCCAGGATTTGGACTTCCATGCGGCAAGTCCCCAAACACAAGCCCCAGACAGGTGCCTTACTGAGGGGAGCGAGTCCGAGAATCACCCGCTGAAAGCTCCACTTCCAGGATTTGGACTTCCATGCGGCAAGTCCCCAAACACAAGCCCCAGACAAGTGCCCGAATGGGGGGAGCGAGTCCGAGTATCACCCGCTGAAAGCTCCACTTCCAGGATTTAGACTTCCACCGGGAAAGCCCACAGACACAAGCCTCAGACAGGTGCTCAACTGAGGGGAGCGAGTCCGAGTTCCACCCGCTGAAAGTTCCACTTCCAGGATTTGGACTTCCATGCGGCAAGTCGCCAAACACATGCCCCAGACAGGTGCCTTACTGAGGGGAGCGAGTCCGAGTATCACCCGCTGAAAGCTCCACTTCCAGGATTTGGACTTCCATGCGGCAAGTCCCCAAACACAAGCCTCAGACAGGTGCTCGACTGAGGGGAGCGAGTCCGAGTATCACCCGCTGAAAGCTCCACTTCCAGGATTTAGACTTCCACCGGGAAAGCCCACAGACACAAGCCTCAGACAGGTGCTCAACTGAGGGGAGCGAGTCCGAGTTCCACCCGCTGAAAGTTCCACTTCCAGGATTTGGACTTCCATGCGGCAAGTCGCCAAACACAAGCCCCAGACAGGTGCCTTACTGAGGGGAGCGAGTCCGAGTATCACCCGCTGAAAGCTCCACTTCCAGGATTTGGACTTCCATGCGGCAAGTCCCCAAACACAAGCCTCAGACAGGTGCTCGACTGAGGGGAGCGAGTCCGAGTACCACCCGCTGAAAGTTCCACTTCCAGGATTTGGACTTCCATGCGGCAAGTCCCCAAACACAAGCCCCAGACAAGTGCCCGAATTGGGGGAGCGAGTCCGAGTATCACCCGCTGAAAGCTCCACTTCCAAGAATTAGACTTCCACCGGGAAAGCCCACAAACACAAGCCTCAGACAGGTGCTCAACTGAGGGGAGCGAGTCCGAGTTCCACCCGCTGAAAGTTCCACTTCCAGGATTTGGACTTCCATGCGGCAAGTCCCCAAACACAAGCCCCAGACAGGTGCCTTACTGAGGGGAGCGATTCCGAGTACCACCCGCTGGAAGCTCCACTTCCAGGATTTGGACTTCCATGGGGCAAGTCCCCAAACACAAGCCCCAGACAAGTGCCCGAATGGGGGGAGCGAGTCCGAGTATCACCCGCTGAAAGCTCCACTTCCAGGATTTGGACTTCCATGCGGCAAGTCCCCAAACACAAGCCCCAGACAAGTGCCCGACTGGGGGGAGCGAGTCTGAGCATCCACCGCTGAAAGCTCCACTTCCAGGATTTGGACTTCCATGCGGCAAGTCCCCAAATACAAACCCCAGACATGTGCCTTACTGAGGGGAGCGAGTCCGAGCATCACCCGCTGAAAGCTCCACTTCCAGGATTTGGACTTCCATGCGGCAAGTCCCCAAACACAAGCCCCAGACAAGTGCCCGAATGGGGGGAGCGAGTCCGAGGATCACCCGCTGAAAGCTCCACTTCCAGGATTTGGACTTCCATGCGGCAAGTCCCCAAACACAAGCCCCAGACAAGTGCCCGAATGGGGGGAGCGAGTCCGAGTATCACCCGCTGAAAGCTCCACTTCCAGGATTTAGACTTCCACCGGGAAAGCCCACAAACACAAGCCTCAGACAGGTGCTCAACTGAGGGGAGCGAGTCCGAGCTTCACCCGCTGAAAGCTCCACTTCCAGGATTTGGACTTCCATGCGGCAAGTCCCCAAACACAAGCCTCAGACAGGTGCTCGACTGAGGGGAGCGAGTCCGAGTACCACCCGCTGAAAGTTCCACTTCCAGGATTTGGACTTCCATGGGGCAAGTCCCCAAACACAAGCCCCAGACAAGTGCCCGAATGGGGGGAGCGAGTCCGAGTATCACCCGCTGAAAGCTCCACTTCCAGGATTTGGACTTCCATGCGGCAAGTCCCCAAACACAAGCCCCAGAAAGTGCCCGAATGGGGGGAGCGAGTCCGAGTATCACCCGCTGAAAGCTCCACTTCCAGGATTTAGACTTCCACCGGGAAAGCCCACAAACACAAGCCTCAGACAGGTGCTCAACTGAGGGGAGCAAGTCCCAGTGTCACCCGCTGAAAGCTCCACTTCCAGGATTTGGACTTCCATGCGGCAAGTCCCCAAACATAAGCCCCAGACAAGTGCCCGAATGGGGGGAGCGAGTCCGAGTATCACCCGCTGAAAGCTCCACTTCCAGGATTTAGACTTCCACCGGGAAAGCCCACAAACACAAGCCTCAAACAGGTGCTCAACTGAGGGGAGCGAGTCCGAGTTCCACCCGCTGAAAGTTCCACTTCCAGGATTTGGACTTCCATGCGGCAAGTCCCCAAACACAAGCCCCAGACAGGTGCCCAACTGAGGGGAGCGATTCCGAGTACCACCCGCTGGAAGCTCCACTTCCAGGATTTGGACTTCCATGGGGCAAGTCCCCAAACACAAGCCCCAGACAAGTGCCCGAATGGGGGGAGCGAGTCTGAGCAGCCACCGCTGAAATTTCCACTTCCAGGATTTGGACTTCCATGCGGCAAGTCCCCAAATACAAGCCCCAGACATGTGCCTTACTGAGGGGAGCGAGTCCGAGCATCACCCGCTGAAAGCTCCACTTCCAGGATTTGGACTTCCATGCGGCAAGTCCCCAAACACAAGCCTCAGACAGGTGCTCGACTGAGGGGAGCGAGTCCGAGTACCACCCGCTGAAAGTTCCACTTCCAGGATTTGGACTTCCATGCGGCAAGTCCCCAAACACAAGCCCCAGACAAGTGCCCGAATGGGGGGAGCGAGTCCGAGTATCACCCGCTGAAAGCTCCACTTCCAGGATTTAGACTTCCACCGGGAAAGCCCACAAACACAAGCCCCAGACAGGTGCCTTACTGAGGGGAGCGAGTCCGAGTATCACCCGCTGAAAGCTCCACTTCCAGGATTTGGACTTCCATGCGGCAAGTCCCCAAACACAAGCCTCAGACAGGTGCTCGACTGAGGGGAGCGAGTCCGAGTACCACCCGCTGAAAGTTCCACTTCCAGGATTTGGACTTCCATGCGGCAAGTCCCCAAACACAAGCCTCAGACAGGTGCTCAACTGAGGGGAGCGAGTCCGAGTTCCACCCGCTGAAAGTTCCACTTCCAGGATTTGGACTTCCTTGGGTCAAGTCCCCAAACACAAGCCCCAGACAAGTGCCCGAATGGGGGGAGCGAGTCCGAGTATCACCCGCTGAAAGCTCCACTTCCAGGATTTAGACTTCCACCGGGAAAGCCCACAAACACAAGCCTCAGACAGGTGCTCAACTGAGGGGAGCGAGTCCGAGTTCCACCCGCTGAAAGTTCCACTTCCAGGATTTGGACTTCCATGCGGCAAGTCCCCAAACACAAGCCCCAGACAGGTGCCTTACTGAGGGGAGCGAGTCCGAGTATCACCCGCTGAAAGCTCCACTTCCAGGATTTGGACTTCCATGCGGCAAGTCCCCAAACACAAGCCCCAGACAAGTGCCCGAATGGGGGGAGCGATTCCGAGTACCACCCGCTGGAAGTTCCACTTCCAGGATTTGGACTTCCATGGGGCAAGTCCCCAAACACAAGCCCCAGACAAGTGCCCGAGTTGGGGGAGCGAGTCCGAGCATAACCCGCTGAAAGCTCCACTTCCAGGATTAAGACTTCCACCAGGCAAGTCCACAAACACAAGCCTCAGACAGGTGCTCAACTGAGGGGAGCGAGTCTGAGTACAACCCGCTGAAAGTTCCACTTCCAGGATTTGGACTTCCATGGGGCAAGTCCCCAAACACAAGCCCAAGACAGGTGCCCGACTGAGGCGAGCGAGTCCGAGTATCACCCGCTGGAAGTTCCACTTCCAGGATTTGGACTTCCATGGGGTAAGTCCCCAAACACAAGACTCAGACAGGTGCTCGACTGAGGGGAGCGAGTCCGAGTACCACCCGCTGAAAGTTCCACTTCCAGGATTTGGACTTCCATGCAGCAAGTCCCCAAACACAAGCCCCAGACAAGTGCCCGAATGGGGGGAGCGAGTCCGAGCATCACCCGCTGAAAGCTCCACGTCCAGGATTTGGACTTCCATGCGGCAAGTCCCCAAACACAAGCCCCAGACAAGTGCCCGAATGGGGGGAGTGAGTCCGAGTATCACCCGCTGAAAGCTCCACTTCCAGGATTTAGACTTCCACCGGGAAAGCCCACAAACACAAGCCTCAGACAGGTGCTCAACTGAGGGGAGCGAGTCCGAGTTCCACCCGCTGAAAGTTCCACTTCCAGGATTTGGACTTCCATGCGGCAAGTCCCCAAACACAAGCCCCAGACAGGTGCCTTACTGAGGGGAGCGAGTCCGAGTATCACCCGCTGAAAGCTCCACTTCCAGGATTTGGACTTCCACCGGGAAAGCCCACAAACACAAGCCTCAGACAGGTGCTCAACTGAGGGGAGCGAGTCCCAGTGTCACCCGCTGAAAGCTCCACTTCCAGGATTTGGACTTCCATGCGGCAAGTCCCCAAACATAAGCCCCAGACAAGTGCCCGAATGGGGGGAGCGAGTCCGAGTATCACCCGCTGAAAGCTCCACTTCCAGGATTTAGACTTCCACCGGGAAAGCCCACAAACACAAGCCTCAGACAAGTGCCCGACTGGGGGGAGCGAGTCCGAGCATCACCCGCTGAAAGCTCCACTTCCAGGATTTGGACTTCCATGCGGCAAGTCCCCAAACACAAGCCCCATGCAAGTGCCCGAATGGGGGGAGCGAGTCCGAGTATCACCCGCTGAAAGCTCCACTTCCAGGATTTAGACTTTCACCGGGAAAGCCCACAGACACAAGCCTCTGACAGGTGCTCAACTGAGGGGAGCGAGTCCGAGTTCCACCCGCTGAAAGTTCCACTTCCAGGATTTGGACTTCCATGCAGCAAGTCGCCAAACACAAGCCCCAGACAGGTGCCTTACTGAGGGGAGCGAGTCCGATTATCACCCGCTGAAAGCTCAACTTCCAGGATTTGGACTTCCATGCGGCAAGTCCCCAAACACAAGCCTCAGACAGGTGCTCGACTGAGGGGAGCGAGTCCGAGTACCACCCGCTGAAAGTTCCACTTCCAGGATTTGGACTTCCTTGGGTCAAGTCCCCAAACACAAGCCCCAGACAAGTGCCCGAATGGGGGGAGCGAGTCCGAGTATCACCCGCTGAAAGTTCCACTTCCAGGATTTGGACTTCCATGCGGCAAGTCCCCAAACACAAGCCCCAGACAAGTGCCCGAATGGGGGGAGCGAGTCCGAGTATCACCCGCTGAAAGCTCCACTTCCAGGATTTAGACTTCCACCGGGAAAGCCCACAAACACAAGCCTCAGACAGGTGCTCAACTGAGGGGAGCGAGTCCGAGTTCCACCCGCTGAAAGTTCCACTTCCAGGATTTGGACTTCCATGCGGCAAGTCCCCAAACACAAGCCCCAGACAGGTGCCTTACTGAGGGGAGCGAGTCCGAGAATCACCCGCTGAAAGCTCCACTTCCAGGATTTGGACTTCCATGCGGCAAGTCCCCAAACACAAGCCCCAGACAAGTGCCCGAATGGGGGGAGCGAGTCCGAGTATCACCCGCTGAAAGCTCCACTTCCAGGATTTAGACTTCCACCGGGAAAGCCCACAGACACAAGCCTCAGACAGGTGCTCAACTGAGGGGAGCGAGTCCGAGTTCCACCCGCTGAAAGTTCCACTTCCAGGATTTGGACTTCCATGCGGCAAGTCGCCAAACACATGCCCCAGACAGGTGCCTTACTGAGGGGAGCGAGTCCGAGTATCACCCGCTGAAAGCTCCACTTCCAGGATTTGGACTTCCATGCGGCAAGTCCCCAAACACAAGCCTCAGACAGGTGCTCGACTGAGGGGAGCGAGTCCGAGTATCACCCGCTGAAAGCTCCACTTCCAGGATTTAGACTTCCACCGGGAAAGCCCACAGACACAAGCCTCAGACAGGTGCTCAACTGAGGGGAGCGAGTCCGAGTTCCACCCGCTGAAAGTTCCACTTCCAGGATTTGGACTTCCATGCGGCAAGTCGCCAAACACAAGCCCCAGACAGGTGCCTTACTGAGGGGAGCGAGTCCGAGTATCACCCGCTGAAAGCTCCACTTCCAGGATTTGGACTTCCATGCGGCAAGTCCCCAAACACAAGCCTCAGACAGGTGCTCGACTGAGGGGAGCGAGTCCGAGTACCACCCGCTGAAAGTTCCACTTCCAGGATTTGGACTTCCATGCGGCAAGTCCCCAAACACAAGCCCCAGACAAGTGCCCGAATTGGGGGAGCGAGTCCGAGTATCACCCGCTGAAAGCTCCACTTCCAAGAATTAGACTTCCACCGGGAAAGCCCACAAACACAAGCCTCAGACAGGTGCTCAACTGAGGGGAGCGAGTCCGAGTTCCACCCGCTGAAAGTTCCACTTCCAGGATTTGGACTTCCATGCGGCAAGTCCCCAAACACAAGCCCCAGACAGGTGCCTTACTGAGGGGAGCGATTCCGAGTACCACCCGCTGGAAGCTCCACTTCCAGGATTTGGACTTCCATGGGGCAAGTCCCCAAACACAAGCCCCAGACAAGTGCCCGAATGGGGGGAGCGAGTCCGAGTATCACCCGCTGAAAGCTCCACTTCCAGGATTTGGACTTCCATGCGGCAAGTCCCCAAACACAAGCCCCAGACAAGTGCCCGACTGGGGGGAGCGAGTCTGAGCATCCACCGCTGAAAGCTCCACTTCCAGGATTTGGACTTCCATGCGGCAAGTCCCCAAATACAAGCCCCAGACATGTGCCTTACTGAGGGGAGCGAGTCCGAGCATCACCCGCTGAAAGCTCCACTTCCAGGATTTGGACTTCCATGCGGCAAGTCCCCAAACACAAGCCCCAGACAAGTGCCCGAATGGGGGGAGCGAGTCCGAGGATCACCCGCTGAAAGCTCCACTTCCAGGATTTGGACTTCCATGCGGCAAGTCCCCAAACACAAGCCCCAGACAAGTGCCCGAATGGGGGGAGCGAGTCCGAGTATCACCCGCTGAAAGCTCCACTTCCAGGATTTAGACTTCCACCGGGAAAGCCCACAAACACAAGCCTCAGACAGGTGCTCAACTGAGGGGAGCGAGTCCGAGCTTCACCCGCTGAAAGCTCCACTTCCAGGATTTGGACTTCCATGCGGCAAGTCCCCAAACACAAGCCTCAGACAGGTGCTCGACTGAGGGGAGCGAGTCCGAGTACCACCCGCTGAAAGTTCCACTTCCAGGATTTGGACTTCCATGGGGCAAGTCCCCAAACACAAGCCCCAGACAAGTGCCCGAATGGGGGGAGCGAGTCCGAGTATCACCCGCTGAAAGCTCCACTTCCAGGATTTGGACTTCCATGCGGCAAGTCCCCAAACACAAGCCCCAGACAAGTGCCCGAATGGGGGGAGCGAGTCCGAGTATCACCCGCTTAAAGCTCCACTTCCAGGATTTAGACTTCCACCGGGAAAGCCCACAAACACAAGCCTCAGACAGGTGCTCAACTGAGGGGAGCAAGTCCCAGTGTCACCCGCTGAAAGCTCCACTTCCAGGATTTGGACTTCCATGCGGCAAGTCCCCAAACATAAGCCCCAGACAAGTGCCCGAATGGGGGGAGCGAGTCCGAGTATCACCCGCTGAAAGCTCCACTTCCAGGATTTAGACTTCCACCGGGAAAGCCCACAAACACAAGCCTCAGACAGGTGCTCAACTGAGGGGAGCGAGTCCGAGTTCCACCCGCTGAAAGTTCCACTTCCAGGATTTGGACTTCCATGCGGCAAGTCCCCAAACACAAGCCCCAGACAGGTGCCCAACTGAGGGGAGCGATTCCGAGTACCACCCGCTGGAAGCTCCACTTCCAGGATTTGGACTTCCATGGGGCAAGTCCCCAAACACAAGCCCCAGACAAGTGCCCGAATGGGGGGAGCGAGTCTGAGCATCCACCGCTGAAATTTCCACTTCCAGGATTTGGACTTCCATGCGGCAAGTCCCCAAATACAAGCCCCAGACATGTGCCTTACTGAGGGGAGCGAGTCCGAGCATCACCCGCTGAAAGCTCCACTTCCAGGATTTGGACTTCCATGCGGCAAGTCCCCAAACACAAGCCCCAGACAAGTGCCCGAATGGGGGGAGCGAGTCCGAGTATAACCCGCTGAAAGCTCCACTTCCTGGATTTAGACTTCCACCGGGAAAGCCCAAAACACAAGCCTCAGACAGGTGCTCAACTGAGGGGAGCGAGTCCGAGTTCCACCCGCTGAAAGTTCCACTTCCAGAATTTGGACTTCCATGGGGCAAGTCCCCAAACACAAGCCCCAGACAAGTGCCCGACTGGGGGGAGCGAGTCCGAGCATCACCCGCTGAAAGCTCCACTTCCAGGATTTGGACTTCCATGCGGCAAGTCCCCAAACACAAGCCCCAGGCAAGTGCCCGAATGGGGGGAGCGAGTCCGGGTATCACCCGCTGAAAACTCCACTTCCAGGATTTAGACTTTCACCGGGAAAGCCCACAGACACAAGCCTCAGACAGGTGCTCAACTGAGGGGAGCGAGTCCGAGTTCCACCCGCTGAAAGTTCCACTTCCAGGATTTGGACTTCCATGCGGCAAGTCGCCAAACACAAGCCCCAGACAGGTGCCTTACTGAGGGGAGCGAGTCCGAGTATCACCCGCTGAAAGCTCCACTTCCAGGATTTGGACTTCCATGCGGCAAGTCCCCAAACACAAGCCTCAGACAGGTGCTCGACTGAGGGGAGCGAGTCCGAGTACCACCCGCTGAAAGTTCCACTTCCAGGATTTGAACTTCCTTGGGTCAAGTCCCCAAACACAAGCCCCAGACAAGTGCCCGAATGGGGGGAGCGAGTCCGAGTATCACCCGCTGAAAGCTCCACTTCCAGGATTTGGACTTCCATGCGGCAAGTCCCCAAACACAAGCCCCAGACAAGTGCCCGAATGGGGGGAGCGAGTCCGAGTATCACCCGCTGAAAGCTCCACTTCCAGGATTTAGACTTCCACCGGGAAAGCCCACAAACACAAGCCTCAGACAGGTGCTCAACTGAGGGGAGCGAGTCCGAGTTCCACCCGCTGAAAGTTCCACTTCCAGGATTTGGACTTCCATGCGGCAAGTCCCCAAACACAAGCCCCAGACAGGTGCCTTACTGAGGGGAGCGAGTCCGAGAATCACCCGCTGAAAGCTCCACTTCCAGGATTTGGACTTCCATGCGGCAAGTCCCCAAACACAAGCCCCAGACAAGTGCCCGAATAGGGGGAGCGAGTCCGAGTATCACCCGCTGAAAGCTCCACTTCCAGGATTTAGACTTCCAACGGGAAAGCCCACAGACACAAGCCTCAGACAGGTGCTCAACTGAGGGGAGCGAGTCAGAGTTCCACCCGCTGAAAGTTCCACTTCCAGGATTTGGACTTCCATGCGGCAAGTCGCCAAACACAAGCCCCAGACAGGTGCCTTACTGAGGGGAGCGAGTCAGAGTATCACCCGCTGAAAGCTCCACTTCCAGGATTTGGACTTCCATGCGGCAAGTCCCCAAACACAAGCCTCAGACAGGTGCTCGACTGAGGGGAGCGAGTCCGAGTACCACCCGCTGAAAGTTCCACTTCCAGGATTTGGACTTCCATGCGGCAAGTCCCCAAACACAAGCCCCAGACAAGTGCCCGAATTGGGGGAGCGAGTCCGAGTATCACCCGCTGAAAGCTCCACTTCCAGGATTTAGACTTCCACCGGAAAGCCCACAAACACAAGCCTCAGACAGGTGCTCAACTGAGGGGAGCGAGTCCGAGTTCCACCAGCTGAAAGTTCCACTTCCAGTATTTGGACTTCCATGCGGCAAGTACCCAAACACAAGCCCCAGACAGGTGCCTTACTGAGGGGAGCGAGTCCGAGTATCACCCGCTGAAAGCTCCACTTCCAGGATTTGGACTTCCATGCGGCAAGTCCCCAAACACAAGCCTCAGACAGGTGCTCGACTGAGGGGAGCGAGTCCGAGTACCACCCGCTGAAAGTTCCACTTCCAGGATTTGGACTTCCATGCGGCAAGTCCCCAAACACAAGCCTCAGACAGGTGCTCAACTGAGGGGAGCGAGTCCGAGTTCCACCCGCTGAAAGTTCCACTTCCAGGATTTGGACTTCCTTGGGTCAAGTCCCCAAACACAAGCCCCAGACAAGTGCCCGAATGGGGGGAGCGAGTCCGAGTATCACCCGCTGAAAGCTCCACTTCCAGGATTTAGACTTCCACCGGGAAAGCCCACAAACACAAGCCTCAGACAGGTGCTCAACTGAGGGGAGCGAGTCCGAGTTCCACCCGCTGAAAGTTCCACTTCCAGGATTTGGACTTCCATGCGGCAAGTCCCCAAACACAAGCCCCAGACAGGTGCCTTACTGAGGGGAGCGAGTCCGAGTATCACCCGCTGAAAGCTCCACTTCCAGGATTTGGACTTCCATGCGGCAAGTCCCCAAACACAAGCCCCAGACAAGTGCCCGAATGGGGGGAGCGATTCCGAGTACCACCCGCTGGAAGTTCCACTTCCAGGATTTGGACTTCCATGGGGCAAGTCCCCAAACACAAGCCCCAGACAAGTGCCCGAGTGGGGGGAGCGAGTCCGAGCATAACCCGCTGAAAGCTCCACTTCCAGGATTAAGACTTCCACCAGGCAAGCCCACAAACACAAGCCTCAGACAGGTGCTCAACTGAGGGGAGCGAGTCTGAGTACAACCCGCTGAAAGTTCCACTTCCAGGATTTGGACTTCCATGGGGCAAGTCCCCAAACACAAGCCCAAGACAGGTGCCCGACTGAGGCGAGCGAGTCCGAGTATCACCCGCTGGAAGTTCCACTTCCAGGATTTGGACTTCCATGGGGTAAGTCCCCAAACACAAGACTCAGACAGGTGCTCGACTGAGGGGAGCGAGTCCGAGTACCACCCGCTGAAAGTTCCACTTCCAGGATTTGGACTTCCATGCAGCAAGTCCCCAAACACAAGCCCCAGACAAGTGCCCGAATGGGGGGAGCGAGTCCGAGCATCACCCGCTGAAAGCTCCACGTCCAGGATTTGGACTTCCATGCGGCAAGTCCCCAAACACAAGCCCCAGACAAGTGCCCGAATGGGGGGAGCGAGTCCGAGTATCACCCGCTGAAAGCTCGACTTCCAGGATTTAGACTTCCACCGGGAAAGCCCACAAACACAAGCCTCAGACAGGTGCTCAACTGAGGGGAGCGAGTCCGAGTTCCACCCGCTGAAAGTTCCACTTCCAGGATTTGGACTTCCATGCGGCAAGTCCCCAAACACAAGCCCCAGACAGGTGCCTTACTGAGGGGAGCGAGTCCGAGTATCACCCGCTGAAAGCTCCACTTCCAGGATTTGGACTTCCACCGGGAAAGCCCACAAACACAAGCCTCAGACAGGTGCTCAACTGAGGGGAGCGAGTCCCAGTGTCACCCGCTGAAAGCTCCACTTCCAGGATTTGGACTTCCATGCGGCAAGTCCCCAAACATAAGCCCCAGACAAGTGCCCGAATGGGGGGAGCGAGTCCGAGTATCACCCGCTGAAAGCTCCACTTCCAGGATTTAGACTTCCACTGGGAAAGCCCACAAACACAAGCCTCAGACAAGTGCCCGACTGGGGGGAGCGAGTCCGAGCATCACCCGCTGAAAGCTCCACTTCCAGGATTTGGACTTCCATGCGGCAAGTCCCCAAACACAAGCCCCAGGCAAGTGCCCGAATGGGGGGAGCGAGTCCGAGTATCACCCGCTGAAAGCTCCACTTCCAGGATTTAGACTTTCACCGGGAAAGCCCACAGACACAAGCCTCTGACAGGTGCTCAACTGAGGGGAGCGAGTCCGAGTTCCACCCGCTGAAAGTTCCACTTCCAGGATTTGGACTTCCATGCAGCAAGTCGCCAAACACAAGCCCCAGACAGGTGCCTTACTGAGGGGAGCGAGTCCGATTATCACCCGCTGAAAGCTCAACTTCCAGGATTTGGACTTCCATGCGGCAAGTCCCCAAACACAAGCCTCAGACAGGTGCTCGACTGAGGGGAGCGAGTCCGAGTACCACCCGCTGAAAGTTCCACTTCCAGGATTTGGACTTCCTTGGGTCAAGTCCCCAAACACAAGCCCCAGACAAGTGCCCGAATGGGGGGAGCGAGTCCGAGTATCACCCGCTGAAAGTTCCACTTCCAGGATTTGGACTTCCATGCGGCAAGT
Source organism: Filicampus tigris (assembly GCF_054856515.1). Taxonomy (NCBI): domain Eukaryota; kingdom Metazoa; phylum Chordata; class Actinopteri; order Syngnathiformes; family Syngnathidae; genus Filicampus; species Filicampus tigris. Next base: position 373,038 of record NW_028233408.1, on the reverse strand, counting down.
CCCCAAACACAAGCCCCAGACAAGTGCCCGAATGGGGGGAGCGAGTCCGAGTATCACCCGCTGAAAGCTCCACTTCCAGGATTTAGACTTCCACCGGGAAAGCCCACAAACACAAGCCTCAGACAGGTGCTCAACTGAGGGGAGCGAGTCCGAGTTCCACCCGCTGAAAGTTCCACTTCCAGGATTTGGACTTCCATGCGGCAAGTCCCCAAACACAAGCCCCAGACAGGTGCCTTACTGAGGGGAGCGAGTCCGAGAATCACCCGCTGAAAGCTCCACTTCCAGGATTTGGACTTCCATGCGGCAAGTCCCCAAACACAAGCCCCAGACAAGTGCCCGAATGGGGGGAGCGAGTCCGAGTATCACCCGCTGAAAGCTCCACTTCCAGGATTTAGACTTCCACCGGGAAAGCCCACAGACACAAGCCTCAGACAGGTGCTCAACTGAGGGGAGCGAGTCCGAGTTCCACCCGCTGAAAGTTCCACTTCCAGGATTTGGACTTCCATGCGGCAAGTCGCCAAACACATGCCCCAGACAGGTGCCTTACTGAGGGGAGCGAGTCCGAGTATCACCCGCTGAAAGTTCCACTTCCAGGATTTGGACTTCCATGCGGCAAGTCCCCAAACACAAGCCTCAGACAGGTGCTCGACTGAGGGGAGCGAGTCCGAGTATCACCCGCTGAAAGCTCCACTTCCAGGATTTAGACTTCCACCGGGAAAGCCCACAGACACAAGCCTCAGACAGGTGCTCAACTGAGGGGAGCGAGTCCGAGTTCCACCCGCTGAAAGTTCCACTTCCAGGATTTGGACTTCCATGCGGCAAGTCGCCAAACACAAGCCCCAGACAGGTGCCTTACTGAGGGGAGCGAGTCCGAGTATCACCCGCTGAAAGCTCCACTTCCAGGATTTGGACTTCCATGCGGCAAGTCCCCAAACACAAGCCTCAGACAGGTGCTCGACTGAGGGGAGCGAGTCCGAGTACCACCCGCTGAAAGTTCCACTTCCAGGATTTGGACTTCCATGCGGCAAGTCCCCAAACACAAGCCCCAGACAAGTGCCCGAATTGGGGGAGCGAGTCCGAGTATCACCCGCTGAAAGCTCCACTTCCAAGAATTAGACTTCCACCGGGAAAGCCCACAAACACAAGCCTCAGACAGGTGCTCAACTGAGGGGAGCGAGTCCGAGTTCCACCCGCTGAAAGTTCCACTTCCAGGATTTGGACTTCCATGCGGCAAGTCCCCAAACACAAGCCCCAGACAGGTGCCTTACTGAGGGGAGCGATTCCGAGTACCACCCGCTGGAAGCTCCACTTCCAGGATTTGGACTTCCATGGGGCAAGTCCCCAAACACAAGCCCCAGACAAGTGCCCGAATGGGGGGAGCGAGTCCGAGTATCACCCGCTGAAAGCTCCACTTCCAGGATTTGGACTTCCATGCGGCAAGTCCCCAAACACAAGCCCCAGACAAGTGCCCGACTGGGGGGAGCGAGTCTAAGCATCCACCGCTGAAAGCTCCACTTCCAGGATTTGGACTTCCATGCGGCAAGTCCCCAAATACAAGCCCCAGACATGTGCCTTACTGAGGGGAGCGAGTCCGAGCATCACCCGCTGAAAGCTCCACTTCCAGGATTTGGACTTCCATGCGGCAAGTCCCCAAACACAAGCCCCAGACAAGTGCCCGAATGGGGGGAGCGAGTCCGAGGATCACCCGCTGAAAGCTCCACTTCCAGGATTTGGACTTCCATGCGGCAAGTCCCCAAACACAAGCCCCAGACAAGTGCCCGAATGGGGGGAGCGAGTCCGAGTATCACCCGCTGAAAGCTCCACTTCCAGGATTTAGACTTCCACCGGGAAAGCCCACAAACACAAGCCTCAGACAGGTGCTCAACTGAGGGGAGCAAGTCCCAGTGTCACCCGCTGAAAGCTCCACTTCCAGGATTTGGACTTCCATGCGGCAAGTCCCCAAACATAAGCCCCAGACAAGTGCCCGAATGGGGGGAGCGAGTCCGAGTATCACCCGCTGAAAGCTCCACTTCCAGGATTTAGACTTCCACCGGGAAAGCCCACAAACACAAGCCTCAGACAGGTGCTCAACTGAGGGGAGCAAGTCCGAGTTCCACCCGCTGAAAGTTCCACTTCCAGGATTTGGACTTCCATGCGGCAAGTCCCCAAACACAAGCCCCAGACAGGTGCCCAACTGAGGGGAGCGATTCCGAGTACCACCCGCTGGAAGCTCCACTTCCAGGATTTGGACTTCCATGGGGCAAGTCCCCAAACACAAGCCCCAGACAAGTGCCCGAATGGGGGGAGCGAGTCTGAGCATCCACCGCTGAAATTTCCACTTCCAGGATTTGGACTTCCATGCGGCAAGTCCCCAAATACAAGCCCCAGACATGTGCCTTACTGAGGGGAGCGAGTCCGAGCATCACCCGCTGAAAGCTCCACTTCCAGGATTTGGACTTCCATGCGGCAAGTCCCCAAACACAAGCCCCAGACAAGTGCCCGAATGGGGGGAGCGAGTCCGAGTATAACCCGCTGAAAGCTCCACTTCCTGGATTTAGACTTCCACCGGGAAAGCCCAAAACACAAGCCTCAGACAGGTGCTCAACTGAGGGGAGCGAGTCCGAGTTCCACCCGCTGAAAGTTCCACTTCCAGAATTTGGACTTCCATGGGGCAAGTCCCCAAACACAAGCCCCAGACAAGTGCCCGACTGGGGGGAGCGAGTCCGAGCATCACCCGCTGAAAGCTCCACTTCCAGGATTTGGACTTCCATGCGGCAAGTCCCCAAACACAAGCCCCAGGCAAGTGCCCGAATGGGGGGAGCGAGTCCGAGTATCACCCGCTGAAAACTCCACTTCCAGGATTTAGACTTTCACCGGGAAAGCCCACAGACACAAGCCTCAGACAGGTGCTCAACTGAGGGGAGCGAGTCCGAGTTCCACCCGCTGAAAGTTCCACTTCCAGGATTTGGACTTCCATGCAGCAAGTCGCCAAACACAAGCCCCAGACAGGTGCCTTACTGAGGGGAGCGAGTCCGATTATCACCCGCTGAAAGCTCCACTTCCAGGATTTGGACTTCCATGCGGCAAGTCCCCAAACACAAGCCTCAGACAGGTGCTCGACTGAGGGGAGCGAGTCCGAGTACCACCCGCTGAAAGTTCCACTTCCAGGATTTGAACTTCCTTGGGTCAAGTCCCCAAACACAAGCCCCAGACAAGTGCCCGAATGCGGGGAGCGAGTCCGAGTATCACCCGCTGAAAGCTCCACTTCCAGGATTTGGACTTCCATGCGGCAAGTCCCCAAACACAAGCCCCAGACAAGTGCCCGAATGGGGGGAGCGAGTCCGAGTATCACCCGCTGAAAGCTCCACTTCCAGGATTTAGACTTCCACCGGGAAAGCCCACAAACACAAGCCTCAGACAGGTGCTCAACTGAGGGGAGCGAGTCCGAGTTCCACCCGCTGAAAGTTCCACTTCCAGGATTTGGACTTCCATGCGGCAAGTCCCCAAACACAAGCCCCAGACAGGTGCCTTACTGAGGGGAGCGAGTCCGAGAATCACCCGCTGAAAGCTCCACTTCCAGGATTTGGACTTCCATGCGGCAAGTCCCCAAACACAAGCCCCAGACAAGTGCCCGAATAGGGGGAGCGAGTCCGAGTATCACCCGCTGAAAGCTCCACTTCCAGGATTTAGACTTCCAACGGGAAAGCCCACAGACACAAGCCTCAGACAGGTGCTCAACTGAGGGGAGCGAGTCAGAGTTCCACCCGCTGAAAGTTCCACTTCCAGGATTTGGACTTCCATGCGGCAAGTCGCCAAACACAAGCCCCAGACAGGTGCCTTACTGAGGGGAGCGAGTCAGAGTATCACCCGCTGAAAGCTCCACTTCCAGGATTTGGACTTCCATGCGGCAAGTCCCCAAACACAAGCCTCAGACAAGTGCTCGACTGAGGGGAGCGAGTCCGAGTACCACCCGCTGAAAGTTCCACTTCCAGGATTTGGACTTCCATGCGGCAAGTCCCCAAACACAAGCCCCAGACAAGTGCCCGAATTGGGGGAGCGAGTCCGAGTATCACCCGCTGAAAGCTCCACTTCCAGGATTTAGACTTCCACCGGAAAGCCCACAAACACAAGCCTCAGACAGGTGCTCAACTGAGGGGAGCGAGTCCGAGTTCCACCAGCTGAAAGTTCCACTTCCAGTATTTGGACTTCCATGCGGCAAGTCCCCAAACACAAGCCCCAGACAGGTGCCTTACTGAGGGGAGCGAGTCCGAGTATCACCCGCTGAAAGCTCCACTTCCAGGATTTGGACTTCCATGCGGCAAGTCCCCAAACACAAGCCTCAGACAGGTGCTCGACTGAGGGGAGCGAGTCCGAGTACCACCCGCTGAAAGTTCCACTTCCAGGATTTGGACTTCCATGCGGCAAGTCCCCAAACACAAGCCTCAGACAGGTGCTCAACTGAGGGGAGCGAGTCCGAGTTCCACCCGCTGAAAGTTCCACTTCCAGGATTTGGACTTCCTTGGGTCAAGTCCCCAAACACAAGCCCCAGACAAGTGCCCGAATGGGGGGAGCGAGTCCGAGTATCACCCGCTGAAAGCTCCACTTCCAGGATTTAGACTTCCACCGGGAAAGCCCACAAACACAAGCCTCAGACAGGTGCTCAACTGAGGGGAGCGAGTCCGAGTTCCACCCGCTGAAAGTTCCACTTCCAGGATTTGGACTTCCATGCGGCAAGTCCCCAAACACAAGCCCCAGACAGGTGCCTTACTGAGGGGAGCGAGTCCGAGTATCACCCGCTGAAAGCTCCACTTCCAGGATTTGGACTTCCATGCGGCAAGTCCCCAAACACAAGCCCCAGACAAGTGCCCGAATGGGGGGAGCGATTCCGAGTACCACCCGCTGGAAGTTCCACTTCCAGGATTTGGACTTCCATGGGGCAAGTCCCCAAACACAAGCCCCAGACAAGTGCCCGAGTGGGGGGAGCGAGTCCGAGCATAACCCGCTGAAAGCTCCACTTCCAGGATTAAGACTTCCACCAGGCAAGCCCACAAACACAAGCCTCAGACAGGTGCTCAACTGAGGGGAGCGAGTCTGAGTACAACCCGCTGAAAGTTCCACTTCCAGGATTTGGACTTCCATGGGGCAAGTCCCCAAACACAAGCCCAAGACAGGTGCCCGACTGAGGCGAGCGAGTCCGAGTATCACCCGCTGGAAGTTCCACTTCCAGGATTTGGACTTCCATGGGGTAAGTCCCCAAACACAAGACTCAGACAGGTGCTCGACTGAGGGGAGCGAGTCCGAGTACCACCCGCTGAAAGTTCCACTTCCAGGATTTGGACTTCCATGCAGCAAGTCCCCAAACACAAGCCCCAGACAAGTGCCCGAATGGGGGGAGCGAGTCCGAGCATCACCCGCTGAAAGCTCCACGTCCAGGATTTGGACTTCCATGCGGCAAGTCCCCAAACACAAGCCCCAGACAAGTGCCCGAATGGGGGGAGCGAGTCCGAGTATCACCCGCTGAAAGCTCGACTTCCAGGATTTAGACTTCCACCGGGAAAGCCCACAAACACAAGCCTCAGACAGGTGCTCAACTGAGGGGAGCGAGTCCGAGTTCCACCCGCTGAAAGTTCCACTTCCAGGATTTGGACTTACATGCGGCAAGTCCCCAAACACAAGCCCCAGACAGGTGCCTTACTGAGGGGAGCGAGTCCGAGTATCACCCGCTGAAAGCTCCACTTCCAGGATTTGGACTTCCACCGGGAAAGCCCACAAACACAAGCCTCAGACAGGTGCTCAACTGAGGGGAGCGAGTCCCAGTGTCACCCGCTGAAAGCTCCACTTCCAGGATTTGGACTTCCATGCGGCAAGTCCCCAAACACAAGCCCCAGACAGGTGCCTTACTGAGGGGAGCGATTCCGAGTACCACCCGCTGGAAGCTCCACTTCCAGGATTTGGACTTCCATGGGGCAAGTCCCCAAACACAAGCCCCAGACAAGTGCCCGAATGGGGGGAGCGAGTCCGAGTATCACCCGCTGAAAGCTCCACTTCCAGGATTTGGACTTCCATGCGGCAAGTCCCCAAACACAAGCCCCAGACAAGTGCCCGACTGGGGGGAGCGAGTCTGAGCATCCACCGCTGAAAGCTCCACTTCCAGGATTTGGACTTCCATGCGGCAAGTCCCCAAATACAAGCCCCAGACATGTGCCTTACTGAGGGGAGCGAGTCCGAGCATCACCCGCTGAAAGCTCCACTTCCAGGATTTGGACTTCCATGCGGCAAGTCCCCAAACACAAGCCCCAGACAAGTGCCCGAATGGGGGGAGCGAGTCCGAGGATCACCCGCTGAAAGCTCCACTTCCAGGATTTGGACTTCCATGCGGCAAGTCCCCAAACACAAGCCCCAGACAAGTGCCGGAATGGGGGGAGCGAGTCCGAGTATCACCCGCTGAAAGCTCCAATTCCAGGATTTAGACTTCCACCGGGAAAGCCCACAAACACAAGCCTCAGATAGGTGCTCAACTGAGGGGAGCGAGTCCGAGCTTCACCCGCTGAAAGCTCCACTTCCAGGATTTGGACTTCCATGCGGCAAGTCCCCAAACACAAGCCTCAGACAGGTGCTCGACTGAGGGGAGCGAGTCCGAGTACCACCCGCTGAAAGTTCCACTTCCAGGATTTGGACTTCCATGGGGCAAGTCCCCAAACACAAGCCCCAGACAAGTGCCCGAATGGGGGGAGCGAGTCCGAGTATCACCCGCTGAAAGCTCCACTTCCAGGATTTGGACTTCCATGCGGCAAGTCCCCAAACACAAGCCCCAGACAAGTGCCCGAATGGGGGGAGCGAGTCCGAGTATCACCCGCTGAAAGCTCCACTTCCAGGATTTAGACTTCCACCGGGAAAGCCCACAAACACAAGCCTCAGACAGGTGCTCAACTGAGGGGAGCAAGTCCCAGTGTCACCCGCTGAAAGCTCCACTTCCAGGATTTGGACTTCCATGCGGCAAGTCCCCAAACATAAGCCCCAGACAAGTGCCCGAATGGGGGGAGCGAGTCCGAGTATCACCCGCTGAAAGCTCCACTTCCAGGATTTAGACTTCCACCGGGAAAGCCCACAAACACAAGCCTCAGACAGGTGCTCAACTGAGGGGAGCGAGTCCGAGTTCCACCCGCTGAAAGTTCCACTTCCAGGATTTGGACTTCCATGCGGCAAGTCCCCAAACACAAGCCCCAGACAGGTGCCCAACTGAGGGGAGCGATTCCGAGTACCACCCGCTGGAAGCTCCACTTCCAGGATTTGGACTTCCATGGGGCAAGTCCCCAAACACAAGCCCCAGACAAGTGCCCGAATGGGGGGAGCGAGTCTGAGCATCCACCGCTGAAATTTCCACTTCCAGGATTTGGACTTCCATGCGGCAAGTCCCCAAATACAAGCCCCAGACATGTGCCTTACTGAGGGGAGCGAGTCCGAGCATCACCCGCTGAAAGCTCCACTTCCAGGATTTGGACTTCCATGCGGCAAGTCCCCAAACACAAGCCCCAGACAAGTGCCCGAATGGGGGGAGCGAGTCCGAGTATAACCCGCTGAAAGCTCCACTTCCTGGATTTAGACTTCCACCGGGAAAGCCCAAAACACAAGCCTCAGACAGGTGCTCAACTGAGGGGAGCGAGTCTGAGTTCCACCCGCTGAAAGTTCCACTTCCAGAATTTGGACTTCCATGGGGCAAGTCCCCAAACACAAGCCCCAGACAAGTGCCCGACTGGGGGGAGCGAGTCCGAGCATCACCCGCTGAAAGCTCCACTTCCAGGATTTGGACTTCCATGCGGCAAGTCCCCAAACACAAGCCCCAGGCAAGTGCCCGAATGGGGGGAGCGAGTCCGAGTATCACCCGCTGAAAACTCCACTTCCAGGATTTAGACTTTCACCGGGAAAGCCCACAGACACAAGCCTCAGACAGGTGCTCAACTGAGGGGAGCGAGTCCGAGTTCCACCCGCTGAAAGTTCCACTTCCAGGATTTGGACTTCCATGCAGCAAGTCGCCAAACACAAGCCCCAGACAGGTGCCTTACTGAGGGGAGCGAGTCCGATTATCACCCGCTGAAAGCTCCACTTCCAGGATTTGGACTTCCATGCGGCAAGTCCCCAAACACAAGCCTCAGACAGGTGCTCGACTGAGGGGAGCGAGTCCGAGTACCACCCGCTGAAAGTTCCACTTCCAGGATTTGAACTTCCTTGGGTCAAGTCCCCAAACACAAGCCCCAGACAAGTGCCCGAATGGGGGGAGCGAGTCCGAGTATCACCCGCTGAAAGCTCCACTTCCAGGATTTGGACTTCCATGCGGCAAGTCCCCAAACACAAGCCCCAGACAAGTGCCCGAATGGGGGGAGCGAGTCCGAGTATCACCCGCTGAAAGCTCCACTTCCAGGATTTAGACTTCCACCGGGAAAGCCCACAAACACAAGCCTCAGACAGGTGCTCAACTGAGGGGAGCGAGTCCGAGTTCCACCCGCTGAAAGTTCCACTTCCAGGATTTGGACTTCCATGCGGCAAGTCCCCAAACACAAGCCCCAGACAGGTGCCTTACTGAGGGGAGCGAGTCCGAGAATCACCCGCTGAAAGCTCCACTTCCAGGATTTGGACTTCCATGCGGCAAGTCCCCAAACACAAGCCCCAGACAAGTGCCCGAATAGGGGGAGCGAGTCCGAGTATCACCCGCTGAAAGCTCCACTTCCAGGATTTAGACTTCCAACGGGAAAGCCCACAGACACAAGCCTCAGACAGGTGCTCAACTGAGGGGAGCGAGTCAGAGTTCCACCCGCTGAAAGTTCCACTTCCAGGATTTGGACTTCCATGCGGCAAGTCGCCAAACACAAGCCCCAGACAGGTGCCTTACTGAGGGGAGCGAGTCAGAGTATCACCCGCTGAAAGCTCCACTTCCAGGATTTGGACTTCCATGCGGCAAGTCCCCAAACACAAGCCTCAGACAGGTGCTCGACTGAGGGGAGCGAGTCCGAGTACCACCCGCTGAAAGTTCCACTTCCAGGATTTGGACTTCCATGCGGCAAGTCCCCAAACACAAGCCCCAGACAAGTGCCCGAATTGGGGGAGCGAGTCCGAGTATCACCCGCTGAAAGCTCCACTTCCAGGATTTAGACTTCCACCGGAAAGCCCACAAACACAAGCCTCAGACAGGTGCTCAACTGAGGGGAGCGAGTCCGAGTTCCACCAGCTGAAAGTTCCACTTCCAGGATTTGGACTTCCATGCGGCAAGTCCCCAAACACAAGCCCCAGACAGGTGCCTTACTGAGGGGAGCGAGTCCGAGTATCACCCGCTGAAAGCTCCACTTCCAGGATTTGGACTTCCATGCGGCAAGTCCCCAAACACAAGCCTCAGACAGGTGCTCGACTGAGGGGAGCGAGTCCGAGTACCACCCGCTGAAAGTTCCACTTCCAGGATTTGGACTTCCATGCGGCAAGTCCCCAAACACAAGCCTCAGACAGGTGCTCAACTGAGGGGAGCGAGTCCGAGTTCCACCCGCTGAAAGTTCCACTTCCAGGATTTGGACTTCCTTGGGTCAAGTCCCCAAACACAAGCCCCAGACAAGTGCCCGAATGGGGGGAGCGAGTCCGAGTATCACCGGCTGAAAGCTCCACTTCCAGGATTTAGACTTCCACCGGGAAAGCCCACAAACACAAGCCTCAGACAGGTGCTCAACTGAGGGGAGCGAGTCCGAGTTCCACCCGCTGAAAGTTCCACTTCCAGGATTTGGACTTCCATGCGGCAAGTCCCCAAACACAAGCCCCAGACAGGTGCCTTACTGAGGGGAGCGAGTCCGAGTATCACCCGCTGAAAGCTCCACTTCCAGGATTTGGACTTCCATGCGGCAAGTCCCCAAACACAAGCCCCAGACAAGTGCCCGAATGGGGGGAGCGATTCCGAGTACCACCCGCTGGAAGTTCCACTTCCAGGATTTGGACTTCCATGGGGCAAGTCCCCAAACACAAGCCCCAGACAAGTGCCCGAGTGGGGGGAGCGAGTCCGAGCATAACCCGCTGAAAGCTCCACTTCCAGGATTAAGACTTCCACCAGGCAAGCCCACAAACACAAGCCTCAGACAGGTGCTCAACTGAGGGGAGCGAGTCTGAGTACAACCCGCTGAAAGTTCCACTTCCAGGATTTGGACTTCCATGGGGCAAGTCCCCAAACACAAGCCCAAGACAGGTGCCCGACTGAGGCGAGCGAGTCCGAGTATCACCCGCTGGAAGTTCCACTTCCAGGATTTGGACTTCCATGGGGTAAGTCCCCAAACACAAGACTCAGACAGGTGCTCGACTGAGGGGAGCGAGTCCGAGTACCACCCGCTGAAAGTTCCACTTCCAGGATTTGGACTTCCATGCAGCAAGTCCCCAAACACAAGCCCCAGACAAGTGCCCGAATGGGGGGAGCGAGTCCGAGCATCACCCGCTGAAAGCTCCACGTCCAGGATTTGGACTTCCATGCGGAAAGTCCCCAAACACAAGCCCCAGACAAGTGCCCGAATGGGGGGAGCGAGTCCGAGTATCACCCGCTGAAAGCTCCACTTCCAGGATTTAGACTTCCACCGGGAAAGCCCACAAACACAAGCCTCAGACAGGTGCTCAACTGAGGGGAGCGAGTCCGAGTTCCACCCGCTGAAAGTTCCACTTCCAGGATTTGGACTTCCATGCGGCAAGTCCCCAAACACAAGCCCCAGACAGGTGCCTTACTGAGGGGAGCGAGTCCGAGTATCACCCGCTGAAAGCTCCACTTCCAGGATTTGGACTTCCACCGGGAAAGCCCACAAACACAAGCCTCAGACAGGTGCTCAACTGAGGGGAGCGAGTCCCAGTGTCACCCGCTGAAAGCTCCACTTCCAGGATTTGGACTTCCATGCGGCAAGTCCCCAAACATAAGCCCCAGACAAGTGCCCGAATGGGGGGAGCGAGTCCGAGTATCACCCGCTGAAAGCTCCACTTCCAGGATTTAGACTTCCACCGGGAAAGCCCACAAACACAAGCCTCAGACAGGTGCTCAACTGAGGGGAGCGAGTCCGAGTTCCACCCGCTGAAAGTTCCACTTCCAGGATTTGGACTTCCATGCGGCAAGTCCCCAAACACAAGCCCCAGACAGGTGCTCAACTGAGGGGAGCGAGTCCCAGTGTCACCCGCTGAAAGCTCCACTTCCAGGATTTGGACTTCCATGCGGCAAGTCCCCAAACATAAGCCCCAGACAAGTGCCCGAATGGGGGGAGCGAGTCCGAGTATCACCCGCTGAAAGCTCCACTTCCAGGATTTAGACTTCCACCGGGAAAGCCCACAAACACAAGCCTCAGACAGGTGCTCAACTGAGGGGAGCGAGTCCGAGTTCCACCCGCTGAAAGTTCCACTTCCAGGATTTGGACTTCCATGCGGCAAGTCCCCAAACACAAGCCCCAGACAGGTGCCCAACTGAGGGTAGCGATTCCGAGTACCACCCGCTGGAAGCTCCACTTCCAGGATTTGGACTTCCATGGGGCAAGTCCCCAAACACAAGCCCCAGTCAAGTGCCCGAATGGGGGGAGCGAGTCTGAGCATCCACCGCTGAAAGCTCCACTTCCAGGATTTGGACTTCCATGCGGCAAGTCCCCAAATACAAGCCCCAGACATGTGCCTTACTGAGGGGAGCGAGTCCGAGCATCACCCGCTGAAAGCTCCACTTCCAGGATTTGGACTTCCATGCGGCAAGTCCCCAAACACAAGCCCCAGACAAGTGCCCGAATGGGGGGAGCGAGTCCGAGTATAACCCGCTGAAAGCTCCACTTCCTGGATTTAGACTTCCACCGGGAAAGCCCAAAACACAAGCCTCAGACAGGTGCTCAACTGAGGGGAGCGAGTCCGAGTTCCACCCGCTGAAAGTTCCACTTCCAGAATTTGGACTTCCACCGGGAAAGCCCACAAACACAAGCCTCAGACAGGTGCTCAACTGAGGGGAGCGAGTCCCAGTGTCACCCGCTGAAAGCTCCACTTCCAGGATTTGGACTTCCATGCGGCAAGTCCCCAAACATAAGCCCCAGACAAGTGCCCGAATGGGGGGAGCGAGTCCGAGTATCACCCGCTGAAAGCTCCACTTCCAGGATTTAGACTTCCACCGGGAAAGCCCACAAACACAAGCCTCAGACAGGTGCTCAACTGAGGGGAGCGAGTCCGAGTTCCACCCGCTGAAAGTTCCACTTCCAGGATTTGGACTTCCATGCGGCAAGTCCCCAAACACAAGCCCCAGACAGGTGCCCAACTGAGGGTAGCGATTCCGAGTACCACCCGCTGGAAGCTCCACTTCCAGGATTTGGACTTCCATGGGGCAAGTCCCCAAACACAAGCCCCAGAAAAGTGCCCGAATGGGGGGAGCGAGTCTGAGCATCCACCGCTGAAAGCTCCACTTCCAGGATTTGGACTTCCACCGGGAAAGCCCACAAACACAAGCCTCAGACAGGTGCTCAACTGAGGGGAGCGAGTCCCAGTGTCACCCGCTGAAAGCTCCACTTCCAGGATTTGGACTTCCATGCGGCAAGTCCCCAAACACAAGCCCCAGACAAGTGCCCGAATGGGGGGAGCGAGTCCGAGTATAACCCGCTGAAAGCTCCACTTCCTGGATTTAGACTTCCACCGGGAAAGCCCAAAACACAAGCCTCAGACAGGTGCTCAACTGAGGGGAGCGAGTCCGAGTTCCACCCGCTGAAAGTTCCACTTCCAGAATTTGGACTTCCATGGGGCAAGTCCCCAAACACAAGCCCCAGACAAGTGCCCGACTGGGGGGAGCGAGTCCGAGCATCACCCGCTGAAAGCTCCACTTCCAGGATTTGGACTTCCATGCGGCAAGTCCCCAAACACAAGCCCCAGGCAAGTGCCCGAATGGGGGGAGCGAGTCCGAGTATCACCCGCTGAAAGCTCCACTTCCAGGATTTAGACTTTCACCGGGAAAGCCCACAGACACAAGCCTCTGACAGGTGCTCAACTGAGGGGAGCGAGTCCGAGTTCCACCCGCTGAAAGTTCCACTTCCAGGATTTGGACTTCCATGCAGCAAGTCGCCAAACACAAGCCCCAGACAGGTGCCTTACTGAGGGGAGCGAGTCCGATTATCACCCGCTGAAAGCTCAACTTCCAGGATTTGGACTTCCATGCGGCAAGTCCCCAAACACAAGCCTCAGACAGGTGCTCGACTGAGGGGAGCGAGTCCGAGTACCACCCGCTGAAAGTTCCACTTCCAGGATTTGGACTTCCTTGGGTCAAGTCCCCAAACACAAGCCCCAGACAAGTGCCCGAATGGGGGGAGCGAGTCCGAGTATCACCCGCTGAAAGCTCCACTTCCAGGATTTGGACTTCCATGCGGCAAGTCCCCAAACACAAGCCCCAGACAAGTGCCCGAATGGGGGGAGCGAGTCCGAGTATCACCCGCTGAAAGCTCCACTTCCAGGATTTAGACTTCCACCGGGAAAGCCCACAAACACAAGCCTCAGACAGGTGCTCAACTGAGGGGAGCGAGTCCGAGTTCCACCCGCTGAAAGTTCCACTTCCAGGATTTGGACTTCCATGCGGCAAGTCCCCAAACACAAGCCCCAGACAGGTGCCTTACTGAGGGGAGCGAGTCCGAGAATCACCCGCTGAAAGCTCCACTTCCAGGATTTGGACTTCCATGCGGCAAGTCCCCAAACACAAGCCCCAGACAAGTGCCCGAATGGGGGGAGCGAGTCCGAGTATCACCCGCTGAAAGCTCCACTTCCAGGATTTAGACTTCCACCGGGAAAGCCCACAGACACAAGCCTCAGACAGGTGCTCAACTGAGGGGAGCGAGTCCGAGTTCCACCCGCTGAAAGTTCCACTTCCAGGATTTGGACTTCCATACGGCAAGTCGCCAAACACAAGCCCCAGACAGGTGCCTTACTGAGGGGAGCGAGTCCGAGTATCACCCGCTGAAAGCTCCACTTCCAGGATTTGGACTTCCATGCGGCAAGTCCCCAAACACAAGCCTCAGACAGGTGCTCGACTGAGGGGAGCGAGTCCGAGTATCACCCGCTGAAAGCTCCACTTCCAGGATTTAGACTTCCACCGGGAAAGCCCACAGACACAAGCCTCAGACAGGTGCTCAACTGAGGGGAGCGAGTCCGAGTTCCACCCGCTGAAAGTTCCACTTCCAGGATTTGGACTTCCATGCGGCAAGTCGCCAAACACAAGCCCCAGACAGGTGCCTTACTGAGGGGAGCGAGTCCGAGTATCACCCGCTGAAAGCTCCACTTCCAGGATTTGGACTTCCATGCGGCAAGTCCCCAAACACAAGCCTCAGACAGGTGCTCGACTGAGGGGAGCGAGTCCGAGTACCACCCGCTGAAAGTTCCACTTCCAGGATTTGGACTTCCATGCGGCAAGTCCCCAAACACAAGCCCCAGACAAGTGCCCGAATTGGGGGAGCGAGTCCGAGTATCACCCGCTGAAAGCTCCACTTCCAAGAATTAGACTTCCACCGGGAAAGCCCACAAACACAAGCCTCAGACAGGTGCTCAACTGAGGGGAGCGAGTCCGAGTTCCACCCGCTGAAAGTTCCACTTCCAGGATTTGGACTTCCATGCGGCAAGTCCCCAAACACAAGCCCCAGACAGGTGCCTTACTGAGGGGAGCGAGTCCGAGTATCACCCGCTGAAAGCTCCACTTCCAGGATTTGGACTTCCATGCGGCAAGTCCCCAAACACAAGCCTCAGACAGGTGCTCGACTGAGGGGAGCGAGTCCGAGTACCACCCGCTGAAAGTTCCACTTCCAGGATTTGGACTTCCATGCGGCAAGTCCCCAAACACAAGCCCCAGACAGGTGCCCAACTGAGGGTAGCGATTCCGAGTACCACCCGCTGGAAGCTCCACTTCCAGGATTTGGACTTCCATGGGGCAAGTCCCCAAACACAAGCCCCAGACAAGTGCCCGAATGGGGGGAGCGAGTCCGAGTATCACCCGCTGAAAGCTCCACTTCCAGGATTTGGACTTCCATGCGGCAAGTCCCCAAACACAAGCCCCAGACAAGTGCCCGACTGGGGGGAGCGAGTCTGAGCATCCACCGCTGAAAGCTCCACTTCCAGGATTTGGACTTCCATGCGGCAAGTCCCCAAATACAAGCCCCAGACATGTGCCTTACTGAGGGGAGCGAGTCCGAGCATCACCCGCTGAAAGCTCCACTTCCAGGATTTGGACTTCCATGCGGCAAGTCCCCAAACACAAGCCCCAGACAAGTGCCCGAATGGGGGGAGCGAGTCCGAGGATCACCCGCTGAAAGCTCCACTTCCAGGATTTGGACTTCCATGCGGCAAGTCCCCAAACACAAGCCCCAGACAAGTGCCCGAATGGGGGGAGCGAGTCCGAGTATCACCCGCTGAAAGCTCCACTTCCAGGATTTAGACTTCCACCGGGAAAGCCCACAAACACAAGCCTCAGACAGGTGCTCAACTGAGGGGAGCGAGTCCGAGTGTAACCCGCTGAAAGCTCCACTTCCAGGATTTGGACTTCCATGCGGCAAGTCCCCAATCATAAGCCCCAGACAAGTGCCCGAATGGGGGGAGCGAGTCCGAGTATCACCCGCTGAAAGCTCCACTTCCAGGATTTAGACTTCCACCGGGAAAGCCCACAAACACAAGCCTCAGACAGGTGCTCAACTGAGGGGAGCGAGTCCGAGTTCCACCCGCTGAAAGTTCCACTTCCAGGATTTTGACTTCCATGCGGCAAGTCCCCAAACACAAGCCCCAGACAGGTGCTCAACTGAGGGGAGCGAGTCCCAGTGTCACCCGCTGAAAGCTCCACTTCCAGGATTTGGACTTCCATGCGGCAAGTCCCCAAACACAAGCCCCAGGCAAGTGCCCGAATGGGGGGAGCGAGTCCGAGTATCACCCGCTGAAAGCTCCACTTCCAGGATTTAGACTTTCACCGGGAAAGCCCACAGACACAAGCCTCTGACAGGTGCTCAACTGAGGGGAGCGAGTCCGAGTTCCACCCGCTGAAAGTTCCACTTCCAGGATTTGGACTTCCATGCAGCAAGTCGCCAAACACAAGCCCCAGACAGGTGCCTTACTGAGGGGAGCGAGTCCGATTATCACCCGCTGAAAGCTCAACTTCCAGGATTTGGACTTCCATGCGGCAAGTCCCCAAACACAAGCCTCAGACAGGTGCTCGACTGAGGGGAGCGAGTCCGAGTACCACCCGCTGAAAGTTCCACTTCCAGGATTTGGACTTCCTTGGGTCAAGTCCCCAAACACAAGCCCCAGACAAGTGCCCGAATGGGGGGAGCGAGTCCGAGTATCACCCGCTGAAAGCTCCACTTCCAGGATTTGGACTTCCATGCGGCAAGTCCCCAAACACAAGCCCCAGACAAGTGCCCGAATGGGGGGAGCGAGTCCGAGTATCACCCGCTGAAAGCTCCACTTCCAGGATTTAGACTTCCACCGGGAAAGCCCACAAACACAAGCCTCAGACAGGTGCTCAACTGAGGGGAGCGAGTCCGAGTTCCACCCGCTGAAAGTTCCACTTCCAGGATTTGGACTTCCATGCGGCAAGTCCCCAAACACAAGCCCCAGACAGGTGCCTTACTGAGGGGAGCGAGTCCGAGAATCACCCGCTGAAAGCTCCACTTCCAGGATTTGGACTTCCATGCGGCAAGTCCCCAAACACAAGCCCCAGACAAGTGCCCGAATGGGGGGAGCGAGTCCGAGTATCACCCGCTGAAAGCTCCACTTCCAGGATTTAGACTTCCACCGGGAAAGCCCACAGACACAAGCCTCAGACAGGTGCTCAACTGAGGGGAGCGAGTCCGAGTTCCACCCGCTGAAAGTTCCACTTCCAGGATTTGGACTTCCATACGGCAAGTCGCCAAACACATGCCCCAGACAGGTGCCTTACTGAGGGGAGCGAGTCCGAGTATCACCCGCTGAAAGCTCCACTTCCAGGATTTGGACTTCCATGCGGCAAGTCCCCAAACACAAGCCTCAGACAGGTGCTCGACTGAGGGGAGCGAGTCCGAGTATCACCCGCTGAAAGCTCCACTTCCAGGATTTAGACTTCCACCGGGAAAGCCCACAGACACAAGCCTCAGACAGGTGCTCAACTGAGGGGAGCGAGTCCGAGTTCCACCCGCTGAAAGTTCCACTTCCAGGATTTGGACTTCCATGCGGCAAGTCGCCAAACACAAGCCCCAGACAGGTGCCTTACTGAGGGGAGCGAGTCCGAGTATCACCCGCTGAAAGCTCCACTTCCAGGATTTGGACTTCCATGCGGCAAGTCCCCAAACACAAGCCTCAGACAGGTGCTCGACTGAGGGGAGCGAGTCCGAGTACCACCCGCTGAAAGTTCCACTTCCAGGATTTGGACTTCCATGCGGCAAGTCCCCAAACACAAGCCCCAGACAAGTGCCCGAATTGGGGGAGCGAGTCCGAGTATCACCCGCTGAAAGCTCCACTTCCAAGAATTAGACTTCCACCGGGAAAGCCCACAAACACAAGCCTCAGACAGGTGCTCAACTGAGGGGAGCGAGTCCGAGTTCCACCCGCTGAAAGTTCCACTTCCAGGATTTGGACTTCCATGCGGCAAGTCCCCAAACACAAGCCCCAGACAGGTGCCTTACTGAGGGGAGCGAGTCCGAGTATCACCCGCTGAAAGCTCCACTTCCAGGATTTGGACTTCCATGCGGCAAGTCCCCAAACACAAGCCTCAGACAGGTGCTCGACTGAGGGGAGCGAGTCCGAGTACCACCCGCTGAAAGTTCCACTTCCAGGATTTGGACTTCCATGCGGCAAGTCCCCAAACACAAGCCCCAGACAGGTGCCCAACTGAGGGTAGCGATTCCGAGTACCACCCGCTGGAAGCTCCACTTCCAGGATTTGGACTTCCATGGGGCAAGTCCCCAAACACAAGCCCCAGACAAGTGCCCGAATGGGGGGAGCGAGTCCGAGTATCACCCGCTGAAAGCTCCACTTCCAGGATTTGGACTTCCATGCGGCAAGTCCCCAAACACAAGCCCCAGACAAGTGCCCGACTGGGGGGAGCGAGTCTGAGCATCCACCGCTGAAAGCTCCACTTCCAGGATTTGGACTTCCATGCGGCAAGTCCCCAAATACAAGCCCCAGACATGTGCCTTACTGAGGGGAGCGAGTCCGAGCATCACCCGCTGAAAGCTCCACTTCCAGGATTTGGACTTCCATGCGGAAAGTCCCCAAACACAAGCCCCAGACAAGTGCCCGAATGGGGGGAGCGAGTCCGAGGATCACCCGCTGAAAGCTCCACTTCCAGGATTTGGACTTCCATGCGGCAAGTCCCCAAACACAAGCCCCAGACAAGTGCCCGAATGGGGGGAGCGAGTCCGAGTATCACCCACTGAAAGCTCCACTTCCAGGATTTAGACTTCCACCGGGAAAGCCCACAAACACAAGCCTCAGACAGGTGCTCAACTGAGGGGAGCGAGTCCGAGTGTAACCCGCTGAAAGCTCCACTTCCAGGATTTGGACTTCCATGCGGCAAGTCCCCAATCATAAGCCCCAGACAAGTGCCCGAATGGGGGGAGCGAGTCCGAGTATCACCCGCTGAAAGCTCCACTTCCAGGATTTAGACTTCCACCGGGAAAGCCCACAAACACAAGCCTCAGACAGGTGCTCAACTGAGGGGAGCGAGTCCGAGTTCCACCCGCTGAAAGTTCCACTTCCAGGATTTTGACTTCCATGCGGCAAGTCCCCAAACACAAGCCCCAGACAGGTGCCTTACTGAGGGGAGCGAGTCCGAGTATCACCCGCTGAAAGCTCCACTTCCAGGATTTGGACTTCCATGCGGCAAGTCCCCAAACACAAGCCTCAGACAGGTGCTCGACTGAGGGGAGCGAGTCCGAGTACCAACCGCTGAAAGTTCCATTTCCAGGATTTAGACTTCCATGGGGCAAGTCCCCAAACACAAGCCCCAGACAAGTGCCCGAATGGGGGGAGCGAGTCCGAGCATCACCCGCTGAAAGCTCCACTTCCAGGATTTGGACTTCCATGCGGCAAGTCCCCAAACACAAGCCCCAGACAAGTGCCCGAATGGGGGGAGCGAGTCCGAGTATCACCCGCTGAAAGCTCCACTTCCAGGATTTAGACTTCCACCGGGAAAGCCCACAAACACAAGCATCAGACAGGTGCTCAATTGAGGGGAGCGATTCCGAGTTCCACCCGCTGAAAGTTCCACTTCCAGGATTTGAACTTCCATGGGGCAAGTCCCCAAACACAAGCCCCAGACATGTGCCCGACTGGGGGGAGCGAGTCCGAGCATCACCCGCTGAAAGCTCCACTTCCAGGATTTGGACTTCCATGCGGCAAGTCCCCAAACACAAGCCCCAGACAGGTGCCTTACTGAGGGGAGCGAGTCCGAGTATCACCCGCTGAAAGCTCCACTTCCAGGATTTGGACTTCCATGCGGCAAGTCCCCAAACACAAGCCCCAGACAAGTGCCCGAATGGGGGGAGCGATTCCGAGTACCACCCGCTGGAAGTTCCACTTCCAGGATTTGGACTTCCATGGGGCAAGTCCCCAAACACAAGCCCCAGACAAGTGCCCGAGTGGGGGGAGCGAGTCCGAGCATAACCCGCTGAAAGCTCCACTTCCAGGATTAAGACTTCCACCAGGCAAGCCCACAAACACAAGCCTCAGACAGGTGCTCAACTGAGGGGAGCGAGTCTGAGTACAACCCGCTGAAAGTTCCACTTCCAGGATTTGGACTTCCATGGGGCAAGTCCCCAAACACAAGCCCAAGACAGGTGCCCGACTGAGGCGAGCGAGTCCCAGTATCACCCGCTGGAAGTTCCACTTCCAGGATTTGGACTTCCATGGGGTAAGTCCCCAAACACAAGACTCAGACAGGTGCTCGACTGAGGGGAGCGAGTCCGAGTACCACCCGCTGAAAGTTCCACTTCCAGGATTTGGACTTCCATGCAGCAAGTCCCCAAACACAAGCCCCAGACAAGTGCCCGAATGGGGGGAGCGAGTCCGAGCATCACCCGCTGAAAGCTCCACTTCCAGGATTTGGACTTCCATGCGGCAAGTCCCCAAACACAAGCCCCAGACAAGTGCCCGAATGGGGGGAGCGAGTCCGAGTATCACCCGCTGAAAGCTCCACTTCCAGGATTTAGACTTCCACCGGGAAAGCCCACAAACACAAGCCTCAGACAGGTGCTCAACTGAGGGGAGCGAGTCCGAGTTCCACCCGCTGAAAGTTCCACTTCCAGGATTTGGACTTCCATGCGGCAAGTCCCCAAACACAAGCCCCAGACAGGTGCCTTACTGAGGGGAGCGAGTCCGAGTATCACCCGCTGAAAGCTCCACTTCCAGGATTTGGACTTCCATGCGGCAAGTCCCCAAACACAAGCCCCAGACAAGTGCCCGAATGGGGGGAGCGAGTCCGAGTATCACCCGCTGAAAGCTCCACTTCCAGGATTTAGACTTCCACCGGGAAAGCCCACAGACACAAGCCTCAGACAGGTGCTCAACTGAGGGGAGCGAGTCCGAGTTCCACCCGCTGAAAGTTCCACTTCCAGGATTTGGACTTCCATGCGGCAAGTCGCCAAACACAAGCCCCAGACAGGTGGCTCCACTTCCAGGATTTTGACTCCCACCGGGAAAGCCCACAAACACAAGCCTCAGACAGGTGCTCAACTGAGGGGAGCGAGTCCGAGTACCACCCGCTGAAAGTTCCACTTCCAGGATTTGGACTTCCATGGGGCAAGTCCCCAAACACAAGCCCCAGACAAGTGCCCGAATGGGGGGAGCGAGTCCGAGTATCACCCGCTGAAAGCTCCACTTCCAGGATTTGGACTTCCATGCGGTAAATCCCCAAACACAAGCCCCAGACAAGTGCCCGAATGGGGGGAGCGAGTCCGAGTATCACCCGCTGAAAGCTCCACTTCCAGGATTTAGACTTCCACCGGGAAAGCCCACAAACACAAGCCCCAGACAAGTGCCCGAATGGGGGGAGCGAGTCCGAGTATCACCCGCTGAAAGCTCCACTTCCAGGATTTAGACTTCCACCGGGAAAGCCCACAGACACAAGCCTCAGACAGGTGCTCGACTGAGGGGAGCGAGTCCGAGTACCACCCGCTGAAAGTTCCACTTCCAGGATTTGGACTTCCATGCGGCAAGTCCCCAAACACAAGCCCCAGACAAGTGCCCGAATTGGGGGAGCGAGTCCGAGTATCACCCGCTGAAAGCTCCACTTCCAAGAATTAGACTTCCACCGGGAAAGCCCACAAACACAAGCCTCAGATAGGTGCTCAACTGAGGGGAGCGAGTCCGAGTTCCACCCGCTGAAAGTTCCACTTCCAGGATTTGGACTTCCATGCGGCAAGTCCCCAAACACAAGCCCCAGACAGGTGCCTTACTGAGGGGAGCGAGTCCGAGTATCACCCGCTGAAAGCTCCACTTCCAGGATTTGGACTTCCATGCGGCAAGTCCCCAAACACAAGCCTCAGACAGGTGCTCGACTGAGGGGAGCGAGTCCGAGTACCACCCGCTGAAAGTTCCACTTCCAGGATTTGGACTTCCATGCGGCAAGTCCCCAAACACAAGCCCCAGACAAGTGCCCAACTGAGGGTAGCGATTCCGAGTACCACCCGCTGGAAGCTCCACTTCCAGGATTTGGACTTCCATGGGGCAAGTCCCCAAACACAAGCCCCAGACAAGTGCCCGAATGGGGGGAGCGAGTCCGAGTATCACCCGCTGAAAGCTCCACTTCCAGGATTTGGACTTCCATGCGGCAAGTCCCCAAACACAAGCCCCAGACAAGTGCCCGACTGGGGGGAGCGAGTCTGAGCATCCACCGCTGAAAGCTCCACTTCCAGGATTTGGACTTCCATGCGGCAAGTCCCCAAATACAAGCCCCAGACATGTGCCTTACTGAGGGGAGCGAGTCCGAGCATCACCCGCTGAAAGCTCCACTTCCAGGATTTGGACTTCCATGCGGCAAGTCCCCAAACACAAGCCCCAGACAAGTGCCCGAATGGGGGGAGCGAGTCCGAGGATCACCCGCTGAAAGCTCCACTTCCAGGATTTGGACTTCCATGCGGCAAGTCCCCAAACACAAGCCCCAGACAAGTGCCCGAATGGGGGGAGCGAGTCCGAGTATCACCCGCTGAAAGCTCCACTTCCAGGATTTAGACTTCCACCGGGAAAGCCCACAAACACAAGCCTCAGACAGGTGCTCAACTGAGGGGAGCGAGTCCGAGCTTCACCCGCTGAAAGCTCCACTTCCAGGATTTGGACTTCCATGCGGCAAGTCCCCAAACACAAGCCTCAGACAGGTGCTCGACTGAGGGGAGCGAGTCCGAGTACCACCCGCTGAAAGTTCCACTTCCAGGATTTGGACTTCCATGGGGCAAGTCCCCAAACACAAGCCCCAGACAAGTGCCCGAATGGGGGGAGCGAGTCCGAGTATCACCCGCTGAAAGCTCCACTTCCAGGATTTGGACTTCCATGCGGCAAGTCCCCAAACACAAGCCCCAGACAAGTGCCCGAATGGGGGGAGCGAGTCCGAGTATCACCCGCTTAAAGCTCCACTTCCAGGATTTAGACTTCCACCGGGAAAGCCCACAAACACAAGCCTCAGACAGGTGCTCAACTGAGGGGAGCAAGTCCCAGTGTCACCCGCTGAAAGCTCCACTTCCAGGATTTGGACTTCCATGCGGCAAGTCCCCAAACATAAGCCCCAGACAAGTGCCCGAATGGGGGGAGCGAGTCCGAGTATCACCCGCTGAAAGCTCCACTTCCAGGATTTAGACTTCCACCGGGAAAGCCCACAAACACAAGCCTCAGACAGGTGCTCAACTGAGGGGAGCGAGTCCGAGTTCCACCCGCTGAAAGTTCCACTTCCAGGATTTGGACTTCCATGCGGCAAGTCCCCAAACACAAGCCCCAGACAGGTGCCCAACTGAGGGGAGCGATTCCGAGTACCACCCGCTGGAAGCTCCACTTCCAGGATTTGGACTTCCATGGGGCAAGTCCCCAAACACAAGCCCCAGACAAGTGCCCGAATGGGGGGAGCGAGTCTGAGCATCCACCGCTGAAATTTCCACTTCCAGGATTTGGACTTCCATGCGGCAAGTCCCCAAATACAAGCCCCAGACATGTGCCTTACTGAGGGGAGCGAGTCCGAGCATCACCCGCTGAAAGCTCCACTTCCAGGATTTGGACTTCCATGCGGCAAGTCCCCAAACACAAGCCCCAGACAAGTGCCCGAATGGGGGGAGCGAGTCCGAGTATAACCCGCTGAAAGCTCCACTTCCTGGATTTAGACTTCCACCGGGAAAGCCCAAAACACAAGCCTCAGACAGGTGCTCAACTGAGGGGAGCGAGTCCGAGTTCCACCCGCTGAAAGTTCCACTTCCAGAATTTGGACTTCCATGGGGCAAGTCCCCAAACACAAGCCCCAGACAAGTGCCCGACTGGGGGGAGCGAGTCCGAGCATCACCCGCTGAAAGCTCCACTTCCAGGATTTGGACTTCCATGCGGCAAGTCCCCAAACACAAGCCCCAGGCAAGTGCCCGAATGGGGGGAGCGAGTCCGAGTATCACCCGCTGAAAACTCCACTTCCAGGATTTAGACTTTCACCGGGAAAGCCCACAGACACAAGCCTCAGACAGGTGCTCAACTGAGGGGAGCGAGTCCGAGTTCCACCCGCTGAAAGTTCCACTTCCAGGATTTGGACTTCCATGCGGCAAGTCCCCAAACACAAGCCTCAGACAGGTGCTCGACTGAGGGGAGCGAGTCCGAGTACCACCCGCTGAAAGTTCCACTTCCAGGATTTGAACTTCCTTGGGTCAAGTCCCCAAACACAAGCCCCAGACAAGTGCCCGAATGGGGGAAGCGAGTCCGAGTATCACCCGCTGAAAGCTCCACTTCCAGGATTTGGACTTCCATGCGGCAAGTCCCCAAACACAAGCCCCAGACAAGTGCCCGAATGGGGGGAGCGAGTCCCAGTATCACCCGCTGAAAGCTCCACTTCCAGGATTTAGACTTCCACCGGGAAAGCCCACAAACACAAGCCTCAGACAGGTGCTCAACTGAGGGGAGCGAGTCCGAGTTCCACCCGCTGAAAGTTCCACTTCCAGGATTTGGACTTCCATGCGGCAAGTCCCCAAACACAAGCCCCAGACAGGTGCCTTACTGAGGGGAGCGAGTCCGAGAATCACCCGCTGAAAGCTCCACTTCCAGGATTTGGACTTCCATGCGGCAAGTCCCCAAACACAAGCCCCAGACAAGTGCCCGAATAGGGGGAGCGAGTCCGAGTATCACCCGCTGAAAGCTCCACTTCCAGGATTTAGACTTCCAACGGGAAAGCCCACAGACACAAGCCTCAGACAGGTGCTCAACTGAGGGGAGCGAGTCAGAGTTCCACCCGCTGAAAGTTCCACTTCCAGGATTTGGACTTCCATGCGGCAAGTCGCCAAACACAAGCCCCAGACAGGTGCCTTACTGAGGGGAGCGAGTCAGAGTATCACCCGCTGAAAGCTCCACTTCCAGGATTTGGACTTCCATGCGGCAAGTCCCCAAACACAAGCCTCAGACAGGTGCTCGACTGAGGGGAGCGAGTCCGAGTACCACCCGCTGAAAGTTCCACTTCCAGGATTTGGACTTCCATGCGGCAAGTCCCCAAACACAAGCCCCAGACAAGTGCCCGAATTGGGGGAGCGAGTCCGAGTATCACCCGCTGAAAGCTCCACTTCCAGGATTTAGACTTCCACCGGAAAGCCCACAAACACAAGCCTCAGACAGGTGCTCAACTGAGGGGAGCGAGTCCGAGTTCCACCAGCTGAAAGTTCCACTTCCAGGATTTGGACTTCCATGCGGCAAGTACCCAAACACAAGCCCCAGACAGGTGCCTTACTGAGGGGAGCGAGTCCGAGTATCACCCGCTGAAAGCTCCACTTCCAGGATTTGGACTTCCATGCGGCAAGTCCCCAAACACAAGCCTCAGACAGGTGCTCGACTGAGGGGAGCGAGTCCGAGTACCACCCGCTGAAAGTTCCACTTCCAGGATTTGGACTTCCATGCGGCAAGTCCCCAAACACAAGCCTCAGACAGGTGCTCAACTGAGGGGAGCGAGTCCGAGTTCCACCCGCTGAAAGTTCCACTTCCAGGATTTGGACTTCCTTGGGTCAAGTCCCCAAACACAAGCCCCAGACAAGTGCCCGAATGGGGGGAGCGAGTCCGAGTATCACCCGCTGAAAGCTCCACTTCCAGGATTTAGACTTCCACCGGGAAAGCCCACAAACACAAGCCTCAGACAGGTGCTCAACTGAGGGGAGCGAGTCCGAGTTCCACCCGCTGAAAGTTCCACTTCCAGGATTTGGACTTCCATGCGGCAAGTCCCCAAACACAAGCCCCAGACAGGTGCCTTACTGAGGGGAGCGAGTCCGAGTATCACCCGCTGAAAGCTCCACTTCCAGGATTTGGACTTCCATGCGGCAAGTCCCCAAACACAAGCCCCAGACAAGTGCCCGAATGGGGGGAGCGATTCCGAGTACCACCCGCTGGAAGTTCCACTTCCAGGATTTGGACTTCCATGGGGCAAGTCCCCAAACACAAGCCCCAGACAAGTGCCCGAGTGGGGGGAGCGAGTCCGAGCATAACCCGCTGAAAGCTCCACTTCCAGGATTAAGACTTCCACCAGGCAAGCCCACAAACACAAGCCTCAGACAGGTGCTCAACTGAGGGGAGCGAGTCTGAGTACAACCCGCTGAAAGTTCCACTTCCAGGATTTGGACTTCCATGGGGCAAGTCCCCAAACACAAGCCCAAGACAGGTGCCCGACTGAGGCGAGCGAGTCCGAGTATCACCCGCTGGAAGTTCCACTTCCAGGATTTGGACTTCCATGGGGTAAGTCCCCAAACACAAGACTCAGACAGGTGCTCGACTGAGGGGAGCGAGTCTGAGTACCACCCGCTGAAAGTTCCACTTCCAGGATTTGGACTTCCATGCAGCAAGTCCCCAAACACAAGCCCCAGACAAGTGCCCGAATGGGGGGAGCGAGTCCGAGCATCACCCGCTGAAAGCTCCACGTCCAGGATTTGGACTTCCATGCGGCAAGTCCCCAAACACAAGCCCCAGACAAGTGCCCGAATGGGGGGAGCGAGTCCGAGTATCACCCGCTGAAAGCTCCACTTCCAGGATTTAGACTTCCACCGGGAAAGCCCACAAACACAAGCCTCAGACAGGTGCTCAACTGAGGGGAGCGAGTCCGAGTTCCACCCGCTGAAAGTTCCACTTCCAGGATTTGGACTTCCATGCGGCAAGTCCCCAAACACAAGCCCCAGACAGGTGCCTTACTGAGGGGAGCGAGTCCGAGTATCACCCGCTGAAAGCTCCACTTCCAGGATTTGGACTTCCACCGGGAAAGCCCACAAACACAAGCCTCAGACAGGTGCTCAACTGAGGGGAGCGAGTCCCAGTGTCACCCGCTGAAAGCTCCACTTCCAGGATTTGGACTTCCATGCGGCAAGTCCCCAAACATAAGCCCCAGACAAGTGCCCGAATGGGGGGAGCGAGTCCGAGTATCACCCGCTGAAAGCTCCACTTCCAGGATTTAGACTTCCACCGGGAAAGCCCACAAACACAAGCCTCAGACAGGTGCTCAACTGAGGGGAGCGAGTCCGAGTTCCACCCGCTGAAAGTTCCACTTCCAGGATTTGGACTTCCATGCGGCAAGTCCCCAAACACAAGCCCCAGACAGGTGCTCAACTGAGGGGAGCGAGTCCCAGTGTCACCCGCTGAAAGCTCCACTTCCAGGATTTGGACTTCCATGCGGCAAGTCCCCAAACATAAGCCCCAGACAAGTGCCCGAATGGGGGGAGCGAGTCCGAGTATCACCCGCTGAAAGCTCCACTTCCAGGATTTAGACTTCCACCGGGAAAGCCCACAAACACAAGCCTCAGACAGGTGCTCAACTGAGGGGAGCGAGTCCGAGTTCCACCCGCTGAAAGTTCCACTTCCAGGATTTGGACTTCCATGCGGCAAGTCCCCAAACACAAGCCCCAGACAGGTGCCCAACTGAGGGTAGCGATTCCGAGTACCACCCGCTGGAAGCTCCACTTCCAGGATTTGGACTTCCATGGGGCAAGTCCCCAAACACAAGCCCCAGTCAAGTGCCCGAATGGGGGGAGCGAGTCTGAGCATCCACCGCTGAAAGCTCCACTTCCAGGATTTGGACTTCCATGCGGCAAGTCCCCAAATACAAGCCCCAGACATGTGCCTTACTGAGGGGAGCGAGTCCGAGCATCACCCGCTGAAAGCTCCACTTCCAGGATTTGGACTTCCATGCGGCAATTCCCCAAACACAAGCCCCAGACAAGTGCCCGAATGGGGGGAGCGAGTCCGAGTATAACCCGCTGAAAGCTCCACTTCCTGGATTTAGACTTCCACCGGGAAAGCCCAAAACACAAGCCTCAGACAGGTGCTCAACTGAGGGGAGCGAGTCCGAGTTCCACCCGCTGAAAGTTCCACTTCCAGAATTTGGACTTCCACCGGGAAAGCCCACAAACACAAGCCTCAGACAGGTGCTCAACTGAGGGGAGCGAGTCCCAGTGTCACCCGCTGAAAGCTCCACTTCCAGGATTTGGACTTCCATGCGGCAAGTCCCCAAACATAAGCCCCAGACAAGTGCCCGAATGGGGGGAGCGAGTCCGAGTATCACCCGCTGAAAGCTCCACTTCCAGGATTTAGACTTCCACCGGGAAAGCCCACAAACACAAGCCTCAGACAGGTGCTCAACTGAGGGGAGCGAGTCCGAGTTCCACCCGCTGAAAGTTCCACTTCCAGGATTTGGACTTCCATGCGGCAAGTCCCCAAACACAAGCCCCAGACAGGTGCCCAACTGAGGGTAGCGATTCCGAGTACCACCCGCTGGAAGCTCCACTTCCAGGATTTGGACTTCCATGGGGCAAGTCCCCAAACACAAGCCCCAGAAAAGTGCCCGAATGGGGGGAGCGAGTCTGAGCATCCACCGCTGAAAGCTCCACTTCCAGGATTTGGACTTCCATGCGGCAAGTCCCCAAATACAAGCCCCAGACATGTGCCTTACTGAGGGGAGCGAGTCCGAGCATCACCCGCTGAAAGCTCCACTTCCAGGATTTGGACTTCCATGCGGCAAGTCCCCAAACACAAGCCCCAGACAAGTGCCCGAATGGGGGGAGCGAGTCCGAGTATAACCCGCTGAAAGCTCCACTTCCTGGATTTAGACTTCCACCGGGAAAGCCCAAAACACAAGCCTCAGACAGGTGCTCAACTGAGGGGAGCGAGTCCGAGTTCCACCCGCTGAAAGTTCCACTTCCAGAATTTGGACTTCCATGGGGCAAGTCCCCAAACACAAGCCCCAGACAAGTGCCCGACTGGGGGGAGCGAGTCCGAGTATCACCCGCTGAAAGCTCCACTTCCAGGATTTAGACTTTCACCGGGAAAGCCCACAGACACAAGCCTCTGACAGGTGCTCAACTGAGGGGAGCGAGTCCGAGTTCCACCCGCTGAAAGTTCCACTTCCAGGATTTGGACTTCCATGCAGCAAGTCGCCAAACACAAGCCCCAGACAGGTGCCTTACTGAGGGGAGCGAGTCCGATTATCACCCGCTGAAAGCTCAACTTCCAGGATTTGGACTTCCATGCGGCAAGTCCCCAAACACAAGCCTCAGACAGGTGCTCGACTGAGGGGAGCGAGTCCGAGTACCACCCGCTGAAAGTTCCACTTCCAGGATTTGGACTTCCTTGGGTCAAGTCCCCAAACACAAGCCCCAGACAAGTGCCCGAATGGGGGGAGCGAGTCCGAGTATCACCCGCTGAAAGCTCCACTTCCAGGATTTGGACTTCCATGCGGCAAGTCCCCAAACACAAGCCCCAGACAAGTGCCCGAATGGGGGGAGCGAGTCCGAGTATCACCCGCTGAAAGCTCCACTTCCAGGATTTAGACTTCCACCGGGAAAGCCCACAAACACAAGCCTCAGACAGGTGCTCAACTGAGGTGAGTGAGTCCGAGTTCCACCCGCTGAAAGTTCCACTTCCAGGATTTGGACTTCCATGCGGCAAGTCCCCAAACACAAGCCCCAGACAGGTGCCTTACTGAGGGGAGCGAGTCCGAGAATCACCCGCTGAAAGCTCCACTTCCAGGATTTGGACTTCCATGCGGCAAGTCCCCAAACACAAGCCCCAGACAAGTGCCCGAATGGGGGGAGCGAGTCCGAGTATCACCCGCTGAAAGCTCCACTTCCAGGATTTAGACTTCCACCGGGAAAGCCCACAGACACAAGCCTCAGACAGGTGCTCAACTGAGGGGAGCGAGTCCGAGTTCCACCCGCTGAAAGTTCCACTTCCAGGATTTGGACTTCCATGCGGCAAGTCGCCAAACACAAGCCCCAGACAGGTGCCTTACTGAGGGGAGCGAGTCCGAGTATCACCCGCTGAAAGCTCCACTTCCAGGATTTGGACTTCCATGCGGCAAGTCCCCAAACACAAGCCTCAGACAGGTGCTCGACTGAGGGGAGCGAGTCCGAGTATCACCCGCTGAAAGCTCCACTTCCAGGATTTAGACTTCCACCGGGAAAGCCCACAGACACAAGCCTCAGACAGGTGCTCAACTGAGGGGAGCGAGTCCGAGTTCCACCCGCTGAAAGTTCCACTTCCAGGATTTGGACTTCCATGCGGCAAGTCGCCAAACACAAGCCCCAGACAGGT
This sequence comes from Filicampus tigris, assembly GCF_054856515.1. Taxonomy (NCBI): domain Eukaryota; kingdom Metazoa; phylum Chordata; class Actinopteri; order Syngnathiformes; family Syngnathidae; genus Filicampus; species Filicampus tigris. The sequence goes on along the minus strand of NW_028233408.1, from coordinate 343,296 downwards.
GCCTTACTGAGGGGAGCGAGTCCGAGTATCACCCGCTGAAAGCTCCACTTCTAGGATTTGGACTTCCATGCGGCAAGTCCCCAAACACAAGCCTCAGACAGGTGCTCGACTGAGGGGAGCGAGTCCGAGTACCACCCGCTGAAAGTTCCACTTCCAGGATTTGGACTTCCATGCGGCAAGTCCCCAAACACAAGCCCCAGACAAGTGCCCGAATTGGGGGAGCGAGTCCGAGTATCACCCGCTGAAAGCTCCACTTCCAAGAATTAGACTTCCACCGGGAAAGCCCACAAACACAAGCCTCAGACAGGTGCTCAACTGAGGGGAGCGAGTCCGAGTTCCACCCGCTGAAAGTTCCACTTCCAGGATTTGGACTTCCATGCGGCAAGTCCCCAAACACAAGCCCCAGACAGGTGCCTTACTGAGGGGAGCGAGTCCGAGTATCACCCGCTGAAAGCTCCACTTCCAGGATTTGGACTTCCATGCGGCAAGTCCCCAAACACAAGCCTCAGACAGGTGCTCGACTGAGGGGAGCGAGTCCGAGTACCACCCGCTGAAAGTTCCACTTCCAGGATTTGGACTTCCATGCGGCAAGTCCCCAAACACAAGCCCCAGACAGGTGCCCAACTGAGGGTAGCGATTCCGAGTACCACCCGCTGGAAGCTCCACTTCCAGGATTTGGACTTCCATGGGGCAAGTCCCCAAACACAAGCCCCAGACAAGTGCCCGAATGGGGGGAGCGAGTCCGAGTATCACCCGCTGAAAGCTCCACTTCCAGGATTTGGACTTCCATGCGGCAAGTCCCCAAACACAAGCCCCAGACAAGTGCCCGACTGGGGGGAGCGAGTCTGAGCATCCACCGCTGAAAGCTCCACTTCCAGGATTTGGACTTCCATGCGGCAAGTCCCCAAATACAAGCCCCAGACATGTGCCTTACTGAGGGGAGCGAGTCCGAGCATCACCCGCTGAAAGCTCCACTTCCAGGATTTGGACTTCCGTGCGGCAAGTCCCCAAACACAAGCCCCAGACAAGTGCCCGAATGGGGGGAGCGAGTCCGAGGATCACCCGCTGAAAGCTCCACTTCCAGGATTTGGACTTCCATGCGGCAAGTCCCCAAACACAAGCCCCAGACAAGTGCCCGAATGGGGGGAGCGAGTCCGAGTATCACCCGCTGAAAGCTCCACTTCCAGGATTTAGACTTCCACCGGGAAAGCCCACAAACACAAGCCTCAGACAGGTGCTCAACTGAGGGGAGCGAGTCCGAGTTCCACCCGCTGAAAGTTCCACTTCCAGGATTTGGACTTCCATGCGGCAAGTCCCCAAACACAAGCCCCAGACAGGTGCCTTACTGAGGGGAGCGAGTCCGAGTATCACCCCCTGAAAGCTCCATTTCCAGGATTTGGACTTCCATGCGGCAAGTCCCCAAACACAAGCCCCAGACAAGTGCCCGAATGGGGGGAGCGAGTCCGAGTATCACCCGCTGAAAGCTCCACTTCCAGGATTTAGACTTCCACCGGGAAAGCCCACAGACACAAGCCTCAGACAGGTGCTCAACTGAGGGGAGCGAGTCCGAGTTCCACCCGCTGAAAGTTCCACTTCCAGGATTTGGACTTCCATGCGGCAAGTCGCCAAACACAAGCCCCAGACAGGTGGCTCCACTTCCAGGATTTAGACTTCCACCGGGAAAGCCCACAAACACAAGCCTCAGACAGGTGCTCAACTGAGGGGAGCGAGTCCGAGCTTCACCCGCTGAAAGCTCCACTTCCAGGATTTGGACTTCCATGCGGCAAGTCCCCAAACACAAGCCTCAGACAGGTGCTCGACTGAGGGGAGCGAGTCCGAGTACCACCCGCTGAAAGTTCCACTTCCAGGATTTGGACTTCCATGGGGCAAGTCCCCAAACACAAGCCCCAGACAAGTGCCCGAATGGGGGGAGCGAGTCCGAGTATCACCCGCTGAAAGCTCCACTTCCAGGATTTGGACTTCCATGCGGCAAGTCCCCAAACACAAGCCCCAGACAAGTGCCCGAATGGGGGGAGCGAGTCCGAGTATCACCCGCTGAAAGCTCCACTTCCAGGATTTAGACTTCCACCGGGAAAGCCCACAAACACAAGCCTCAGACAGGTGCTCAACTGAGGGGAGCGAGTCCCAGTGTCACCCGCTGAAAGCTCCACTTCCAGGATTTGGACTTCCATGCGGCAAGTCCCCAAACATAAGCCCCAGACAAGTGCCCGAATGGGGGGAGCGAGTCCGAGTATCACCCGCTGAAAGCTCCACTTCCAGGATTTAGACTTCCACCGGGAAAGCCCACAAACACAAGCCTCAGACAGGTGCTCAACTGAGGGGAGCGAGTCCGAGTTCCACCCGCTGAAAGTTCCACTTCCAGGATTTGGACTTCCATGCGGCAAGTCCCCAAACACAAGCCCCAGACAGGTGCCCAACTGAGGGGAGCGATTCCGAGTACCACCCGCTGGAAGCTCCACTTCCAGGATTTGGACTTCCATGGGGCAAGTCCCCAAACACAAGCCCCAGACAAGTGCCCGAATGGGGGGAGCGAGTCTGAGCATCCACCGCTGAAATTTCCACTTCCAGGATTTGGACTTCCATGCGGCAAGTCCCCAAATACAAGCCCCAGACATGTGCCTTACTGAGGGGAGCGAGTCCGAGCATCACCCGCTGAAAGCTCCACTTCCAGGATTTGGACTTCCATGCGGCAAGTCCCCAAACACAAGCCCCAGACAAGTGCCCGAATGGGGGGAGCGAGTCCGAGTATAACCCGCTGAAAGCTCCACTTCCTGGATTTAGACTTCCACCGGGAAAGCCCAAAACACAAGCCTCAGACAGGTGCTCAACTGAGGGGAGCGAGTCCGAGTTCCACCCGCTGAAAGTTCCACTTCCAGAATTTGGACTTCCATGGGGCAAGTCCCCAAACACAAGCCCCAGACAAGTGCCCGACTGGGGGGAGCGAGTCCGAGCATCACCCGCTGAAAGCTCCACTTCCAGGATTTGGACTTCCATGCGGCAAGTCCCCAAACACAAGCCCCAGGCAAGTGCCCGAATGGGGGGAGCGAGTCCGAGTATCACCCGCTGAAAACTCCACTTCCAGGATTTAGACTTTCACCGGGAAAGCCCACAGACACAAGCCTCAGACAGGTGCTCAACTGAGGGGAGCGAGTCCGAGTTCCACCCGCTGAAAGTTCCACTTCCAGGATTTGGACTTCCATGCAGCAAGTCGCCAAACACAAGCCCCAGACAGGTGCCTTACTGAGGGGTGCGAGTCCGATTATCACCCGCTGAAAGCTCCACTTCCAGGATTTGGACTTCCATGCGGCAAGTCCCCAAACACAAGCCTCAGACAGGTGCTCGACTGAGGGGAGCGAGTCCGAGTACCACCCGCTGAAAGTTCCACTTCCAGGATTTGAACTTCCTTGGGTCAAGTCCCCAAACACAAGCCCCAGACAAGTGCCCGAATGGGGGGAGCGAGTCCGAGTATCACCCGCTGAAAGCTCCACTTCCAGGATTTGGACTTCCATGCGGCAAGTCCCCAAACACAAGCCCCAGACAAGTGCCCGAATGGGGGGAGCGAGTCCGAGTATCACCCGCTGAAAGCTCCACTTCCAGGATTTAGACTTCCACCGGGAAAGCCCACAAACACAAGCCTCAGACAGGTGCTCAACTGAGGGGAGCGAGTCCGAGTTCCACCCGCTGAAAGTTCCACTTCCAGGATTTGGACTTCCATGCGGCAAGTCCCCAAACACAAGCCCCAGACAGGTGCCTTACTGAGGGGAGCGAGTCCGAGAATCACCCGCTGAAAGCTCCACTTCCAGGATTTGGACTTCCATGCGGCAAGTCCCCAAACACAAGCCCCAGACAAGTGCCCGAATAGGGGGAGCGAGTCCGAGTATCACCCGCTGAAAGCTCCACTTCCAGGATTTAGACTTCCAACGGGAAAGCCCACAGACACAAGCCTCAGACAGGTGCTCAACTGAGGGGAGCGAGTCAGAGTTCCACCCGCTGAAAGTTCCACTTCCATGATTTGGACTTCCATGCGGCAAGTCGCCAAACACAAGCCCCAGACAGGTGCCTTACTGAGGGGAGCGAGTCAGAGTATCACCCGCTGAAAGCTCCACTTCCAGGATTTGGACTTCCATGCGGCAAGTCCCCAAACACAAGCCTCAGACAGGTGCTCGACTGAGGGGAGCGAGTCCGAGTACCACCCGCTGAAAGTTCCACTTCCAGGATTTGGACTTCCATGCGGCAAGTCCCCAAACACAAGCCCCAGACAAGTGCCCGAATTGGGGGAGCGAGTCCGAGTATCACCCGCTGAAAGCTCCACTTCCAGGATTTAGACTTCCACCGGAAAGCCCACAAACACAAGCCTCAGACAGGTGCTCAATTGAGGGGAGCGAGTCCGAGTTCCACCAGCTGAAAGTTCCACTTCCAGGATTTGGACTTCCATGCGGCAAGTCCCCAAACACAAGCCCCAGACAGGTGCCTTACTGAGGGGAGCGAGTCCGAGTATCACCCGCTGAAAGCTCCACTTCCAGGATTTGGACTTCCATGCGGCAAGTCCCCAAACACAAGCCCCAGACAGGTGCCCGACTGAGGCGAGCGAGTCCGAGTATCACCCGCTGGAAGTTCCACTTCCAGGATTTGGACTTCCATGGGGCAAGTCCCCAAACACAAGCCCCAGACAAGTGCCCGAGTGGGGGGAGCGAGTCCGAGCATAACCCGCTGAAAGCTCCACTTCCAGGATTAAGACTTCCACCAGGCAAGCCCACAAACACAAGCCTCAGACAGGTGCTCAACTGAGGGGAGCGAGTCTGAGTACAACCCGCTGAAAGTTCCACTTCCAGGATTTGGACTTCCATGGGGCAAGTCCCCAAACACAAGCCCAAGACAGGTGCCCGACTGAGGCGAGCGAGTCCGAGTATCACCCGCTGGAAGTTCCACTTCCAGGATTTGGACTTCCATGGGGTAAGTCCCCAAACACAAGACTCAGACAGGTGCTCGACTGAGGGGAGCGAGTCCGAGTACCACCCGCTGAAAGTTCCACTTCCAGGATTTGGACTTCCATGCAGCAAGTCCCCAAACACAAGCCCCAGACAAGTGCCCGAATGGGGGGAGCGAGTCCGAGCATCACCCGCTGAAAGCTCCACGTCCAGGATTTGGACTTCCATGCGGCAAGTCCCCAAACACAAGCCCCAGACAAGTGCCCGAATGGGGGGAGCGAGTCCGAGTATCACCCGCTGAAAGCTCCACTTCCAGGATTTAGACTTCCACCGGGAAAGCCCACAAACACAAGCCTCAGACAGGTGCTCAACTGAGGGGAGCGAGTCCGAGTTCCACCCGCTGAAAGTTCCACTTCCAGGATTTGGACTTCCATGCGGCAAGTCCCCAAACACAAGCCCCAGACAGGTGCCTTACTGAGGGGAGCGAGTCCGAGTATCACCCGCTGAAAGCTCCACTTCCAGGATTTGGACTTCCACCGGGAAAGCCCACAAACACAAGCCTCAGACAGGTGCTCAACTAAGGGGAGCGAGTCCCAGTGTCACCCGCTGAAAGCTCCACTTCCAGGATTTGGACTTCCATGCGGCAAGTCCCCAAACACAAGCCCCATGCAAGTGCCCGAATGGGGGGAGCGAGTCCGAGTATCACCCGCTGAAAGCTCCACTTCCAGGATTTAGACTTTCACCGGGAAAGCCCACAGACACAAGCCTCTGACAGGTGCTCAACTGAGGGGAGCGAGTCCGAGTTCCACCCGCTGAAAGTTCCACTTCCAGGATTTGGACTTCCATGCAGCAAGTCGCCAAACACAAGCCCCAGACAGGTGCCTTACTGAGGGGAGCGAGTCCGATTATCACCCGCTGAAAGCTCAACTTCCAGGATTTGGACTTCCATGCGGCAAGTCCCCAAACACAAGCCTCAGACAGGTGCTCGACTGAGGGGAGCGAGTCCGAGTACCACCCGCTGAAAGTTCCACTTCCAGGATTTGGACTTCCTTGGGTCAAGTCCCCAAACACAAGCCCCAGACAAGTGCCCGAATGGGGGGAGCGAGTCCGAGTATCACCCGCTGAAAGTTCCACTTCCAGGATTTGGACTTCCATGCGGCAAGTCCCCAAACACAAGCCCCAGACAAGTGCCCGAATGGGGGGAGCGAGTCCGAGTATCACCCGCTGAAAGCTCCACTTCCAGGATTTAGACTTCCACCGGGAAAGCCCACAAACACAAGCCTCAGACAGGTGCTCAACTGAGGGGAGCGAGTCCGAGTTCCACCCGCTGAAAGTTCCACTTCCAGGATTTGGACTTCCATGCGGCAAGTCCCCAAACACAAGCCCCAGACAGGTGCCTTACTGAGGGGAGCGAGTCCGAGAATCACCCGCTGAAAGCTCCACTTCCAGGATTTGGACTTCCATGCGGCAAGTCCCCAAACACAAGCCCCAGACAAGTGCCCGAATGGGGGGAGCGAGTCCGAGTATCACCCGCTGAAAGCTCCACTTCCAGGATTTAGACTTCCACCGGGAAAGCCCACAGACACAAGCCTCAGACAGGTGCTCAACTGAGGGGAGCGAGTCCGAGTTCCACCCGCTGAAAGTTCCACTTCCAGGATTTGGACTTCCATGCGGCAAGTCGCCAAACACATGCCCCAGACAGGTGCCTTACTGAGGGGAGCGAGTCCGAGTATCACCCGCTGAAAGCTCCACTTCCAGGATTTGGACTTCCATGCGGCAAGTCCCCAAACACAAGCCTCAGACAGGTGCTCGACTGAGGGGAGCGAGTCCGAGTATCACCCGCTGAAAGCTCCACTTCCAGGATTTAGACTTCCACCGGGAAAGCCCACAGACACAAGCCTCAGACAGGTGCTCAACTGAGGGGAGCGAGTCCGAGTTCCACCCGCTGAAAGTTCCACTTCCAGGATTTGGACTTCCATGCGGCAAGTCGCCAAACACAAGCCCCAGACAGGTGCCTTACTGAGGGGAGCGAGTCCGAGTATCACCCGCTGAAAGCTCCACTTCCAGGATTTGGACTTCCATGCGGCAAGTCCCCAAACACAAGCCTCAGACAGGTGCTCGACTGAGGGGAGCGAGTCCGAGTACCACCCGCTGAAAGTTCCACTTCCAGGATTTGGACTTCCATGCGGCAAGTCCCCAAACACAAGCCCCAGACAAGTGCCCGAATTGGGGGAGCGAGTCCGAGTATCACCCGCTGAAAGCTCCACTTCCAAGAATTAGACTTCCACCGGGAAAGCCCACAAACACAAGCCTCAGACAGGTGCTCAACTGAGGGGAGCGAGTCCGAGTTCCACCCGCTGAAAGTTCCACTTCCAGGATTTGGACTTCCATGCGGCAAGTCCCCAAACACAAGCCCCAGACAGGTGCCTTACTGAGGGGAGCGATTCCGAGTACCACCCGCTGGAAGCTCCACTTCCAGGATTTGGACTTCCATGGGGCAAGTCCCCAAACACAAGCCCCAGACAAGTGCCCGAATGGGGGGAGCGAGTCCGAGTATCACCCGCTGAAAGCTCCACTTCCAGGATTTGGACTTCCATGCGGCAAGTCCCCAAACACAAGCCCCAGACAAGTGCCCGACTGGGGGGAGCGAGTCTGAGCATCCACCGCTGAAAGCTCCACTTCCAGGATTTGGACTTCCATGCGGCAAGTCCCCAAATACAAGCCCCAGACATGTGCCTTACTGAGGGGAGCGAGTCCGAGCATCACCCGCTGAAAGCTCCACTTCCAGGATTTGGACTTCCATGCGGCAAGTCCCCAAACACAAGCCCCAGACAAGTGCCCGAATGGGGGGAGCGAGTCCGAGGATCACCCGCTGAAAGCTCCACTTCCAGGATTTGGACTTCCATGCGGCAAGTCCCCAAACACAAGCCCCAGACAAGTGCCCGAATGGGGGGAGCGAGTCCGAGTATCACCCGCTGAAAGCTCCACTTCCAGGATTTAGACTTCCACCGGGAAAGCCCACAAACACAAGCCTCAGACAGGTGCTCAACTGAGGGGAGCGAGTCCGAGCTTCACCCGCTGAAAGCTCCACTTCCAGGATTTGGACTTCCATGCGGCAAGTCCCCAAACACAAGCCTCAGACAGGTGCTCGACTGAGGGGAGCGAGTCCGAGTACCACCCGCTGAAAGTTCCACTTCCAGGATTTGGACTTCCATGGGGCAAGTCCCCAAACACAAGCCCCAGACAAGTGCCCGAATGGGGGGAGCGAGTCCGAGTATCACCCGCTGAAAGCTCCACTTCCAGGATTTGGACTTCCATGCGGCAAGTCCCCAAACACAAGCCCCAGACAAGTGCCCGAATGGGGGGAGCGAGTCCGAGTATCACCCGCTTAAAGCTCCACTTCCAGGATTTAGACTTCCACCGGGAAAGCCCACAAACACAAGCCTCAGACAGGTGCTCAACTGAGGGGAGCAAGTCCCAGTGTCACCCGCTGAAAGCTCCACTTCCAGGATTTGGACTTCCATGCGGCAAGTCCCCAAACATAAGCCCCAGACAAGTGCCCGAATGGGGGGAGCGAGTCCGAGTATCACCCGCTGAAAGCTCCACTTCCAGGATTTAGACTTCCACCGGGAAAGCCCACAAACACAAGCCTCAGACAGGTGCTCAACTGAGGGGAGCGAGTCCGAGTTCCACCCGCTGAAAGTTCCACTTCCAGGATTTGGACTTCCATGCGGCAAGTCCCCAAACACAAGCCCCAGACAGGTGCCCAACTGAGGGGAGCGATTCCGAGTACCACCCGCTGGAAGCTCCACTTCCAGGATTTGGACTTCCATGGGGCAAGTCCCCAAACACAAGCCCCAGACAAGTGCCCGAATGGGGGGAGCGAGTCTGAGCATCCACCGCTGAAATTTCCACTTCCAGGATTTGGACTTCCATGCGGCAAGTCCCCAAATACAAGCCCCAGACATGTGCCTTACTGAGGGGAGCGAGTCCGAGCATCACCCGCTGAAAGCTCCACTTCCAGGATTTGGACTTCCATGCGGCAAGTCCCCAAACACAAGCCCCAGACAAGTGCCCGAATGGGGGGAGCGAGTCCGAGTATAACCCGCTGAAAGCTCCACTTCCTGGATTTAGACTTCCACCGGGAAAGCCCAAAACACAAGCCTCAGACAGGTGCTCAACTGAGGGGAGCGAGTCCGAGTTCCACCCGCTGAAAGTTCCACTTCCAGAATTTGGACTTCCATGGGGCAAGTCCCCAAACACAAGCCCCAGACAAGTGCCCGACTGGGGGGAGCGAGTCCGAGCATCACCCGCTGAAAGCTCCACTTCCAGGATTTGGACTTCCATGCGGCAAGTCCCCAAACACAAGCCCCAGGCAAGTGCCCGAATGGGGGGAGCGAGTCCGGGTATCACCCGCTGAAAACTCCACTTCCAGGATTTAGACTTTCACCGGGAAAGCCCACAGACACAAGCCTCAGACAGGTGCTCAACTGAGGGGAGCGAGTCCGAGTTCCACCCGCTGAAAGTTCCACTTCCAGGATTTGGACTTCCATGCGGCAAGTCGCCAAACACAAGCCCCAGACAGGTGCCTTACTGAGGGGAGCGAGTCCGAGTATCACCCGCTGAAAGCTCCACTTCCAGGATTTGGACTTCCATGCGGCAAGTCCCCAAACACAAGCCTCAGACAGGTGCTCGACTGAGGGGAGCGAGTCCGAGTACCACCCGCTGAAAGTTCCACTTCCAGGATTTGAACTTCCTTGGGTCAAGTCCCCAAACACAAGCCCCAGACAAGTGCCCGAATGGGGGGAGCGAGTCCGAGTATCACCCGCTGAAAGCTCCACTTCCAGGATTTGGACTTCCATGCGGCAAGTCCCCAAACACAAGCCCCAGACAAGTGCCCGAATGGGGGGAGCGAGTCCGAGTATCACCCGCTGAAAGCTCCACTTCCAGGATTTAGACTTCCACCGGGAAAGCCCACAAACACAAGCCTCAGACAGGTGCTCAACTGAGGGGAGCGAGTCCGAGTTCCACCCGCTGAAAGTTCCACTTCCAGGATTTGGACTTCCATGCGGCAAGTCCCCAAACACAAGCCCCAGACAGGTGCCTTACTGAGGGGAGCGAGTCCGAGAATCACCCGCTGAAAGCTCCACTTCCAGGATTTGGACTTCCATGCGGCAAGTCCCCAAACACAAGCCCCAGACAAGTGCCCGAATAGGGGGAGCGAGTCCGAGTATCACCCGCTGAAAGCTCCACTTCCAGGATTTAGACTTCCAACGGGAAAGCCCACAGACACAAGCCTCAGACAGGTGCTCAACTGAGGGGAGCGAGTCAGAGTTCCACCCGCTGAAAGTTCCACTTCCAGGATTTGGACTTCCATGCGGCAAGTCGCCAAACACAAGCCCCAGACAGGTGCCTTACTGAGGGGAGCGAGTCAGAGTATCACCCGCTGAAAGCTCCACTTCCAGGATTTGGACTTCCATGCGGCAAGTCCCCAAACACAAGCCTCAGACAGGTGCTCGACTGAGGGGAGCGAGTCCGAGTACCACCCGCTGAAAGTTCCACTTCCAGGATTTGGACTTCCATGCGGCAAGTCCCCAAACACAAGCCCCAGACAAGTGCCCGAATTGGGGGAGCGAGTCCGAGTATCACCCGCTGAAAGCTCCACTTCCAGGATTTAGACTTCCACCGGAAAGCCCACAAACACAAGCCTCAGACAGGTGCTCAACTGAGGGGAGCGAGTCCGAGTTCCACCAGCTGAAAGTTCCACTTCCAGTATTTGGACTTCCATGCGGCAAGTACCCAAACACAAGCCCCAGACAGGTGCCTTACTGAGGGGAGCGAGTCCGAGTATCACCCGCTGAAAGCTCCACTTCCAGGATTTGGACTTCCATGCGGCAAGTCCCCAAACACAAGCCTCAGACAGGTGCTCGACTGAGGGGAGCGAGTCCGAGTACCACCCGCTGAAAGTTCCACTTCCAGGATTTGGACTTCCATGCGGCAAGTCCCCAAACACAAGCCTCAGACAGGTGCTCAACTGAGGGGAGCGAGTCCGAGTTCCACCCGCTGAAAGTTCCACTTCCAGGATTTGGACTTCCTTGGGTCAAGTCCCCAAACACAAGCCCCAGACAAGTGCCCGAATGGGGGGAGCGAGTCCGAGTATCACCCGCTGAAAGCTCCACTTCCAGGATTTAGACTTCCACCGGGAAAGCCCACAAACACAAGCCTCAGACAGGTGCTCAACTGAGGGGAGCGAGTCCGAGTTCCACCCGCTGAAAGTTCCACTTCCAGGATTTGGACTTCCATGCGGCAAGTCCCCAAACACAAGCCCCAGACAGGTGCCTTACTGAGGGGAGCGAGTCCGAGTATCACCCGCTGAAAGCTCCACTTCCAGGATTTGGACTTCCATGCGGCAAGTCCCCAAACACAAGCCCCAGACAAGTGCCCGAATGGGGGGAGCGATTCCGAGTACCACCCGCTGGAAGTTCCACTTCCAGGATTTGGACTTCCATGGGGCAAGTCCCCAAACACAAGCCCCAGACAAGTGCCCGAGTGGGGGGAGCGAGTCCGAGCATAACCCGCTGAAAGCTCCACTTCCAGGATTAAGACTTCCACCAGGCAAGCCCACAAACACAAGCCTCAGACAGGTGCTCAACTGAGGGGAGCGAGTCTGAGTACAACCCGCTGAAAGTTCCACTTCCAGGATTTGGACTTCCATGGGGCAAGTCCCCAAACACAAGCCCAAGACAGGTGCCCGACTGAGGCGAGCGAGTCCGAGTATCACCCGCTGGAAGTTCCACTTCCAGGATTTGGACTTCCATGGGGTAAGTCCCCAAACACAAGACTCAGACAGGTGCTCGACTGAGGGGAGCGAGTCCGAGTACCACCCGCTGAAAGTTCCACTTCCAGGATTTGGACTTCCATGCAGCAAGTCCCCAAACACAAGCCCCAGACAAGTGCCCGAATGGGGGGAGCGAGTCCGAGCATCACCCGCTGAAAGCTCCACGTCCAGGATTTGGACTTCCATGCGGCAAGTCCCCAAACACAAGCCCCAGACAAGTGCCCGAATGGGGGGAGCGAGTCCGAGTATCACCCGCTGAAAGCTCGACTTCCAGGATTTAGACTTCCACCGGGAAAGCCCACAAACACAAGCCTCAGACAGGTGCTCAACTGAGGGGAGCGAGTCCGAGTTCCACCCGCTGAAAGTTCCACTTCCAGGATTTGGACTTCCATGCGGCAAGTCCCCAAACACAAGCCCCAGACAGGTGCCTTACTGAGGGGAGCGAGTCCGAGTATCACCCGCTGAAAGCTCCACTTCCAGGATTTGGACTTCCACCGGGAAAGCCCACAAACACAAGCCTCAGACAGGTGCTCAACTGAGGGGAGCGAGTCCCAGTGTCACCCGCTGAAAGCTCCACTTCCAGGATTTGGACTTCCATGCGGCAAGTCCCCAAACATAAGCCCCAGACAAGTGCCCGAATGGGGGGAGCGAGTCCGAGTATCACCCGCTGAAAGCTCCACTTCCAGGATTTAGACTTCCACTGGGAAAGCCCACAAACACAAGCCTCAGACAAGTGCCCGACTGGGGGGAGCGAGTCCGAGCATCACCCGCTGAAAGCTCCACTTCCAGGATTTGGACTTCCATGCGGCAAGTCCCCAAACACAAGCCCCAGGCAAGTGCCCGAATGGGGGGAGCGAGTCCGAGTATCACCCGCTGAAAGCTCCACTTCCAGGATTTAGACTTTCACCGGGAAAGCCCACAGACACAAGCCTCTGACAGGTGCTCAACTGAGGGGAGCGAGTCCGAGTTCCACCCGCTGAAAGTTCCACTTCCAGGATTTGGACTTCCATGCAGCAAGTCGCCAAACACAAGCCCCAGACAGGTGCCTTACTGAGGGGAGCGAGTCCGATTATCACCCGCTGAAAGCTCAACTTCCAGGATTTGGACTTCCATGCGGCAAGTCCCCAAACACAAGCCTCAGACAGGTGCTCGACTGAGGGGAGCGAGTCCGAGTACCACCCGCTGAAAGTTCCACTTCCAGGATTTGGACTTCCTTGGGTCAAGTCCCCAAACACAAGCCCCAGACAAGTGCCCGAATGGGGGGAGCGAGTCCGAGTATCACCCGCTGAAAGTTCCACTTCCAGGATTTGGACTTCCATGCGGCAAGTCCCCAAACACAAGCCCCAGACAAGTGCCCGAATGGGGGGAGCGAGTCCGAGTATCACCCGCTGAAAGCTCCACTTCCAGGATTTAGACTTCCACCGGGAAAGCCCACAAACACAAGCCTCAGACAGGTGCTCAACTGAGGGGAGCGAGTCCGAGTTCCACCCGCTGAAAGTTCCACTTCCAGGATTTGGACTTCCATGCGGCAAGTCCCCAAACACAAGCCCCAGACAGGTGCCTTACTGAGGGGAGCGAGTCCGAGAATCACCCGCTGAAAGCTCCACTTCCAGGATTTGGACTTCCATGCGGCAAGTCCCCAAACACAAGCCCCAGACAAGTGCCCGAATGGGGGGAGCGAGTCCGAGTATCACCCGCTGAAAGCTCCACTTCCAGGATTTAGACTTCCACCGGGAAAGCCCACAGACACAAGCCTCAGACAGGTGCTCAACTGAGGGGAGCGAGTCCGAGTTCCACCCGCTGAAAGTTCCACTTCCAGGATTTGGACTTCCATGCGGCAAGTCGCCAAACACATGCCCCAGACAGGTGCCTTACTGAGGGGAGCGAGTCCGAGTATCACCCGCTGAAAGTTCCACTTCCAGGATTTGGACTTCCATGCGGCAAGTCCCCAAACACAAGCCTCAGACAGGTGCTCGACTGAGGGGAGCGAGTCCGAGTATCACCCGCTGAAAGCTCCACTTCCAGGATTTAGACTTCCACCGGGAAAGCCCACAGACACAAGCCTCAGACAGGTGCTCAACTGAGGGGAGCGAGTCCGAGTTCCACCCGCTGAAAGTTCCACTTCCAGGATTTGGACTTCCATGCGGCAAGTCGCCAAACACAAGCCCCAGACAGGTGCCTTACTGAGGGGAGCGAGTCCGAGTATCACCCGCTGAAAGCTCCACTTCCAGGATTTGGACTTCCATGCGGCAAGTCCCCAAACACAAGCCTCAGACAGGTGCTCGACTGAGGGGAGCGAGTCCGAGTACCACCCGCTGAAAGTTCCACTTCCAGGATTTGGACTTCCATGCGGCAAGTCCCCAAACACAAGCCCCAGACAAGTGCCCGAATTGGGGGAGCGAGTCCGAGTATCACCCGCTGAAAGCTCCACTTCCAAGAATTAGACTTCCACCGGGAAAGCCCACAAACACAAGCCTCAGACAGGTGCTCAACTGAGGGGAGCGAGTCCGAGTTCCACCCGCTGAAAGTTCCACTTCCAGGATTTGGACTTCCATGCGGCAAGTCCCCAAACACAAGCCCCAGACAGGTGCCTTACTGAGGGGAGCGATTCCGAGTACCACCCGCTGGAAGCTCCACTTCCAGGATTTGGACTTCCATGGGGCAAGTCCCCAAACACAAGCCCCAGACAAGTGCCCGAATGGGGGGAGCGAGTCCGAGTATCACCCGCTGAAAGCTCCACTTCCAGGATTTGGACTTCCATGCGGCAAGTCCCCAAACACAAGCCCCAGACAAGTGCCCGACTGGGGGGAGCGAGTCTAAGCATCCACCGCTGAAAGCTCCACTTCCAGGATTTGGACTTCCATGCGGCAAGTCCCCAAATACAAGCCCCAGACATGTGCCTTACTGAGGGGAGCGAGTCCGAGCATCACCCGCTGAAAGCTCCACTTCCAGGATTTGGACTTCCATGCGGCAAGTCCCCAAACACAAGCCCCAGACAAGTGCCCGAATGGGGGGAGCGAGTCCGAGGATCACCCGCTGAAAGCTCCACTTCCAGGATTTGGACTTCCATGCGGCAAGTCCCCAAACACAAGCCCCAGACAAGTGCCCGAATGGGGGGAGCGAGTCCGAGTATCACCCGCTGAAAGCTCCACTTCCAGGATTTAGACTTCCACCGGGAAAGCCCACAAACACAAGCCTCAGACAGGTGCTCAACTGAGGGGAGCAAGTCCCAGTGTCACCCGCTGAAAGCTCCACTTCCAGGATTTGGACTTCCATGCGGCAAGTCCCCAAACATAAGCCCCAGACAAGTGCCCGAATGGGGGGAGCGAGTCCGAGTATCACCCGCTGAAAGCTCCACTTCCAGGATTTAGACTTCCACCGGGAAAGCCCACAAACACAAGCCTCAGACAGGTGCTCAACTGAGGGGAGCAAGTCCGAGTTCCACCCGCTGAAAGTTCCACTTCCAGGATTTGGACTTCCATGCGGCAAGTCCCCAAACACAAGCCCCAGACAGGTGCCCAACTGAGGGGAGCGATTCCGAGTACCACCCGCTGGAAGCTCCACTTCCAGGATTTGGACTTCCATGGGGCAAGTCCCCAAACACAAGCCCCAGACAAGTGCCCGAATGGGGGGAGCGAGTCTGAGCATCCACCGCTGAAATTTCCACTTCCAGGATTTGGACTTCCATGCGGCAAGTCCCCAAATACAAGCCCCAGACATGTGCCTTACTGAGGGGAGCGAGTCCGAGCATCACCCGCTGAAAGCTCCACTTCCAGGATTTGGACTTCCATGCGGCAAGTCCCCAAACACAAGCCCCAGACAAGTGCCCGAATGGGGGGAGCGAGTCCGAGTATAACCCGCTGAAAGCTCCACTTCCTGGATTTAGACTTCCACCGGGAAAGCCCAAAACACAAGCCTCAGACAGGTGCTCAACTGAGGGGAGCGAGTCCGAGTTCCACCCGCTGAAAGTTCCACTTCCAGAATTTGGACTTCCATGGGGCAAGTCCCCAAACACAAGCCCCAGACAAGTGCCCGACTGGGGGGAGCGAGTCCGAGCATCACCCGCTGAAAGCTCCACTTCCAGGATTTGGACTTCCATGCGGCAAGTCCCCAAACACAAGCCCCAGGCAAGTGCCCGAATGGGGGGAGCGAGTCCGAGTATCACCCGCTGAAAACTCCACTTCCAGGATTTAGACTTTCACCGGGAAAGCCCACAGACACAAGCCTCAGACAGGTGCTCAACTGAGGGGAGCGAGTCCGAGTTCCACCCGCTGAAAGTTCCACTTCCAGGATTTGGACTTCCATGCAGCAAGTCGCCAAACACAAGCCCCAGACAGGTGCCTTACTGAGGGGAGCGAGTCCGATTATCACCCGCTGAAAGCTCCACTTCCAGGATTTGGACTTCCATGCGGCAAGTCCCCAAACACAAGCCTCAGACAGGTGCTCGACTGAGGGGAGCGAGTCCGAGTACCACCCGCTGAAAGTTCCACTTCCAGGATTTGAACTTCCTTGGGTCAAGTCCCCAAACACAAGCCCCAGACAAGTGCCCGAATGCGGGGAGCGAGTCCGAGTATCACCCGCTGAAAGCTCCACTTCCAGGATTTGGACTTCCATGCGGCAAGTCCCCAAACACAAGCCCCAGACAAGTGCCCGAATGGGGGGAGCGAGTCCGAGTATCACCCGCTGAAAGCTCCACTTCCAGGATTTAGACTTCCACCGGGAAAGCCCACAAACACAAGCCTCAGACAGGTGCTCAACTGAGGGGAGCGAGTCCGAGTTCCACCCGCTGAAAGTTCCACTTCCAGGATTTGGACTTCCATGCGGCAAGTCCCCAAACACAAGCCCCAGACAGGTGCCTTACTGAGGGGAGCGAGTCCGAGAATCACCCGCTGAAAGCTCCACTTCCAGGATTTGGACTTCCATGCGGCAAGTCCCCAAACACAAGCCCCAGACAAGTGCCCGAATAGGGGGAGCGAGTCCGAGTATCACCCGCTGAAAGCTCCACTTCCAGGATTTAGACTTCCAACGGGAAAGCCCACAGACACAAGCCTCAGACAGGTGCTCAACTGAGGGGAGCGAGTCAGAGTTCCACCCGCTGAAAGTTCCACTTCCAGGATTTGGACTTCCATGCGGCAAGTCGCCAAACACAAGCCCCAGACAGGTGCCTTACTGAGGGGAGCGAGTCAGAGTATCACCCGCTGAAAGCTCCACTTCCAGGATTTGGACTTCCATGCGGCAAGTCCCCAAACACAAGCCTCAGACAAGTGCTCGACTGAGGGGAGCGAGTCCGAGTACCACCCGCTGAAAGTTCCACTTCCAGGATTTGGACTTCCATGCGGCAAGTCCCCAAACACAAGCCCCAGACAAGTGCCCGAATTGGGGGAGCGAGTCCGAGTATCACCCGCTGAAAGCTCCACTTCCAGGATTTAGACTTCCACCGGAAAGCCCACAAACACAAGCCTCAGACAGGTGCTCAACTGAGGGGAGCGAGTCCGAGTTCCACCAGCTGAAAGTTCCACTTCCAGTATTTGGACTTCCATGCGGCAAGTCCCCAAACACAAGCCCCAGACAGGTGCCTTACTGAGGGGAGCGAGTCCGAGTATCACCCGCTGAAAGCTCCACTTCCAGGATTTGGACTTCCATGCGGCAAGTCCCCAAACACAAGCCTCAGACAGGTGCTCGACTGAGGGGAGCGAGTCCGAGTACCACCCGCTGAAAGTTCCACTTCCAGGATTTGGACTTCCATGCGGCAAGTCCCCAAACACAAGCCTCAGACAGGTGCTCAACTGAGGGGAGCGAGTCCGAGTTCCACCCGCTGAAAGTTCCACTTCCAGGATTTGGACTTCCTTGGGTCAAGTCCCCAAACACAAGCCCCAGACAAGTGCCCGAATGGGGGGAGCGAGTCCGAGTATCACCCGCTGAAAGCTCCACTTCCAGGATTTAGACTTCCACCGGGAAAGCCCACAAACACAAGCCTCAGACAGGTGCTCAACTGAGGGGAGCGAGTCCGAGTTCCACCCGCTGAAAGTTCCACTTCCAGGATTTGGACTTCCATGCGGCAAGTCCCCAAACACAAGCCCCAGACAGGTGCCTTACTGAGGGGAGCGAGTCCGAGTATCACCCGCTGAAAGCTCCACTTCCAGGATTTGGACTTCCATGCGGCAAGTCCCCAAACACAAGCCCCAGACAAGTGCCCGAATGGGGGGAGCGATTCCGAGTACCACCCGCTGGAAGTTCCACTTCCAGGATTTGGACTTCCATGGGGCAAGTCCCCAAACACAAGCCCCAGACAAGTGCCCGAGTGGGGGGAGCGAGTCCGAGCATAACCCGCTGAAAGCTCCACTTCCAGGATTAAGACTTCCACCAGGCAAGCCCACAAACACAAGCCTCAGACAGGTGCTCAACTGAGGGGAGCGAGTCTGAGTACAACCCGCTGAAAGTTCCACTTCCAGGATTTGGACTTCCATGGGGCAAGTCCCCAAACACAAGCCCAAGACAGGTGCCCGACTGAGGCGAGCGAGTCCGAGTATCACCCGCTGGAAGTTCCACTTCCAGGATTTGGACTTCCATGGGGTAAGTCCCCAAACACAAGACTCAGACAGGTGCTCGACTGAGGGGAGCGAGTCCGAGTACCACCCGCTGAAAGTTCCACTTCCAGGATTTGGACTTCCATGCAGCAAGTCCCCAAACACAAGCCCCAGACAAGTGCCCGAATGGGGGGAGCGAGTCCGAGCATCACCCGCTGAAAGCTCCACGTCCAGGATTTGGACTTCCATGCGGCAAGTCCCCAAACACAAGCCCCAGACAAGTGCCCGAATGGGGGGAGCGAGTCCGAGTATCACCCGCTGAAAGCTCGACTTCCAGGATTTAGACTTCCACCGGGAAAGCCCACAAACACAAGCCTCAGACAGGTGCTCAACTGAGGGGAGCGAGTCCGAGTTCCACCCGCTGAAAGTTCCACTTCCAGGATTTGGACTTACATGCGGCAAGTCCCCAAACACAAGCCCCAGACAGGTGCCTTACTGAGGGGAGCGAGTCCGAGTATCACCCGCTGAAAGCTCCACTTCCAGGATTTGGACTTCCACCGGGAAAGCCCACAAACACAAGCCTCAGACAGGTGCTCAACTGAGGGGAGCGAGTCCCAGTGTCACCCGCTGAAAGCTCCACTTCCAGGATTTGGACTTCCATGCGGCAAGTCCCCAAACACAAGCCCCAGACAGGTGCCTTACTGAGGGGAGCGATTCCGAGTACCACCCGCTGGAAGCTCCACTTCCAGGATTTGGACTTCCATGGGGCAAGTCCCCAAACACAAGCCCCAGACAAGTGCCCGAATGGGGGGAGCGAGTCCGAGTATCACCCGCTGAAAGCTCCACTTCCAGGATTTGGACTTCCATGCGGCAAGTCCCCAAACACAAGCCCCAGACAAGTGCCCGACTGGGGGGAGCGAGTCTGAGCATCCACCGCTGAAAGCTCCACTTCCAGGATTTGGACTTCCATGCGGCAAGTCCCCAAATACAAGCCCCAGACATGTGCCTTACTGAGGGGAGCGAGTCCGAGCATCACCCGCTGAAAGCTCCACTTCCAGGATTTGGACTTCCATGCGGCAAGTCCCCAAACACAAGCCCCAGACAAGTGCCCGAATGGGGGGAGCGAGTCCGAGGATCACCCGCTGAAAGCTCCACTTCCAGGATTTGGACTTCCATGCGGCAAGTCCCCAAACACAAGCCCCAGACAAGTGCCGGAATGGGGGGAGCGAGTCCGAGTATCACCCGCTGAAAGCTCCACTTCCAGGATTTAGACTTCCACCGGGAAAGCCCACAAACACAAGCCTCAGATAGGTGCTCAACTGAGGGGAGCGAGTCCGAGCTTCACCCGCTGAAAGCTCCACTTCCAGGATTTGGACTTCCATGCGGCAAGTCCCCAAACACAAGCCTCAGACAGGTGCTCGACTGAGGGGAGCGAGTCCGAGTACCACCCGCTGAAAGTTCCACTTCCAGGATTTGGACTTCCATGGGGCAAGTCCCCAAACACAAGCCCCAGACAAGTGCCCGAATGGGGGGAGCGAGTCCGAGTATCACCCGCTGAAAGCTCCACTTCCAGGATTTGGACTTCCATGCGGCAAGTCCCCAAACACAAGCCCCAGACAAGTGCCCGAATGGGGGGAGCGAGTCCGAGTATCACCCGCTGAAAGCTCCACTTCCAGGATTTAGACTTCCACCGGGAAAGCCCACAAACACAAGCCTCAGACAGGTGCTCAACTGAGGGGAGCAAGTCCCAGTGTCACCCGCTGAAAGCTCCACTTCCAGGATTTGGACTTCCATGCGGCAAGTCCCCAAACATAAGCCCCAGACAAGTGCCCGAATGGGGGGAGCGAGTCCGAGTATCACCCGCTGAAAGCTCCACTTCCAGGATTTAGACTTCCACCGGGAAAGCCCACAAACACAAGCCTCAGACAGGTGCTCAACTGAGGGGAGCGAGTCCGAGTTCCACCCGCTGAAAGTTCCACTTCCAGGATTTGGACTTCCATGCGGCAAGTCCCCAAACACAAGCCCCAGACAGGTGCCCAACTGAGGGGAGCGATTCCGAGTACCACCCGCTGGAAGCTCCACTTCCAGGATTTGGACTTCCATGGGGCAAGTCCCCAAACACAAGCCCCAGACAAGTGCCCGAATGGGGGGAGCGAGTCTGAGCATCCACCGCTGAAATTTCCACTTCCAGGATTTGGACTTCCATGCGGCAAGTCCCCAAATACAAGCCCCAGACATGTGCCTTACTGAGGGGAGCGAGTCCGAGCATCACCCGCTGAAAGCTCCACTTCCAGGATTTGGACTTCCATGCGGCAAGTCCCCAAACACAAGCCCCAGACAAGTGCCCGAATGGGGGGAGCGAGTCCGAGTATAACCCGCTGAAAGCTCCACTTCCTGGATTTAGACTTCCACCGGGAAAGCCCAAAACACAAGCCTCAGACAGGTGCTCAACTGAGGGGAGCGAGTCTGAGTTCCACCCGCTGAAAGTTCCACTTCCAGAATTTGGACTTCCATGGGGCAAGTCCCCAAACACAAGCCCCAGACAAGTGCCCGACTGGGGGGAGCGAGTCCGAGCATCACCCGCTGAAAGCTCCACTTCCAGGATTTGGACTTCCATGCGGCAAGTCCCCAAACACAAGCCCCAGGCAAGTGCCCGAATGGGGGGAGCGAGTCCGAGTATCACCCGCTGAAAACTCCACTTCCAGGATTTAGACTTTCACCGGGAAAGCCCACAGACACAAGCCTCAGACAGGTGCTCAACTGAGGGGAGCGAGTCCGAGTTCCACCCGCTGAAAGTTCCACTTCCAGGATTTGGACTTCCATGCAGCAAGTCGCCAAACACAAGCCCCAGACAGGTGCCTTACTGAGGGGAGCGAGTCCGATTATCACCCGCTGAAAGCTCCACTTCCAGGATTTGGACTTCCATGCGGCAAGTCCCCAAACACAAGCCTCAGACAGGTGCTCGACTGAGGGGAGCGAGTCCGAGTACCACCCGCTGAAAGTTCCACTTCCAGGATTTGAACTTCCTTGGGTCAAGTCCCCAAACACAAGCCCCAGACAAGTGCCCGAATGGGGGGAGCGAGTCCGAGTATCACCCGCTGAAAGCTCCACTTCCAGGATTTGGACTTCCATGCGGCAAGTCCCCAAACACAAGCCCCAGACAAGTGCCCGAATGGGGGGAGCGAGTCCGAGTATCACCCGCTGAAAGCTCCACTTCCAGGATTTAGACTTCCACCGGGAAAGCCCACAAACACAAGCCTCAGACAGGTGCTCAACTGAGGGGAGCGAGTCCGAGTTCCACCCGCTGAAAGTTCCACTTCCAGGATTTGGACTTCCATGCGGCAAGTCCCCAAACACAAGCCCCAGACAGGTGCCTTACTGAGGGGAGCGAGTCCGAGAATCACCCGCTGAAAGCTCCACTTCCAGGATTTGGACTTCCATGCGGCAAGTCCCCAAACACAAGCCCCAGACAAGTGCCCGAATAGGGGGAGCGAGTCCGAGTATCACCCGCTGAAAGCTCCACTTCCAGGATTTAGACTTCCAACGGGAAAGCCCACAGACACAAGCCTCAGACAGGTGCTCAACTGAGGGGAGCGAGTCAGAGTTCCACCCGCTGAAAGTTCCACTTCCAGGATTTGGACTTCCATGCGGCAAGTCGCCAAACACAAGCCCCAGACAGGTGCCTTACTGAGGGGAGCGAGTCAGAGTATCACCCGCTGAAAGCTCCACTTCCAGGATTTGGACTTCCATGCGGCAAGTCCCCAAACACAAGCCTCAGACAGGTGCTCGACTGAGGGGAGCGAGTCCGAGTACCACCCGCTGAAAGTTCCACTTCCAGGATTTGGACTTCCATGCGGCAAGTCCCCAAACACAAGCCCCAGACAAGTGCCCGAATTGGGGGAGCGAGTCCGAGTATCACCCGCTGAAAGCTCCACTTCCAGGATTTAGACTTCCACCGGAAAGCCCACAAACACAAGCCTCAGACAGGTGCTCAACTGAGGGGAGCGAGTCCGAGTTCCACCAGCTGAAAGTTCCACTTCCAGGATTTGGACTTCCATGCGGCAAGTCCCCAAACACAAGCCCCAGACAGGTGCCTTACTGAGGGGAGCGAGTCCGAGTATCACCCGCTGAAAGCTCCACTTCCAGGATTTGGACTTCCATGCGGCAAGTCCCCAAACACAAGCCTCAGACAGGTGCTCGACTGAGGGGAGCGAGTCCGAGTACCACCCGCTGAAAGTTCCACTTCCAGGATTTGGACTTCCATGCGGCAAGTCCCCAAACACAAGCCTCAGACAGGTGCTCAACTGAGGGGAGCGAGTCCGAGTTCCACCCGCTGAAAGTTCCACTTCCAGGATTTGGACTTCCTTGGGTCAAGTCCCCAAACACAAGCCCCAGACAAGTGCCCGAATGGGGGGAGCGAGTCCGAGTATCACCGGCTGAAAGCTCCACTTCCAGGATTTAGACTTCCACCGGGAAAGCCCACAAACACAAGCCTCAGACAGGTGCTCAACTGAGGGGAGCGAGTCCGAGTTCCACCCGCTGAAAGTTCCACTTCCAGGATTTGGACTTCCATGCGGCAAGTCCCCAAACACAAGCCCCAGACAGGTGCCTTACTGAGGGGAGCGAGTCCGAGTATCACCCGCTGAAAGCTCCACTTCCAGGATTTGGACTTCCATGCGGCAAGTCCCCAAACACAAGCCCCAGACAAGTGCCCGAATGGGGGGAGCGATTCCGAGTACCACCCGCTGGAAGTTCCACTTCCAGGATTTGGACTTCCATGGGGCAAGTCCCCAAACACAAGCCCCAGACAAGTGCCCGAGTGGGGGGAGCGAGTCCGAGCATAACCCGCTGAAAGCTCCACTTCCAGGATTAAGACTTCCACCAGGCAAGCCCACAAACACAAGCCTCAGACAGGTGCTCAACTGAGGGGAGCGAGTCTGAGTACAACCCGCTGAAAGTTCCACTTCCAGGATTTGGACTTCCATGGGGCAAGTCCCCAAACACAAGCCCAAGACAGGTGCCCGACTGAGGCGAGCGAGTCCGAGTATCACCCGCTGGAAGTTCCACTTCCAGGATTTGGACTTCCATGGGGTAAGTCCCCAAACACAAGACTCAGACAGGTGCTCGACTGAGGGGAGCGAGTCCGAGTACCACCCGCTGAAAGTTCCACTTCCAGGATTTGGACTTCCATGCAGCAAGTCCCCAAACACAAGCCCCAGACAAGTGCCCGAATGGGGGGAGCGAGTCCGAGCATCACCCGCTGAAAGCTCCACGTCCAGGATTTGGACTTCCATGCGGAAAGTCCCCAAACACAAGCCCCAGACAAGTGCCCGAATGGGGGGAGCGAGTCCGAGTATCACCCGCTGAAAGCTCCACTTCCAGGATTTAGACTTCCACCGGGAAAGCCCACAAACACAAGCCTCAGACAGGTGCTCAACTGAGGGGAGCGAGTCCGAGTTCCACCCGCTGAAAGTTCCACTTCCAGGATTTGGACTTCCATGCGGCAAGTCCCCAAACACAAGCCCCAGACAGGTGCCTTACTGAGGGGAGCGAGTCCGAGTATCACCCGCTGAAAGCTCCACTTCCAGGATTTGGACTTCCACCGGGAAAGCCCACAAACACAAGCCTCAGACAGGTGCTCAACTGAGGGGAGCGAGTCCCAGTGTCACCCGCTGAAAGCTCCACTTCCAGGATTTGGACTTCCATGCGGCAAGTCCCCAAACATAAGCCCCAGACAAGTGCCCGAATGGGGGGAGCGAGTCCGAGTATCACCCGCTGAAAGCTCCACTTCCAGGATTTAGACTTCCACCGGGAAAGCCCACAAACACAAGCCTCAGACAGGTGCTCAACTGAGGGGAGCGAGTCCGAGTTCCACCCGCTGAAAGTTCCACTTCCAGGATTTGGACTTCCATGCGGCAAGTCCCCAAACACAAGCCCCAGACAGGTGCTCAACTGAGGGGAGCGAGTCCCAGTGTCACCCGCTGAAAGCTCCACTTCCAGGATTTGGACTTCCATGCGGCAAGTCCCCAAACATAAGCCCCAGACAAGTGCCCGAATGGGGGGAGCGAGTCCGAGTATCACCCGCTGAAAGCTCCACTTCCAGGATTTAGACTTCCACCGGGAAAGCCCACAAACACAAGCCTCAGACAGGTGCTCAACTGAGGGGAGCGAGTCCGAGTTCCACCCGCTGAAAGTTCCACTTCCAGGATTTGGACTTCCATGCGGCAAGTCCCCAAACACAAGCCCCAGACAGGTGCCCAACTGAGGGTAGCGATTCCGAGTACCACCCGCTGGAAGCTCCACTTCCAGGATTTGGACTTCCATGGGGCAAGTCCCCAAACACAAGCCCCAGTCAAGTGCCCGAATGGGGGGAGCGAGTCTGAGCATCCACCGCTGAAAGCTCCACTTCCAGGATTTGGACTTCCATGCGGCAAGTCCCCAAATACAAGCCCCAGACATGTGCCTTACTGAGGGGAGCGAGTCCGAGCATCACCCGCTGAAAGCTCCACTTCCAGGATTTGGACTTCCATGCGGCAAGTCCCCAAACACAAGCCCCAGACAAGTGCCCGAATGGGGGGAGCGAGTCCGAGTATAACCCGCTGAAAGCTCCACTTCCTGGATTTAGACTTCCACCGGGAAAGCCCAAAACACAAGCCTCAGACAGGTGCTCAACTGAGGGGAGCGAGTCCGAGTTCCACCCGCTGAAAGTTCCACTTCCAGAATTTGGACTTCCACCGGGAAAGCCCACAAACACAAGCCTCAGACAGGTGCTCAACTGAGGGGAGCGAGTCCCAGTGTCACCCGCTGAAAGCTCCACTTCCAGGATTTGGACTTCCATGCGGCAAGTCCCCAAACATAAGCCCCAGACAAGTGCCCGAATGGGGGGAGCGAGTCCGAGTATCACCCGCTGAAAGCTCCACTTCCAGGATTTAGACTTCCACCGGGAAAGCCCACAAACACAAGCCTCAGACAGGTGCTCAACTGAGGGGAGCGAGTCCGAGTTCCACCCGCTGAAAGTTCCACTTCCAGGATTTGGACTTCCATGCGGCAAGTCCCCAAACACAAGCCCCAGACAGGTGCCCAACTGAGGGTAGCGATTCCGAGTACCACCCGCTGGAAGCTCCACTTCCAGGATTTGGACTTCCATGGGGCAAGTCCCCAAACACAAGCCCCAGAAAAGTGCCCGAATGGGGGGAGCGAGTCTGAGCATCCACCGCTGAAAGCTCCACTTCCAGGATTTGGACTTCCACCGGGAAAGCCCACAAACACAAGCCTCAGACAGGTGCTCAACTGAGGGGAGCGAGTCCCAGTGTCACCCGCTGAAAGCTCCACTTCCAGGATTTGGACTTCCATGCGGCAAGTCCCCAAACACAAGCCCCAGACAAGTGCCCGAATGGGGGGAGCGAGTCCGAGTATAACCCGCTGAAAGCTCCACTTCCTGGATTTAGACTTCCACCGGGAAAGCCCAAAACACAAGCCTCAGACAGGTGCTCAACTGAGGGGAGCGAGTCCGAGTTCCACCCGCTGAAAGTTCCACTTCCAGAATTTGGACTTCCATGGGGCAAGTCCCCAAACACAAGCCCCAGACAAGTGCCCGACTGGGGGGAGCGAGTCCGAGCATCACCCGCTGAAAGCTCCACTTCCAGGATTTGGACTTCCATGCGGCAAGTCCCCAAACACAAGCCCCAGGCAAGTGCCCGAATGGGGGGAGCGAGTCCGAGTATCACCCGCTGAAAGCTCCACTTCCAGGATTTAGACTTTCACCGGGAAAGCCCACAGACACAAGCCTCTGACAGGTGCTCAACTGAGGGGAGCGAGTCCGAGTTCCACCCGCTGAAAGTTCCACTTCCAGGATTTGGACTTCCATGCAGCAAGTCGCCAAACACAAGCCCCAGACAGGTGCCTTACTGAGGGGAGCGAGTCCGATTATCACCCGCTGAAAGCTCAACTTCCAGGATTTGGACTTCCATGCGGCAAGTCCCCAAACACAAGCCTCAGACAGGTGCTCGACTGAGGGGAGCGAGTCCGAGTACCACCCGCTGAAAGTTCCACTTCCAGGATTTGGACTTCCTTGGGTCAAGTCCCCAAACACAAGCCCCAGACAAGTGCCCGAATGGGGGGAGCGAGTCCGAGTATCACCCGCTGAAAGCTCCACTTCCAGGATTTGGACTTCCATGCGGCAAGTCCCCAAACACAAGCCCCAGACAAGTGCCCGAATGGGGGGAGCGAGTCCGAGTATCACCCGCTGAAAGCTCCACTTCCAGGATTTAGACTTCCACCGGGAAAGCCCACAAACACAAGCCTCAGACAGGTGCTCAACTGAGGGGAGCGAGTCCGAGTTCCACCCGCTGAAAGTTCCACTTCCAGGATTTGGACTTCCATGCGGCAAGTCCCCAAACACAAGCCCCAGACAGGTGCCTTACTGAGGGGAGCGAGTCCGAGAATCACCCGCTGAAAGCTCCACTTCCAGGATTTGGACTTCCATGCGGCAAGTCCCCAAACACAAGCCCCAGACAAGTGCCCGAATGGGGGGAGCGAGTCCGAGTATCACCCGCTGAAAGCTCCACTTCCAGGATTTAGACTTCCACCGGGAAAGCCCACAGACACAAGCCTCAGACAGGTGCTCAACTGAGGGGAGCGAGTCCGAGTTCCACCCGCTGAAAGTTCCACTTCCAGGATTTGGACTTCCATACGGCAAGTCGCCAAACACAAGCCCCAGACAGGTGCCTTACTGAGGGGAGCGAGTCCGAGTATCACCCGCTGAAAGCTCCACTTCCAGGATTTGGACTTCCATGCGGCAAGTCCCCAAACACAAGCCTCAGACAGGTGCTCGACTGAGGGGAGCGAGTCCGAGTATCACCCGCTGAAAGCTCCACTTCCAGGATTTAGACTTCCACCGGGAAAGCCCACAGACACAAGCCTCAGACAGGTGCTCAACTGAGGGGAGCGAGTCCGAGTTCCACCCGCTGAAAGTTCCACTTCCAGGATTTGGACTTCCATGCGGCAAGTCGCCAAACACAAGCCCCAGACAGGTGCCTTACTGAGGGGAGCGAGTCCGAGTATCACCCGCTGAAAGCTCCACTTCCAGGATTTGGACTTCCATGCGGCAAGTCCCCAAACACAAGCCTCAGACAGGTGCTCGACTGAGGGGAGCGAGTCCGAGTACCACCCGCTGAAAGTTCCACTTCCAGGATTTGGACTTCCATGCGGCAAGTCCCCAAACACAAGCCCCAGACAAGTGCCCGAATTGGGGGAGCGAGTCCGAGTATCACCCGCTGAAAGCTCCACTTCCAAGAATTAGACTTCCACCGGGAAAGCCCACAAACACAAGCCTCAGACAGGTGCTCAACTGAGGGGAGCGAGTCCGAGTTCCACCCGCTGAAAGTTCCACTTCCAGGATTTGGACTTCCATGCGGCAAGTCCCCAAACACAAGCCCCAGACAGGTGCCTTACTGAGGGGAGCGAGTCCGAGTATCACCCGCTGAAAGCTCCACTTCCAGGATTTGGACTTCCATGCGGCAAGTCCCCAAACACAAGCCTCAGACAGGTGCTCGACTGAGGGGAGCGAGTCCGAGTACCACCCGCTGAAAGTTCCACTTCCAGGATTTGGACTTCCATGCGGCAAGTCCCCAAACACAAGCCCCAGACAGGTGCCCAACTGAGGGTAGCGATTCCGAGTACCACCCGCTGGAAGCTCCACTTCCAGGATTTGGACTTCCATGGGGCAAGTCCCCAAACACAAGCCCCAGACAAGTGCCCGAATGGGGGGAGCGAGTCCGAGTATCACCCGCTGAAAGCTCCACTTCCAGGATTTGGACTTCCATGCGGCAAGTCCCCAAACACAAGCCCCAGACAAGTGCCCGACTGGGGGGAGCGAGTCTGAGCATCCACCGCTGAAAGCTCCACTTCCAGGATTTGGACTTCCATGCGGCAAGTCCCCAAATACAAGCCCCAGACATGTGCCTTACTGAGGGGAGCGAGTCCGAGCATCACCCGCTGAAAGCTCCACTTCCAGGATTTGGACTTCCATGCGGCAAGTCCCCAAACACAAGCCCCAGACAAGTGCCCGAATGGGGGGAGCGAGTCCGAGGATCACCCGCTGAAAGCTCCACTTCCAGGATTTGGACTTCCATGCGGCAAGTCCCCAAACACAAGCCCCAGACAAGTGCCCGAATGGGGGGAGCGAGTCCGAGTATCACCCGCTGAAAGCTCCACTTCCAGGATTTAGACTTCCACCGGGAAAGCCCACAAACACAAGCCTCAGACAGGTGCTCAACTGAGGGGAGCGAGTCCGAGTGTAACCCGCTGAAAGCTCCACTTCCAGGATTTGGACTTCCATGCGGCAAGTCCCCAATCATAAGCCCCAGACAAGTGCCCGAATGGGGGGAGCGAGTCCGAGTATCACCCGCTGAAAGCTCCACTTCCAGGATTTAGACTTCCACCGGGAAAGCCCACAAACACAAGCCTCAGACAGGTGCTCAACTGAGGGGAGCGAGTCCGAGTTCCACCCGCTGAAAGTTCCACTTCCAGGATTTTGACTTCCATGCGGCAAGTCCCCAAACACAAGCCCCAGACAGGTGCTCAACTGAGGGGAGCGAGTCCCAGTGTCACCCGCTGAAAGCTCCACTTCCAGGATTTGGACTTCCATGCGGCAAGTCCCCAAACACAAGCCCCAGGCAAGTGCCCGAATGGGGGGAGCGAGTCCGAGTATCACCCGCTGAAAGCTCCACTTCCAGGATTTAGACTTTCACCGGGAAAGCCCACAGACACAAGCCTCTGACAGGTGCTCAACTGAGGGGAGCGAGTCCGAGTTCCACCCGCTGAAAGTTCCACTTCCAGGATTTGGACTTCCATGCAGCAAGTCGCCAAACACAAGCCCCAGACAGGTGCCTTACTGAGGGGAGCGAGTCCGATTATCACCCGCTGAAAGCTCAACTTCCAGGATTTGGACTTCCATGCGGCAAGTCCCCAAACACAAGCCTCAGACAGGTGCTCGACTGAGGGGAGCGAGTCCGAGTACCACCCGCTGAAAGTTCCACTTCCAGGATTTGGACTTCCTTGGGTCAAGTCCCCAAACACAAGCCCCAGACAAGTGCCCGAATGGGGGGAGCGAGTCCGAGTATCACCCGCTGAAAGCTCCACTTCCAGGATTTGGACTTCCATGCGGCAAGTCCCCAAACACAAGCCCCAGACAAGTGCCCGAATGGGGGGAGCGAGTCCGAGTATCACCCGCTGAAAGCTCCACTTCCAGGATTTAGACTTCCACCGGGAAAGCCCACAAACACAAGCCTCAGACAGGTGCTCAACTGAGGGGAGCGAGTCCGAGTTCCACCCGCTGAAAGTTCCACTTCCAGGATTTGGACTTCCATGCGGCAAGTCCCCAAACACAAGCCCCAGACAGGTGCCTTACTGAGGGGAGCGAGTCCGAGAATCACCCGCTGAAAGCTCCACTTCCAGGATTTGGACTTCCATGCGGCAAGTCCCCAAACACAAGCCCCAGACAAGTGCCCGAATGGGGGGAGCGAGTCCGAGTATCACCCGCTGAAAGCTCCACTTCCAGGATTTAGACTTCCACCGGGAAAGCCCACAGACACAAGCCTCAGACAGGTGCTCAACTGAGGGGAGCGAGTCCGAGTTCCACCCGCTGAAAGTTCCACTTCCAGGATTTGGACTTCCATACGGCAAGTCGCCAAACACATGCCCCAGACAGGTGCCTTACTGAGGGGAGCGAGTCCGAGTATCACCCGCTGAAAGCTCCACTTCCAGGATTTGGACTTCCATGCGGCAAGTCCCCAAACACAAGCCTCAGACAGGTGCTCGACTGAGGGGAGCGAGTCCGAGTATCACCCGCTGAAAGCTCCACTTCCAGGATTTAGACTTCCACCGGGAAAGCCCACAGACACAAGCCTCAGACAGGTGCTCAACTGAGGGGAGCGAGTCCGAGTTCCACCCGCTGAAAGTTCCACTTCCAGGATTTGGACTTCCATGCGGCAAGTCGCCAAACACAAGCCCCAGACAGGTGCCTTACTGAGGGGAGCGAGTCCGAGTATCACCCGCTGAAAGCTCCACTTCCAGGATTTGGACTTCCATGCGGCAAGTCCCCAAACACAAGCCTCAGACAGGTGCTCGACTGAGGGGAGCGAGTCCGAGTACCACCCGCTGAAAGTTCCACTTCCAGGATTTGGACTTCCATGCGGCAAGTCCCCAAACACAAGCCCCAGACAAGTGCCCGAATTGGGGGAGCGAGTCCGAGTATCACCCGCTGAAAGCTCCACTTCCAAGAATTAGACTTCCACCGGGAAAGCCCACAAACACAAGCCTCAGACAGGTGCTCAACTGAGGGGAGCGAGTCCGAGTTCCACCCGCTGAAAGTTCCACTTCCAGGATTTGGACTTCCATGCGGCAAGTCCCCAAACACAAGCCCCAGACAGGTGCCTTACTGAGGGGAGCGAGTCCGAGTATCACCCGCTGAAAGCTCCACTTCCAGGATTTGGACTTCCATGCGGCAAGTCCCCAAACACAAGCCTCAGACAGGTGCTCGACTGAGGGGAGCGAGTCCGAGTACCACCCGCTGAAAGTTCCACTTCCAGGATTTGGACTTCCATGCGGCAAGTCCCCAAACACAAGCCCCAGACAGGTGCCCAACTGAGGGTAGCGATTCCGAGTACCACCCGCTGGAAGCTCCACTTCCAGGATTTGGACTTCCATGGGGCAAGTCCCCAAACACAAGCCCCAGACAAGTGCCCGAATGGGGGGAGCGAGTCCGAGTATCACCCGCTGAAAGCTCCACTTCCAGGATTTGGACTTCCATGCGGCAAGTCCCCAAACACAAGCCCCAGACAAGTGCCCGACTGGGGGGAGCGAGTCTGAGCATCCACCGCTGAAAGCTCCACTTCCAGGATTTGGACTTCCATGCGGCAAGTCCCCAAATACAAGCCCCAGACATGTGCCTTACTGAGGGGAGCGAGTCCGAGCATCACCCGCTGAAAGCTCCACTTCCAGGATTTGGACTTCCATGCGGAAAGTCCCCAAACACAAGCCCCAGACAAGTGCCCGAATGGGGGGAGCGAGTCCGAGGATCACCCGCTGAAAGCTCCACTTCCAGGATTTGGACTTCCATGCGGCAAGTCCCCAAACACAAGCCCCAGACAAGTGCCCGAATGGGGGGAGCGAGTCCGAGTATCACCCACTGAAAGCTCCACTTCCAGGATTTAGACTTCCACCGGGAAAGCCCACAAACACAAGCCTCAGACAGGTGCTCAACTGAGGGGAGCGAGTCCGAGTGTAACCCGCTGAAAGCTCCACTTCCAGGATTTGGACTTCCATGCGGCAAGTCCCCAATCATAAGCCCCAGACAAGTGCCCGAATGGGGGGAGCGAGTCCGAGTATCACCCGCTGAAAGCTCCACTTCCAGGATTTAGACTTCCACCGGGAAAGCCCACAAACACAAGCCTCAGACAGGTGCTCAACTGAGGGGAGCGAGTCCGAGTTCCACCCGCTGAAAGTTCCACTTCCAGGATTTTGACTTCCATGCGGCAAGTCCCCAAACACAAGCCCCAGACAGGTGCCTTACTGAGGGGAGCGAGTCCGAGTATCACCCGCTGAAAGCTCCACTTCCAGGATTTGGACTTCCATGCGGCAAGTCCCCAAACACAAGCCTCAGACAGGTGCTCGACTGAGGGGAGCGAGTCCGAGTACCAACCGCTGAAAGTTCCATTTCCAGGATTTAGACTTCCATGGGGCAAGTCCCCAAACACAAGCCCCAGACAAGTGCCCGAATGGGGGGAGCGAGTCCGAGCATCACCCGCTGAAAGCTCCACTTCCAGGATTTGGACTTCCATGCGGCAAGTCCCCAAACACAAGCCCCAGACAAGTGCCCGAATGGGGGGAGCGAGTCCGAGTATCACCCGCTGAAAGCTCCACTTCCAGGATTTAGACTTCCACCGGGAAAGCCCACAAACACAAGCATCAGACAGGTGCTCAATTGAGGGGAGCGATTCCGAGTTCCACCCGCTGAAAGTTCCACTTCCAGGATTTGAACTTCCATGGGGCAAGTCCCCAAACACAAGCCCCAGACATGTGCCCGACTGGGGGGAGCGAGTCCGAGCATCACCCGCTGAAAGCTCCACTTCCAGGATTTGGACTTCCATGCGGCAAGTCCCCAAACACAAGCCCCAGACAGGTGCCTTACTGAGGGGAGCGAGTCCGAGTATCACCCGCTGAAAGCTCCACTTCCAGGATTTGGACTTCCATGCGGCAAGTCCCCAAACACAAGCCCCAGACAAGTGCCCGAATGGGGGGAGCGATTCCGAGTACCACCCGCTGGAAGTTCCACTTCCAGGATTTGGACTTCCATGGGGCAAGTCCCCAAACACAAGCCCCAGACAAGTGCCCGAGTGGGGGGAGCGAGTCCGAGCATAACCCGCTGAAAGCTCCACTTCCAGGATTAAGACTTCCACCAGGCAAGCCCACAAACACAAGCCTCAGACAGGTGCTCAACTGAGGGGAGCGAGTCTGAGTACAACCCGCTGAAAGTTCCACTTCCAGGATTTGGACTTCCATGGGGCAAGTCCCCAAACACAAGCCCAAGACAGGTGCCCGACTGAGGCGAGCGAGTCCCAGTATCACCCGCTGGAAGTTCCACTTCCAGGATTTGGACTTCCATGGGGTAAGTCCCCAAACACAAGACTCAGACAGGTGCTCGACTGAGGGGAGCGAGTCCGAGTACCACCCGCTGAAAGTTCCACTTCCAGGATTTGGACTTCCATGCAGCAAGTCCCCAAACACAAGCCCCAGACAAGTGCCCGAATGGGGGGAGCGAGTCCGAGCATCACCCGCTGAAAGCTCCACTTCCAGGATTTGGACTTCCATGCGGCAAGTCCCCAAACACAAGCCCCAGACAAGTGCCCGAATGGGGGGAGCGAGTCCGAGTATCACCCGCTGAAAGCTCCACTTCCAGGATTTAGACTTCCACCGGGAAAGCCCACAAACACAAGCCTCAGACAGGTGCTCAACTGAGGGGAGCGAGTCCGAGTTCCACCCGCTGAAAGTTCCACTTCCAGGATTTGGACTTCCATGCGGCAAGTCCCCAAACACAAGCCCCAGACAGGTGCCTTACTGAGGGGAGCGAGTCCGAGTATCACCCGCTGAAAGCTCCACTTCCAGGATTTGGACTTCCATGCGGCAAGTCCCCAAACACAAGCCCCAGACAAGTGCCCGAATGGGGGGAGCGAGTCCGAGTATCACCCGCTGAAAGCTCCACTTCCAGGATTTAGACTTCCACCGGGAAAGCCCACAAACACAAGCCTCAGACAGGTGCTCAACTGAGGGGAGCGAGTCCGAGTGTAACCCGCTGAAAGCTCCACTTCCAGGATTTTGACTTCCATGCGGCAAGTCCCCAATCATAAGCCCCAGACAAGTGCCCGAATGGGGGGAGCGAGTCCGAGTATCACCCGCTGAAAGCTCCACTTCCAGGATTTAGACTTCCACCGGGAAAGCCCACAAACACAAGCCTCAGACAGGTGCTCAACTGAGGGGAGCGAGTCCGAGTTCCACCCGCTGAAAGTTCCACTTCCAGGATTTTGACTTCCATGCGGCAAGTCCCCAAACACAAGCCCCAGACAGGTGCCTTACTGAGGGGAGCGAGTCCGAGTATCACCCGCTGAAAGCTCCACTTCCAGGATTTGGACTTCCATGCGGCAAGTCCCCAAACACAAGCCTCAGACAGGTGCTCGACTGAGGGGAGCGAGTCCGAGTACCAACCGCTGAAAGTTCCATTTCCAGGATTTAGACTTCCATGGGGCAAGTCCCCAAACACAAGCCCCAGACAAGTGCCCGAATGGGGGGAGCGAGTCCGAGCATCACCCGCTGAAAGCTCCACTTCCAGGATTTGGACTTCCATGCGGCAAGTCCCCAAACACAAGCCCCAGACAAGTGCCCGAATGGGGGGAGCGAGTCCGAGTATCACCCGCTGAAAGCTCCACTTCCAGGATTTAGACTTCCACCGGGAAAGCCCACAAACACAAGCATCAGACAGGTGCTCAATTGAGGGGAGCGATTCCGAGTTCCACCCGCTGAAAGTTCCACTTCCAGGATTTGAACTTCCATGGGGCAAGTCCCCAAACACAAGCCCCAGACATGTGCCCGACTGGGGGGAGCGAGTCCGAGCATCACCCGCTGAAAGCTCCACTTCCAGGATTTGGACTTCCATGCGGCAAGTCCCCAAACACAAGCCCCAGACAGGTGCCTTACTGAGGGGAGCGAGTCCGAGTATCACCCGCTGAAAGCTCCACTTCCAGGATTTGGACTTCCATGCGGCAAGTCCCCAAACACAAGCCCCAGACAAGTGCCCGAATGGGGGGAGCGATTCCGAGTACCACCCGCTGGAAGTTCCACTTCCAGGATTTGGACTTCCATGGGGCAAGTCCCCAAACACAAGCCCCAGACAAGTGCCCGAGTGGGGGGAGCGAGTCCGAGCATAACCCGCTGAAAGCTCCACTTCCAGGATTAAGACTTCCACCAGGCAAGCCCACAAACACAAGCCTCAGACAGGTGCTCAACTGAGGGGAGCGAGTCTGAGTACAACCCGCTGAAAGTTCCACTTCCAGGATTTGGACTTCCATGGGGCAAGTCCCCAAACACAAGCCCAAGACAGGTGCCCGACTGAGGCGAGCGAGTCCCAGTATCACCCGCTGGAAGTTCCACTTCCAGGATTTGGACTTCCATGGGGTAAGTCCCCAAACACAAGACTCAGACAGGTGCTCGACTGAGGGGAGCGAGTCCGAGTACCACCCGCTGAAAGTTCCACTTCCAGGATTTGGACTTCCATGCAGCAAGTCCCCAAACACAAGCCCCAGACAAGTGCCCGAATGGGGGGAGCGAGTCCGAGCATCACCCGCTGAAAGCTCCACTTCCAGGATTTGGACTTCCATGCGGCAAGTCCCCAAACACAAGCCCCAGACAAGTGCCCGAATGGGGGGAGCGAGTCCGAGTATCACCCGCTGAAAGCTCCACTTCCAGGATTTAGACTTCCACCGGGAAAGCCCACAAACACAAGCCTCAGACAGGTGCTCAACTGAGGGGAGCGAGTCCGAGTTCCACCCGCTGAAAGTTCCACTTCCAGGATTTGGACTTCCATGCGGCAAGTCCCCAAACACAAGCCCCAGACAGGTGCCTTACTGAGGGGAGCGAGTCCGAGTATCACCCGCTGAAAGCTCCACTTCCAGGATTTGGACTTCCATGCGGCAAGTCCCCAAACACAAGCCCCAGACAAGTGCCCGAATGGGGGGAGCGAGTCCGAGTATCACCCGCTGAAAGCTCCACTTCCAGGATTTAGACTTCCACCGGGAAAGCCCACAGACACAAGCCTCAGACAGGTGCTCAACTGAGGGGAGCGAGTCCGAGTTCCACCCGCTGAAAGTTCCACTTCCAGGATTTGGACTTCCATGCGGCAAGTCGCCAAACACAAGCCCCAGACAGGTGGCTCCACTTCCAGGATTTTGACTCCCACCGGGAAAGCCCACAAACACAAGCCTCAGACAGGTGCTCAACTGAGGGGAGCGAGTCCGAGTACCACCCGCTGAAAGTTCCACTTCCAGGATTTGGACTTCCATGGGGCAAGTCCCCAAACACAAGCCCCAGACAAGTGCCCGAATGGGGGGAGCGAGTCCGAGTATCACCCGCTGAAAGCTCCACTTCCAGGATTTGGACTTCCATGCGGTAAATCCCCAAACACAAGCCCCAGACAAGTGCCCGAATGGGGGGAGCGAGTCCGAGTATCACCCGCTGAAAGCTCCACTTCCAGGATTTAGACTTCCACCGGGAAAGCCCACAAACACAAGCCCCAGACAAGTGCCCGAATGGGGGGAGCGAGTCCGAGTATCACCCGCTGAAAGCTCCACTTCCAGGATTTAGACTTCCACCGGGAAAGCCCACAGACACAAGCCTCAGACAGGTGCTCGACTGAGGGGAGCGAGTC
This sequence comes from Filicampus tigris, assembly GCF_054856515.1. NCBI lineage: Eukaryota > Metazoa > Chordata > Actinopteri > Syngnathiformes > Syngnathidae > Filicampus > Filicampus tigris. The sequence goes on along the minus strand of NW_028233408.1, from coordinate 307,005 downwards.
CGAGTACCACCCGCTGAAAGTTCCACTTCCAGGATTTGGACTTCCATGCGGCAAGTCCCCAAACACAAGCCCCAGACAAGTGCCCGAATTGGGGGAGCGAGTCCGAGTATCACCCGCTGAAAGCTCCACTTCCAAGAATTAGACTTCCACCGGGAAAGCCCACAAACACAAGCCTCAGATAGGTGCTCAACTGAGGGGAGCGAGTCCGAGTTCCACCCGCTGAAAGTTCCACTTCCAGGATTTGGACTTCCATGCGGCAAGTCCCCAAACACAAGCCCCAGACAGGTGCCTTACTGAGGGGAGCGAGTCCGAGTATCACCCGCTGAAAGCTCCACTTCCAGGATTTGGACTTCCATGCGGCAAGTCCCCAAACACAAGCCTCAGACAGGTGCTCGACTGAGGGGAGCGAGTCCGAGTACCACCCGCTGAAAGTTCCACTTCCAGGATTTGGACTTCCATGCGGCAAGTCCCCAAACACAAGCCCCAGACAAGTGCCCAACTGAGGGTAGCGATTCCGAGTACCACCCGCTGGAAGCTCCACTTCCAGGATTTGGACTTCCATGGGGCAAGTCCCCAAACACAAGCCCCAGACAAGTGCCCGAATGGGGGGAGCGAGTCCGAGTATCACCCGCTGAAAGCTCCACTTCCAGGATTTGGACTTCCATGCGGCAAGTCCCCAAACACAAGCCCCAGACAAGTGCCCGACTGGGGGGAGCGAGTCTGAGCATCCACCGCTGAAAGCTCCACTTCCAGGATTTGGACTTCCATGCGGCAAGTCCCCAAATACAAGCCCCAGACATGTGCCTTACTGAGGGGAGCGAGTCCGAGCATCACCCGCTGAAAGCTCCACTTCCAGGATTTGGACTTCCATGCGGCAAGTCCCCAAACACAAGCCCCAGACAAGTGCCCGAATGGGGGGAGCGAGTCCGAGGATCACCCGCTGAAAGCTCCACTTCCAGGATTTGGACTTCCATGCGGCAAGTCCCCAAACACAAGCCCCAGACAAGTGCCCGAATGGGGGGAGCGAGTCCGAGTATCACCCGCTGAAAGCTCCACTTCCAGGATTTAGACTTCCACCGGGAAAGCCCACAAACACAAGCCTCAGACAGGTGCTCAACTGAGGGGAGCGAGTCCGAGTGTAACCCGCTGAAAGCTCCACTTCCAGGATTTGGACTTCCATGCGGCAAGTCCCCAATCATAAGCCCCAGACAAGTGCCCGAATGGGGGGAGCGAGTCCGAGTATCACCCGCTGAAAGCTCCACTTCCAGGATTTAGACTTCCACCGGGAAAGCCCACAAACACAAGCCTCAGACAGGTGCTCAACTGAGGGGAGCGAGTCCGAGTTCCACCCGCTGAAAGTTCCACTTCCAGGATTTTGACTTCCATGCGGCAAGTCCCCAAACACAAGCCCCAGACAGGTGCCTTACTGAGGGGAGCGAGTCCGAGTATCACCCGCTGAAAGCTCCACTTCCAGGATTTGGACTTCCATGCGGCAAGTCCCCAAACACAAGCCTCAGACAGGTGCTCGACTGAGGGGAGCGAGTCCGAGTACCAACCGCTGAAAGTTCCATTTCCAGGATTTAGACTTCCATGGGGCAAGTCCCCAAACACAAGCCCCAGACAAGTGCCCGAATGGGGGGAGCGAGTCCGAGCATCACCCGCTGAAAGCTCCACTTCCAGGATTTGGACTTCCATGCGGCAAGTCCCCAAACACAAGCCCCAGACAAGTGCCCGAATGGGGGGAGCGAGTCCGAGTATCACCCGCTGAAAGCTCCACTTCCAGGATTTAGACTTCCACCGGGAAAGCCCACAAACACAAGCATCAGACAGGTGCTCAATTGAGGGGAGCGATTCCGAGTTCCACCCGCTGAAAGTTCCACTTCCAGGATTTGAACTTCCATGGGGCAAGTCCCCAAACACAAGCCCCAGACATGTGCCCGACTGGGGGGAGCGAGTCCGAGCATCACCCGCTGAAAGCTCCACTTCCAGGATTTGGACTTCCATGCGGCAAGTCCCCAAACACAAGCCCCAGACAGGTGCCTTACTGAGGGGAGCGAGTCCGAGTATCACCCGCTGAAAGCTCCACTTCCAGGATTTGGACTTCCATGCGGCAAGTCCCCAAACACAAGCCCCAGACAAGTGCCCGAATGGGGGGAGCGATTCCGAGTACCACCCGCTGGAAGTTCCACTTCCAGGATTTGGACTTCCATGGGGCAAGTCCCCAAACACAAGCCCCAGACAAGTGCCCGAGTGGGGGGAGCGAGTCCGAGCATAACCCGCTGAAAGCTCCACTTCCAGGATTAAGACTTCCACCAGGCAAGCCCACAAACACAAGCCTCAGACAGGTGCTCAACTGAGGGGAGCGAGTCTGAGTACAACCCGCTGAAAGTTCCACTTCCAGGATTTGGACTTCCATGGGGCAAGTCCCCAAACACAAGCCCAAGACAGGTGCCCGACTGAGGCGAGCGAGTCCCAGTATCACCCGCTGGAAGTTCCACTTCCAGGATTTGGACTTCCATGGGGTAAGTCCCCAAACACAAGACTCAGACAGGTGCTCGACTGAGGGGAGCGAGTCCGAGTACCACCCGCTGAAAGTTCCACTTCCAGGATTTGGACTTCCATGCAGCAAGTCCCCAAACACAAGCCCCAGACAAGTGCCCGAATGGGGGGAGCGAGTCCGAGCATCACCCGCTGAAAGCTCCACTTCCAGGATTTGGACTTCCATGCGGCAAGTCCCCAAACACAAGCCCCAGACAAGTGCCCGAATGGGGGGAGCGAGTCCGAGTATCACCCGCTGAAAGCTCCACTTCCAGGATTTAGACTTCCACCGGGAAAGCCCACAAACACAAGCCTCAGACAGGTGCTCAACTGAGGGGAGCGAGTCCGAGTTCCACCCGCTGAAAGTTCCACTTCCAGGATTTGGACTTCCATGCGGCAAGTCCCCAAACACAAGCCCCAGACAGGTGCCTTACTGAGGGGAGCGAGTCCGAGTATCACCCGCTGAAAGCTCCACTTCCAGGATTTGGACTTCCATGCGGCAAGTCCCCAAACACAAGCCCCAGACAAGTGCCCGAATGGGGGGAGCGAGTCCGAGTATCACCCGCTGAAAGCTCCACTTCCAGGATTTAGACTTCCACCGGGAAAGCCCACAGACACAAGCCTCAGACAGGTGCTCAACTGACGGGAGCGAGTCCGAGTTCCACCCGCTGAAAGTTCCACTTCCAGGATTTGGACTTCCATGCGGCAAGTCGCCAAACACAAGCCCCAGACAGGTGGCTCCACTTCCAGGATTTTGACTTCCACCGGGAAAGCCCACAAACACAAGCCTCAGACAGGTGCTCAACTGAGGGGAGCGAGTCCGAGTGTCACCCGCTGAAAGCTCCACTTCCAGGATTTGGACTTCCATGCGGCAAGTCCCCAAACACAAGCCTCAGACAGGTGCTCGACTGAGGGGAGCGAGTCCGAGTACCACCCGCTGAAAGTTCCACTTCCAGGATTTGGACTTCCATGGGGCAAGTCCCCAAACACAAGCCCCAGACAAGTGCCCGAATGGGGGGAGCGAGTCCGAGTATCACCCGCTGAAAGCTCCACTTCCAGGATTTGGACTTCCATGCGGTAAGTCCCCAAACACAAGCCCCAGACAAGTGCCCGAATGGGGGGAACGAGTCCGAGTATCACCCGCTGAAAGCTCCACTTCCAGGATTTAGACTTCCACCGGGAAAGCCCACAGACACAAGCCTCAGACAGGTGCTCAACTGAGGGGAGCGAGTCCGAGTTCCACCCGCTGAAAGTTCCACTTCCAGGATTTGGACTTCCATGCGGCAAGTCGCCAAACACAAGCCCCAGACAGGTGCCTTACTGAGGGGAGCGAGTCCGAGTATCACCCGCTGAAAGCTCCACTTCCAGGATTTGGACTTCCATGCGGCAAGTCCCCAAACACAAGCCTCAGACAGGTGCTCGACTGAGGGGAGCGAGTCCGAGTATCACCCGCTGAAAGCTCCACTTCCAGGATTTAGACTTCCACCGGGAAAGCCCACAGACACAAGCCTCAGACAGGTGCTCAACTGAGGGGAGCGAGTCCGAGTTCCACCCGCTGAAAGTTCCACTTCCAGGATTTGGACTTCCATGCGGCAAGTCGCCAAACACAAGCCCCAGACAGGTGCCTTACTGAGGGGAGCGAGTCCGAGTATCACCCGCTGAAAGCTCCACTTCCAGGATTTGGACTTCCATGCGGCAAGTCCCCAAACACAAGCCTCAGACAGGTGCTCGACTGAGGGGAGCGAGTCCGAGTACCACCCGCTGAAAGTTCCACTTCCAGGATTTGGACTTCCATGCGGCAAGTCCCCAAACACAAGCCCCAGACAAGTGCCCGAATTGGGGGAGCGAGTCCGAGTATCACCCGCTGAAAGCTCCACTTCCAAGAATTAGACTTCCACCGGGAAAGCCCACAAACACAAGCCTCAGACAGGTGCTCAACTGAGGGGAGCGAGTCCGAGTTCCACCCGCTGAAAGTTCCACTTCCAGGATTTGGACTTCCATGCGGCAAGTCCCCAAACACAAGCCCCAGACAGGTGCCTTACTGAGGGGAGCGAGTCCGAGTATCACCCGCTGAAAGCTCCACTTCCAGGATTTGGACTTCCATGCGGCAAGTCCCCAAACACAAGCCCCAGACAAGTGCCCGAATGGGGGGAGCGATTCCGAGTACCACCCGCTGGAAGTTCCACTTCCAGGATTTGGACTTCCATGGGGCAAGTCCCCAAACACAAGCCCCAGACAAGTGCCCGAGTGGGGGGAGCGAGTCCGAGCATAACCCGCTGAAAGCTCCACTTCCAGGATTAAGACTTCCACCAGGCAAGCCCACAAACACAAGCCTCAGACAGGTGCTCAACTGAGGGGAGCGAGTCTGAGTACAACCCGCTGAAAGTTCCACTTCCAGGATTTGGACTTCCATGGGGCAAGTCCCCAAACACAAGCCCAAGACAGGTGCCCGACTGAGGCGAGCGAGTCCGAGTATCACCCGCTGGAAGTTCCACTTCCAGGATTTGGACTTCCATGGGGTAAGTCCCCAAACACAAGACTCAGACAGGTGCTCGACTGAGGGGAGCGAGTCCGAGTACCACCCGCTGAAAGTTCCACTTCCAGGATTTGGACTTCCATGCAGCAAGTCCCCAAACACAAGCCCCAGACAAGTGCCCGAATGGGGGGAGCGAGTCCGAGCATCACCCGCTGAAAGCTCCACGTCCAGGATTTGGACTTCCATGCGGCAAGTCCCCAAACACAAGCCCCAGACAAGTGCCCGAATGGGGGGAGCGAGTCCGAGTATCACCCGCTGAAAGCTCCACTTCCAGGATTTAGACTTCCACCGGGAAAGCCCACAAACACAAGCCTCAGACAGGTGCTCAACTGAGGGGAGCGAGTCCGAGTTCCACCCGCTGAAAGTTCCACTTCCAGGATTTGGACTTCCATGCGGCAAGTCCCCAAACACAAGCCCCAGACAGGTGCCTTACTGAGGGGAGCGAGTCCGAGTATCACCCGCTGAAAGCTCCACTTCCAGGATTTGGACTTCCACCGGGAAAGCCCACAAACACAAGCCTCAGACAGGTGCTCAACTGAGGGGAGCGAGTCCCAGTGTCACCCGCTGAAAGCTCCACTTCCAGGATTTGGACTTCCATGCGGCAAGTCCCCAAACATAAGCCCCAGACAAGTGCCCGAATGGGGGGAGCGAGTCCGAGTATCACCCGCTGAAAGCTCCACTTCCAGGATTTAGACTTCCACCGGGAAAGCCCACAAACACAAGCCTCAGACAGGTGCTCAACTGAGGGGAGCGAGTCCGAGTGTAACCCGCTGAAAGCTCCACTTCCAGGATTTGGACTTCCATGCGGCAAGTCCCCAATCATAAGCCCCAGACAAGTGCCCGAATGGGGGGAGCGAGTCCGAGTATCACCCGCTGAAAGCTCCACTTCCAGGATTTAGACTTCCACCGGGAAAGCCCACAAACACAAGCCTCAGACAGGTGCTCAACTGAGGGGAGCGAGTCCGAGTTCCACCCGCTGAAAGTTCCACTTCCAGGATTTTGACTTCCATGCGGCAAGTCCCCAAACACAAGCCCCAGACAGGTGCCTTACTGAGGGGAGCGAGTCCGAGTATCACCCGCTGAAAGCTCCACTTCCAGGATTTGGACTTCCATGCGGCAAGTCCCCAAACACAAGCCTCAGACAGGTGCTCGACTGAGGGGAGCGAGTCCGAGTACCAACCGCTGAAAGTTCCATTTCCAGGATTTAGACTTCCATGGGGCAAGTCCCCAAACACAAGCCCCAGACAAGTGCCCGAATGGGGGGAGCGAGTCCGAGCATCACCCGCTGAAAGCTCCACTTCCAGGATTTGGACTTCCATGCGGCAAGTCCCCAAACACAAGCCCCAGACAAGTGCCCGAATGGGGGGAGCGAGTCCGAGTATCACCCGCTGAAAGCTCCACTTCCAGGATTTAGACTTCCACCGGGAAAGCCCACAAACACAAGCATCAGACAGGTGCTCAATTGAGGGGAGCGATTCCGAGTTCCACCCGCTGAAAGTTCCACTTCCAGGATTTGAACTTCCATGGGGCAAGTCCCCAAACACAAGCCCCAGACATGTGCCCGACTGGGGGGAGCGAGTCCGAGCATCACCCGCTGAAAGCTCCACTTCCAGGATTTGGACTTCCATGCGGCAAGTCCCCAAACACAAGCCCCAGACAGGTGCCTTACTGAGGGGAGCGAGTCCGAGTATCACCCGCTGAAAGCTCCACTTCCAGGATTTGGACTTCCATGCGGCAAGTCCCCAAACACAAGCCCCAGACAAGTGCCCGAATGGGGGGAGCGATTCCGAGTACCACCCGCTGGAAGTTCCACTTCCAGGATTTGGACTTCCATGGGGCAAGTCCCCAAACACAAGCCCCAGACAAGTGCCCGAGTGGGGGGAGCGAGTCCGAGCATAACCCGCTGAAAGCTCCACTTCCAGGATTAAGACTTCCACCAGGCAAGCCCACAAACACAAGCCTCAGACAGGTGCTCAACTGAGGGGAGCGAGTCTGAGTACAACCCGCTGAAAGTTCCACTTCCAGGATTTGGACTTCCATGGGGCAAGTCCCCAAACACAAGCCCAAGACAGGTGCCCGACTGAGGCGAGCGAGTCCCAGTATCACCCGCTGGAAGTTCCACTTCCAGGATTTGGACTTCCATGGGGTAAGTCCCCAAACACAAGACTCAGACAGGTGCTCGACTGAGGGGAGCGAGTCCGAGTACCACCCGCTGAAAGTTCCACTTCCAGGATTTGGACTTCCATGCAGCAAGTCCCCAAACACAAGCCCCAGACAAGTGCCCGAATGGGGGGAGCGAGTCCGAGCATCACCCGCTGAAAGCTCCACTTCCAGGATTTGGACTTCCATGCGGCAAGTCCCCAAACACAAGCCCCAGACAAGTGCCCGAATGGGGGGAGCGAGTCCGAGTATCACCCGCTGAAAGCTCCACTTCCAGGATTTAGACTTCCACCGGGAAAGCCCACAAACACAAGCCTCAGACAGGTGCTCAACTGAGGGGAGCGAGTCCGAGTTCCACCCGCTGAAAGTTCCACTTCCAGGATTTGGACTTCCATGCGGCAAGTCCCCAAACACAAGCCCCAGACAGGTGCCTTACTGAGGGGAGCGAGTCCGAGTATCACCCGCTGAAAGCTCCACTTCCAGGATTTGGACTTCCATGCGGCAAGTCCCCAAACACAAGCCCCAGACAAGTGCCCGAATGGGGGGAGCGAGTCCGAGTATCACCCGCTGAAAGCTCCACTTCCAGGATTTAGACTTCCACCGGGAAAGCCCACAGACACAAGCCTCAGACAGGTGCTCAACTGAGGGGAGCGAGTCCGAGTTCCACCCGCTGAAAGTTCCACTTCCAGGATTTGGACTTCCATGCGGCAAGTCGCCAAACACAAGCCCCAGACAGGTGGCTCCACTTCCAGGATTTTGACTTCCACCGGGAAAGCCCACAAACACAAGCCTCAGACAGGTGCTCAACTGAGGGGAGCGAGTCCGAGTGTCACCCGCTGAAAGCTCCACTTCCAGGATTTGGACTTCCATGCGGCAAGTCCCCAAACACAAGCCTCAGACAGGTGCTCGACTGAGGGGAGCGAGTCCGAGTACCACCCGCTGAAAGTTCCACTTCCAGGATTTGGACTTCCATGGGGCAAGTCCCCAAACACAAGCCCCAGACAAGTGCCCGAATGGGGGGAGCGAGTCCGAGTATCACCCGCTGAAAGCTCCACTTCCAGGATTTGGACTTCCATGCGGTAAGTCCCCAAACACAAGCCCCAGACAAGTGCCCGAATGGGGGGAGCGAGTCCGAGTATCACCCGCTGAAAGCTCCACTTCCAGGATTTAGACTTCCACCGGGAAAGCCCACAGACACAAGCCTCAGACAGGTGCTCAACTGAGGGGAGCGAGTCCGAGTTCCACCCGCTGAAAGTTCCACTTCCAGGATTTGGACTTCCATGCGGCAAGTCGCCAAACACAAGCCCCAGACAGGTGCCTTACTGAGGGGAGCGAGTCCGAGTATCACCCGCTGAAAGCTCCACTTCCAGGATTTGGACTTCCATGCGGCAAGTCCCCAAACACAAGCCTCAGACAGGTGCTCGACTGAGGGGAGCGAGTCCGAGTATCACCCGCTGAAAGCTCCACTTCCAGGATTTAGACTTCCACCGGGAAAGCCCACAGACACAAGCCTCAGACAGGTGCTCAACTGAGGGGAGCGAGTCCGAGTTCCACCCGCTGAAAGTTCCACTTCCAGGATTTGGACTTCCATGCGGCAAGTCGCCAAACACAAGCCCCAGACAGGTGCCTTACTGAGGGGAGCGAGTCCGAGTATCACCCGCTGAAAGCTCCACTTCCAGGATTTGGACTTCCATGCGGCAAGTCCCCAAACACAAGCCTCAGACAGGTGCTCGACTGAGGGGAGCGAGTCCGAGTACCACCCGCTGAAAGTTCCACTTCCAGGATTTGGACTTCCATGCGGCAAGTCCCCAAACACAAGCCCCAGACAAGTGCCCGAATTGGGGGAGCGAGTCCGAGTATCACCCGCTGAAAGCTCCACTTCCAAGAATTAGACTTCCACCGGGAAAGCCCACAAACACAAGCCTCAGACAGGTGCTCAACTGAGGGGAGCGAGTCCGAGTTCCACCCGCTGAAAGTTCCACTTCCAGGATTTGGACTTCCATGCGGCAAGTCCCCAAACACAAGCCCCAGACAGGTGCCTTACTGAGGGGAGCGAGTCCGAGTATCACCCGCTGAAAGCTCCACTTCCAGGATTTGGACTTCCATGCGGCAAGTCCCCAAACACAAGCCCCAGACAAGTGCCCGAATGGGGGGAGCGATTCCGAGTACCACCCGCTGGAAGTTCCACTTCCAGGATTTGGACTTCCATGGGGCAAGTCCCCAAACACAAGCCCCAGACAAGTGCCCGAGTGGGGGGAGCGAGTCCGAGCATAACCCGCTGAAAGCTCCACTTCCAGGATTAAGACTTCCACCAGGCAAGCCCACAAACACAAGCCTCAGACAGGTGCTCAACTGAGGGGAGCGAGTCTGAGTACAACCCGCTGAAAGTTCCACTTCCAGGATTTGGACTTCCATGGGGCAAGTCCCCAAACACAAGCCCAAGACAGGTGCCCGACTGAGGCGAGCGAGTCCGAGTATCACCCGCTGGAAGTTCCACTTCCAGGATTTGGACTTCCATGGGGTAAGTCCCCAAACACAAGACTCAGACAGGTGCTCGACTGAGGGGAGCGAGTCCGAGTACCACCCGCTGAAAGTTCCACTTCCAGGATTTGGACTTCCATGCAGCAAGTCCCCAAACACAAGCCCCAGACAAGTGCCCGAATGGGGGGAGCGAGTCCGAGCATCACCCGCTGAAAGCTCCACGTCCAGGATTTGGACTTCCATGCGGCAAGTCCCCAAACACAAGCCCCAGACAAGTGCCCGAATGGGGGGAGCGAGTCCGAGTATCACCCGCTGAAAGCTCCACTTCCAGGATTTAGACTTCCACCGGGAAAGCCCACAAACACAAGCCTCAGACAGGTGCTCAACTGAGGGGAGCGAGTCCGAGTTCCACCCGCTGAAAGTTCCACTTCCAGGATTTGGACTTCCATGCGGCAAGTCCCCAAACACAAGCCCCAGACAGGTGCCTTACTGAGGGGAGCGAGTCCGAGTATCACCCGCTGAAAGCTCCACTTCCAGGATTTGGACTTCCACCGGGAAAGCCCACAAACACAAGCCTCAGACAGGTGCTCAACTGAGGGGAGCGAGTCCCAGTGTCACCCGCTGAAAGCTCCACTTCCAGGATTTGGACTTCCATGCGGCAAGTCCCCAAACATAAGCCCCAGACAAGTGCCCGAATGGGGGGAGCGAGTCCGAGTATCACCCGCTGAAAGCTCCACTTCCAGGATTTAGACTTCCACCGGGAAAGCCCACAAACACAAGCCTCAGACAGGTGCTCAACTGAGGGGAGCGAGTCCGAGTTCCACCCGCTGAAAGTTCCACTTCCAGGATTTGGACTTCCATGCGGCAAGTCCCCAAACACAAGCCCCAGACAGGTGCTCAACTGAGGGGAGCGAGTCCCAGTGTCACCCGCTGAAAGCTCCACTTCCAGGATTTGGACTTCCATGCGGCAAGTCCCCAAACATAAGCCCCAGACAAGTGCCCGAATGGGGGGAGCGAGTCCGAGTATCACCCGCTGAAAGCTCCACTTCCAGGATTTAGACTTCCACCGGGAAAGCCCACAAACACAAGCCTCAGACAGGTGCTCAACTGAGGGGAGCGAGTCCGAGTTCCACCCGCTGAAAGTTCCACTTCCAGGATTTGGACTTCCATGCGGCAAGTCCCCAAACACAAGCCCCAGACAGGTGCCCAACTGAGGGTAGCGATTCCGAGTACCACCCGCTGGAAGCTCCACTTCCAGGATTTGGACTTCCATGGGGCAAGTCCCCAAACACAAGCCCCAGTCAAGTGCCCGAATGGGGGGAGCGAGTCTGAGCATCCACCGCTGAAAGCTCCACTTCCAGGATTTGGACTTCCATGCGGCAAGTCCCCAAATACAAGCCCCAGACATGTGCCTTACTGAGGGGAGCGAGTCCGAGCATCACCCGCTGAAAGCTCCACTTCCAGGATTTGGACTTCCATGCGGCAAGTCCCCAAACACAAGCCCCAGACAAGTGCCCGAATGGGGGGAGCGAGTCCGAGTATAACCCGCTGAAAGCTCCACTTCCTGGATTTAGACTTCCACCGGGAAAGCCCAAAACACAAGCCTCAGACAGGTGCTCAACTGAGGGGAGCGAGTCCGAGTTCCACCCGCTGAAAGTTCCACTTCCAGAATTTGGACTTCCACCGGGAAAGCCCACAAACACAAGCCTCAGACAGGTGCTCAACTGAGGGGAGCGAGTCCCAGTGTCACCCGCTGAAAGCTCCACTTCCAGGATTTGGACTTCCATGCGGCAAGTCCCCAAACATAAGCCCCAGACAAGTGCCCGAATGGGGGGAGCGAGTCCGAGTATCACCCGCTGAAAGCTCCACTTCCAGGATTTAGACTTCCACCGGGAAAGCCCACAAACACAAGCCTCAGACAGGTGCTCAACTGAGGGGAGCGAGTCCGAGTTCCACCCGCTGAAAGTTCCACTTCCAGGATTTGGACTTCCATGCGGCAAGTCCCCAAACACAAGCCCCAGACAGGTGCCCAACTGAGGGTAGCGATTCCGAGTACCACCCGCTGGAAGCTCCACTTCCAGGATTTGGACTTCCATGGGGCAAGTCCCCAAACACAAGCCCCAGAAAAGTGCCCGAATGGGGGGAGCGAGTCTGAGCATCCACCGCTGAAAGCTCCACTTCCAGGATTTGGACTTCCATGCGGCAAGTCCCCAAATACAAGCCCCAGACATGTGCCCGAATGGGGGGAGCGAGTCCGAGTACAACCCGCTGAAAGCTCCACTTCCTGGATTTAGACTTCCACCGGGAAAGCCCAAAACACAAGCCTCAGACAGGTGCTCAACTGAGGGGAGCGAGTCCGAGTTCCACCCGCTGAAAGTTCCACTTCCAGAATTTGGACTTCCATGGGGCAAGTCCCCAAACACAAGCCCCAGACAAGTGCCCGACTGGGGGGAGCGAGTCCGAGCATCACCCGCTGAAAGCTCCACTTCCAGGATTTGGACTTCCATGCGGCAAGTCCCCAAACACAAGCCCCAGGCAAGTGCCCGAATGGGGGGAGCGAGTCCGAGTATCACCCGCTGAAAGCTCCACTTCCAGGATTTAGACTTTCACCGGGAAAGCCCACAGACACAAGCCTCTGACAGGTGCTCAACTGAGGGGAGCGAGTCCGAGTTCCACCCGCTGAAAGTTCCACTTCCAGGATTTGGACTTCCATGCAGCAAGTCGCCAAACACAAGCCCCAGAAAGGTGCCTTACTGTGGGGAGCGAGTCCGATTATCACCCGCTGAAAGCTCAACTTCCAGGATTTGGACTTCCATGCGGCAAGTCCCCAAACACAAGCCTCAGACAGGTGCTCGACTGAGGGGAGCGAGTCCGAGTACCACCCGCTGAAAGTTCCACTTCCAGGATTTGGACTTCCTTGGGTCAAGTCCCCAAACACAAGCCCCAGACAAGTGCCCGAATGGGGGGAGCGAGTCCGAGTATCACCCGCTGAAAGCTCCACTTCCAGGATTTGGACTTCCATGCGGCAAGTCCCCAAACACAAGCCCCAGACAAGTGCCCGAATGGGGGGAGCGAGTCCGAGTATCACCCGCTGAAAGCTCCACTTCCAGGATTTAGACTTCCACCGGGAAAGCCCACAAACACAAGCCTCAGACAGGTGCTCAACTGAGGGGAGCGAGTCCGAGTTCCACCCGCTGAAAGTTCCACTTCCAGGATTTGGACTTCCATGCGGCAAGTCCCCAAACACAAGCCCCAGACAGGTGCCTTACTGAGGGGAGCGAGTCCGAGAATCACCCGCTGAAAGCTCCACTTCCAGGATTTGGACTTCCATGCGGCAAGTCCCCAAACACAAGCCCCAGACAAGTGCCCGAATGGGGGGAGCGAGTCCGAGTATCACCCGCTGAAAGCTCCACTTCCAGGATTTAGACTTCCACCGGGAAAGCCCACAGACACAAGCCTCAGACAGGTGCTCAACTGAGGGGAGCGAGTCCGAGTTCCACCCGCTGAAAGTTCCACTTCCAGGATTTGGACTTCCATGCGGCAAGTCGCCAAACACAAGCCCCAGACAGGTGCCTTACTGAGGGGAGCGAGTCCGAGTATCACCCGCTGAAAGCTCCACTTCCAGGATTTGGACTTCCATGCGGCAAGTCCCCAAACACAAGCCTCAGACAGGTGCTCGACTGAGGGGAGCGAGTCCGAGTATCACCCGCTGAAAGCTCCACTTCCAGGATTTAGACTTCCACCGGGAAAGCCCACAGACACAAGCCTCAGACAGGTGCTCAACTGAGGGGAGCGAGTCCGAGTTCCACCCGCTGAAAGTTCCACTTCCAGGATTTGGACTTCCATGCGGCAAGTCGCCAAACACAAGCCCCAGACAGGTGCCTTACTGAGGGGAGCGAGTCCGAGTATCACCCGCTGAAAGCTCCACTTCCAGGATTTGGACTTCCATGCGGCAAGTCCCCAAACACAAGCCTCAGACAGGTGCTCGACTGAGGGGAGCGAGTCCGAGTACCACCCGCTGAAAGTTCCACTTCCAGGATTTGGACTTCCATGCGGCAAGTCCCCAAACACAAGCCCCAGACAAGTGCCCGAATTGGGGGAGCGAGTCCGAGTATCACCCGCTGAAAGCTCCACTTCCAAGAATTAGACTTCCACCGGGAAAGCCCACAAACACAAGCCTCAGACAGGTGCTCAACTGAGGGGAGCGAGTCCGAGTTCCACCCGCTGAAAGTTCCACTTCCAGGATTTGGACTTCCATGCGGCAAGTCCCCAAACACAAGCCCCAGACAGGTGCCTTACTGAGGGGAGCGAGTCCGAGTATCACCCGCTGAAAGCTCCACTTCCAGGATTTGGACTTCCATGCGGCAAGTCCCCAAACACAAGCCTCAGACAGGTGCTCGACTGAGGGGAGCGAGTCCGAGTACCACCCGCTGAAAGTTCCACTTCCAGGATTTGGACTTCCATGCGGCAAGTCCCCAAACACAAGCCCCAGACAGGTGCCCAACTGAGGGTAGCGATTCCGAGTACCACCCGCTGGAAGCTCCACTTCCAGGATTTGGACTTCCATGGGGCAAGTCCCCAAACACAAGCCCCAGACAAGTGCCCGAATGGGGGGAGCGAGTCCGAGTATCACCCGCTGAAAGCTCCACTTCCAGGATTTGGACTTCCATGCGGCAAGTCCCCAAACACAAGCCCCAGACAAGTGCCCGACTGGGGGGAGCGAGTCTGAGCATCCACCGCTGAAAGCTCCACTTCCAGGATTTGGACTTCCATGCGGCAAGTCCCCAAATACAAGCCCCAGACATGTGCCTTACTGAGGGGAGCGAGTCCGAGCATCACCCGCTGAAAGCTCCACTTCCAGGATTTGGACTTCCATGCGGCAAGTCCCCAAACACAAGCCCCAGACAAGTGCCCGAATGGGGGGAGCGAGTCCGAGGATCACCCGCTGAAAGCTCCACTTCCAGGATTTGGACTTCCATGCGGCAAGTCCCCAAACACAAGCCCCAGACAAGTGCCCGAATGGGGGGAGCGAGTCCGAGTATCACCCGCTGAAAGCTCCACTTCCAGGATTTAGACTTCCACCGGGAAAGCCCACAAACACAAGCCTCAGACAGGTGCTCAACTGAGGGGAGCGAGTCCGAGTGTAACCCGCTGAAAGCTCCACTTCCAGGATTTGGACTTCCATGCGGCAAGTCCCCAATCATAAGCCCCAGACAAGTGCCCGAATGGGGGGAGCGAGTCCGAGTATCACCCGCTGAAAGCTCCACTTCCAGGATTTAGACTTCCACCGGGAAAGCCCACAAACACAAGCCTCAGACAGGTGCTCAACTGAGGGGAGCGAGTCCGAGTTCCACCCGCTGAAAGTTCCACTTCCAGGATTTTGACTTCCATGCGGCAAGTCCCCAAACACAAGCCCCAGACAGGTGCCTTACTGAGGGGAGCGAGTCCGAGTATCACCCGCTGAAAGCTCCACTTCCAGGATTTGGACTTCCATGCGGCAAGTCCCCAAACACAAGCCTCAGACAGGTGCTCGACTGAGGGGAGCGAGTCCGAGTACCAACCGCTGAAAGTTCCATTTCCAGGATTTAGACTTCCATGGGGCAAGTCCCCAAACACAAGCCCCAGACAAGTGCCCGAATGGGGGGAGCGAGTCCGAGCATCACCCGCTGAAAGCTCCACTTCCAGGATTTGGACTTCCATGCGGCAAGTCCCCAAACACAAGCCCCAGACAAGTGCCCGAATGGGGGGAGCGAGTCCGAGTATCACCCGCTGAAAGCTCCACTTCCAGGATTTAGACTTCCACCGGGAAAGCCCACAAACACAAGCATCAGACAGGTGCTCAATTGAGGGGAGCGATTCCGAGTTCCACCCGCTGAAAGTTCCACTTCCAGGATTTGAACTTCCATGGGGCAAGTCCCCAAACACAAGCCCCAGACATGTGCCCGACTGGGGGGAGCGAGTCCGAGCATCACCCGCTGAAAGCTCCACTTCCAGGATTTGGACTTCCATGCGGCAAGTCCCCAAACACAAGCCCCAGACAGGTGCCTGACTGAGGGGAGCGAGTCCGAGTATCACCCGCTGAAAGCTCCACTTCCAGGATTTGGACTTCCATGGGGCAAGTCCCCAAACACAAGCCCCAGACAAGTGCCCGAATGGGGGGAGCGAGTCCGAGTATCACCCGCTGAAAGCTCCACTTCCAGGATTTGGACTTCCATGCGGCAAGTCCCCAAACACAAGCCCCAGACAAGTGCCCGACTGGGGGGAGCGAGTCTGAGCATCCACCGCTGAAAGCTCCACTTCCAGGATTTGGACTTCCATGCGGCAAGTCCCCAAATACAAGCCCCAGACATGTGCCTTACTGAGGGGAGCGAGTCCGAGCATCACCCGCTGAAAGCTCCACTTCCAGGATTTGGACTTCCATGCGGCAAGTCCCCAAACACAAGCCCCAGACAAGTGCCCGAATGGGGGGAGCGAGTCCGAGGATCACCCGCTGAAAGCTCCACTTCCAGGATTTGGACTTCCATGCGGCAAGTCCCCAAACACAAGCCCCAGACAAGTGCCCGAATGGGGGGAGCGAGTCCGAGTATCACCCGCTGAAAGCTCCACTTCCAGGATTTAGACTTCCACCGGGAAAGCCCACAAACACAAGCCTCAGACAGGTGCTCAACTGAGGGGAGCGAGTCCGAGTGTAACCCGCTGAAAGCTCCACTTCCAGGATTTGGACTTCCATGCGGCAAGTCCCCAATCATAAGCCCCAGACAAGTGCCCGAATGGGGGGAGCGAGTCCGAGTATCACCCGCTGAAAGCTCCACTTCCAGGATTTAGACTTCCACCGGGAAAGCCCACAAACACAAGCCTCAGACAGGTGCTCAACTGAGGGGAGCGAGTCCGAGTTCCACCCGCTGAAAGTTCCACTTCCAGGATTTTGACTTCCATGCGGCAAGTCCCCAAACACAAGCCCCAGACAGGTGCCTTACTGAGGGGAGCGAGTCCGAGTATCACCCGCTGAAAGCTCCACTTCCAGGATTTGGACTTCCATGCGGCAAGTCCCCAAACACAAGCCTCAGACAGGTGCTCGACTGAGGGGAGCGAGTCCGAGTACCAACCGCTGAAAGTTCCATTTCCAGGATTTAGACTTCCATGGGGCAAGTCCCCAAACACAAGCCCCAGACAAGTGCCCGAATGGGGGGAGCGAGTCCGAGCATCACCCGCTGAAAGCTCCACTTCCAGGATTTGGACTTCCATGCGGCAAGTCCCCAAACACAAGCCCCAGACAAGTGCCCGAATGGGGGGAGCGAGTCCGAGTATCACCCGCTGAAAGCTCCACTTCCAGGATTTAGACTTCCACCGGGAAAGCCCACAAACACAAGCATCAGACAGGTGCTCAATTGAGGGGAGCGATTCCGAGTTCCACCCGCTGAAAGTTCCACTTCCAGGATTTGAACTTCCATGGGGCAAGTCCCCAAACACAAGCCCCAGACATGTGCCCGACTGGGGGGAGCGAGTCCGAGCATCACCCGCTGAAAGCTCCACTTCCAGGATTTGGACTTCCATGCGGCAAGTCCCCAAACACAAGCCCCAGACAGGTGCCTTACTGAGGGGAGCGAGTCCGAGTATCACCCGCTGAAAGCTCCACTTCCAGGATTTGGACTTCCATGCGGCAAGTCCCCAAACACAAGCCCCAGACAAGTGCCCGAATGGGGGGAGCGATTCCGAGTACCACCCGCTGGAAGTTCCACTTCCAGGATTTGGACTTCCATGGGGCAAGTCCCCAAACACAAGCCCCAGACAAGTGCCCGAGTGGGGGGAGCGAGTCCGAGCATAACCCGCTGAAAGCTCCACTTCCAGGATTAAGACTTCCACCAGGCAAGCCCACAAACACAAGCCTCAGACAGGTGCTCAACTGAGGGGAGCGAGTCTGAGTACAACCCGCTGAAAGTTCCACTTCCAGGATTTGGACTTCCATGGGGCAAGTCCCCAAACACAAGCCCAAGACAGGTGCCCGACTGAGGCGAGCGAGTCCCAGTATCACCCGCTGGAAGTTCCACTTCCAGGATTTGGACTTCCATGGGGTAAGTCCCCAAACACAAGACTCAGACAGGTGCTCGACTGAGGGGAGCGAGTCCGAGTACCACCCGCTGAAAGTTCCACTTCCAGGATTTGGACTTCCATGCAGCAAGTCCCCAAACACAAGCCCCAGACAAGTGCCCGAATGGGGGGAGCGAGTCCGAGCATCACCCGCTGAAAGCTCCACTTCCAGGATTTGGACTTCCATGCGGCAAGTCCCCAAACACAAGCCCCAGACAAGTGCCCGAATGGGGGGAGCGAGTCCGAGTATCACCCGCTGAAAGCTCCACTTCCAGGATTTAGACTTCCACCGGGAAAGCCCACAAACACAAGCCTCAGACAGGTGCTCAACTGAGGGGAGCGAGTCCGAGTTCCACCCGCTGAAAGTTCCACTTCCAGGATTTGGACTTCCATGCGGCAAGTCCCCAAACACAAGCCCCAAACAGGTGCCTTACTAAGGGGAGCGAGTCCGAGTATCACCCGCTGAAAGCTCCACTTCCAGGATTTGGACTTCCATGCGGCAAGTCCCCAAACACAAGCCCCAGACAAGTGCCCGAATGGGGGGAGCGAGTCCGAGTATCACCCGCTGAAAGCTCCACTTCCAGGATTTAGACTTCCACCGGGAAAGCCCACAGACACAAGCCTCAGACAGGTGCTCAACTGAGGGGAGCGAGTCCGAGTTCCACCCGCTGAAAGTTCCACTTCCAGGATTTGGACTTCCATGCGGCAAGTCGCCAAACACAAGCCCCAGACAGGTGGCTCCACTTCCAGGATTTTGACTTCCACCGGGAAAGCCCACAAACACAAGCCTCAGACAGGTGCTCAACTGAGGGGAGCGAGTCCGAGTGTCACCCGCTGAAAGCTCCACTTCCAGGATTTGGACTTCCATGCGGCAAGTCCCCAAACACAAGCCTCAGACAGGTGCTCGACTGAGGGGAGCGAGTCCGAGTACCACCCGCTGAAAGTTCCACTTCCAGGATTTGGACTTCCATGGGGCAAGTCCCCAAACACAAGCCCCAGACAAGTGCCCGAATGGGGGGAGCGAGTCCGAGTATCACCCGCTGAAAGCTCCACTTCCAGGATTTGGACTTCCATGCGGTAAGTCCCCAAACACAAGCCCCAGACAAGTGCCCGAATGGGGGGAGCGAGTCCGAGTATCACCCGCTGAAAGCTCCACTTCCAGGATTTAGACTTCCACCGGGAAAGCCCACAAACACAAGCCTCAGACAGGTGCTCAACTGAGGGGAGCGAGTCCCAGTGTCACCCGCTGAAAGCTCCACTTCCAGGATTTGGACTTCCATGCGGCAAGTCCCCAAACACAAGCCCCAGGCAAGTGCCCGAATGGGGGGAGCGAGTCCGAGTATCACCCGCTGAAAGCTCCACTTCCAGGATTTAGACTTTCACCGGGAAAGCCCACAGACACAAGCCTCAGACAGGTGCTTAACTGAGGGGAGCGAGTCCGAGTTCCACCCGCTGAAAGTTCCACTTCCAGGATTTGGACTTCCATGCAGCAAGTCGCCAAACACAAGCCCCAGACAGGTGCCTTACTGAGGGGAGCGAGTCCGATTATCACCCGCTGAAAGCTCCACTTCCAGGATTTGGACTTCCATGCGGCAAGTCCCCAAACACAAGCCTCAGACAGGTGCTCGACTGAGGGGAGCGAGTCCGAGTACCACCCGCTGAAAGTTCCACTTCCAGGATTTGGACTTCCTTGGGTCAAGTCCCCAAACACAAGCCCCAGACAAGTGTCCGAATGGGGGGAGCGAGTCCGAGTATCACCCGCTGAAAGCTCCACTTCCAGGATTTGGACTTCCATGCGGCAAGTCCCCAAACACAAGCCCCAGACAAGTGCCCGAATGGGGGGAGCGAGTCCGAGTATCACCCGCTGAAAGCTCCACTTCCAGGATTTAGACTTCCACCGGGAAAGCCCACAAACACAAGCCTCAGACAGGTGCTCAACTGAGGGGAGCGAGTCCGAGTTCCACCCGCTGAAAGTTCCACTTCCAGGATTTGGACTTCCATGCGGCAAGTCCCCAAACACAAGCCCCAGACAGGTGCCTTACTGAGGGGAGCGAGTCCGAGAATCACCCGCTGAAAGCTCCACTTCCAGGATTTGGACTTCCATGCGGCAAGTCCCCAAACACAAGCCCCAGACAAGTGCCCGAATGGGGGGAGCGAGTCCGAGTATCACCCGCTGAAAGCTCCACTTCCAGGATTTAGACTTCCACCGGGAAAGCCCACAGACACAAGCCTCAGACAGGTGCTCAACTGAGGGGAGCGAGTCCGAGTTCCACCCGCTGAAAGTTCCACTTCCAGGATTTGGACTTCCATGCGGCAAGTCGCCAAACACAAGCCCCAGACAGGTGCTCGACTGAGGGGAGCGAGTCCGAGTACCACCCGCTGAAAGTTCCACTTCCAGGATTTGGACTTCCATGCGGCAAGTCCCCAAACACAAGCCCCAGACAAGTGCCCGAATTGGGGGAGCGAGTCCGAGTATCACCCGCTGAAAGCTCCACTTCCAGGATTTAGACTTCCACCGGAAAGCCCACAAACACAAGCCTCAGACAGGTGCTCAACTGAGGGGAGCGAGTCCGAGTTCCACCCGCTGAAAGTTCCACTTCCAGGATTTGGACTTCCATGCGGCAAGTCCCCAAACACAAGCCCCAGACAGGTGCCTTACTGAGGGGAGCGAGTCCGAGAATCACCCGCTGAAAGCTCCACTTCCAGGATTTGGACTTCCATGCGGCAAGTCCCCAAACACAAGCCCCAGACAAGTGCCCGAATGGGGGGAGCGAGTCCGAGTATCACCCGCTGAAAGCTCCACTTCCAGGATTTAGACTTCCACCGGGAAAGCCCACAGACACAAGCCTCAGACAGGTGCTCAACTGAGGGGAGC
The DNA here is from genome assembly GCF_054856515.1 of Filicampus tigris. Classification (NCBI taxonomy): domain Eukaryota; kingdom Metazoa; phylum Chordata; class Actinopteri; order Syngnathiformes; family Syngnathidae; genus Filicampus; species Filicampus tigris. The sequence continues at coordinate 286,327 of NW_028233408.1, read as the reverse complement.
GAGTCCGAGTTCCACCCGCTGAAAGTTCCACTTCCAGGATTTGGACTTCCTTGGGTCAAGTCCCCAAACACAAGCCCCAGACAAGTGTCCGAATGGGGGGAGCGAGTCCGAGTATCACCCGCTGAAAGCTCCACTTCCAGGATTTGGACTTCCATGCGGCAAGTCCCCAAACACAAGCCCCAGACAAGTGCCCGAATGGGGGGAGCGAGTCCGAGTATCACCCGCTGAAAGCTCCACTTCCAGGATTTAGACTTCCACCGGGAAAGCCCACAAACACAAGCCTCAGACAGGTGCTCAACTGAGGGGAGCGAGTCCGAGTTCCACCCGCTGAAAGTTCCACTTCCAGGATTTGGACTTCCATGCGGCAAGTCCCCAAACACAAGCCCCAGACAGGTGCCTTACTGAGGGGAGCGAGTCCGAGAATCACCCGCTGAAAGCTCCACTTCCAGGATTTGGACTTCCATGCGGCAAGTCCCCAAACACAAGCCCCAGACAAGTGCCCGAATGGGGGGAGCGAGTCCGAGTATCACCCGCTGAAAGCTCCACTTCCAGGATTTAGACTTCCACCGGGAAAGCCCACAGACACAAGCCTCAGACAGGTGCTCAACTGAGGGGAGCGAGTCCGAGTTCCACCCGCTGAAAGTTCCACTTCCAGGATTTGGACTTCCATGCGGCAAGTCGCCAAACACAAGCCCCAGACAGGTGCTCGACTGAGGGGAGCGAGTCCGAATATCACCCGCTGAAAGCTCCACTTCCAGGATTTGGACTTCCATGCGGCAAGTCCCCAAACACAAGCCTCAGACAGGTGCTCGACTGAGGGGAGCGAGTCCGAGTACCACCCGCTGAAAGTTCCACTTCCAGGATTTGGACTTCCATGCGGCAAGTCCCCAAACACAAGCCCCAGACAAGTGCCCGAATTGGGGGAGCGAGTCCGAGTATCACCCGCTGAAAGCTCCACTTCCAGGATTTAGACTTCCACCGGAAAGCCCACAAACACAAGCCTCAGACAGGTGCTCAACTGAGGGGAGCGAGTCCGAGTTCCACCCGCTGAAAGTTCCACTTCCAGGATTTGGACTTCCATGCGGCAAGTCCCCAAACACAAGCCCCAGACAGGTGCCTTACTGAGGGGAGCGAGTCCGAGAATCACCCGCTGAAAGCTCCACTTCCAGGATTTGGACTTCCATGCGGCAAGTCCCCAAACACAAGCCCCAGACAAGTGCCCGAATGGGGGGAGCGAGTCCGAGTATCACCCGCTGAAAGCTCCACTTCCAGGATTTAGACTTCCACCGGGAAAGCCCACAGACACAAGCCTCAGACAGGTGCTCAACTGAGGGGAGCGAGTCCGAGTTCCACCCGCTGAAAGTTCCACTTCCAGGATTTGGACTTCCATGCGGCAAGTCGCCAAACACAAGCCCCAGACAGGTGCCTTACTGAGGGGAGCGAGTCCGAGTATCACCCGCTGAAAGCTCCACTTCCAGGATTTGGACTTCCATGCGGCAAGTCCCCAAACACAAGCCCCAGACAGGTGCTCGACTGAGGGGAGCGAGTCCGAGTACCACCCGCTGAAAGTTCCACTTCCAGGATTTGGACTTCCATGCGGCAAGTCCCCAAACACAAGCCCCAGACAAGTGCCCGAATTGGGGGAGCGAGTCCGAGTATCACCCGCTGAAAGCTCCACTTCCAAGAATTAGACTTCCACCGGGAAAGCCCACAAACACAAGCCTCAGACAGGTGCTCAACTGAGGGGAGCGAGTCCGAGTTCCACCCGCTGAAAGTTCCACTTCCAGGATTTGGACTTCCATGCGGCAAGTCCCCAAACACAAGCCCCAGACAGGTGCCTTACTGAGGGGAGCGAGTCCGAGTATCACCCGCTGAAAGCTCCACTTCCAGGATTTGGACTTCCATGCGGCAAGTCCCCAAACACAAGCCTCAGACAGGTGCTCGACTGAGGGGAGCGAGTCCGAGTACCACCCGCTGAAAGTTCCACTTCCAGGATTTGGACTTCCATGCGGCAAGTCCCCAAACACAAGCCCCAGACAGGTGCCCAACTGAGGGTAGCGATTCCGAGTACCACCCGCTGGAAGCTCCACTTCCAGGATTTGGACTTCCATGGGGCAAGTCCCCAAACACAAGCCCCAGACAAGTGCCCGAATGGGGGGAGCGAGTCCGAGTATCACCCGCTGAAAGCTCCACTTCCAGGATTTGGACTTCCATGCGGCAAGTCCCCAAACACAAGCCCCAGACAAGTGCCCGACTGGGGGGAGCGAGTCTGAGCATCCACCGCTGAAAGCTCCAATTCCAGGATTTGGACTTCCATGCGGCAAGTCCCCAAATACAAGCCCCAGACATGTGCCTTACTGAGGGGAGCGAGTCCGAGCATCACCCGCTGAAAGCTCCACTTCCAGGATTTGGACTTCCATGCGGCAAGTCCCCAAACACAAGCCCCAGACAAGTGCCCGAATGGGGGGAGCGAGTCCGAGGATCACCCGCTGAAAGCTCCACTTCCAGGATTTGGACTTCCATGCGGCAAGTCCCCAAACACAAGCCCCAGACAAGTGCCCGAATGGGGGGAGCGAGTCCGAGTATCACCCGCTGAAAGCTCCACTTCCAGGATTTAGACTTCCACCGGGAAAGCCCACAAACACAAGCCTCAGACAGGTGCTCAACTGAGGGGAGCGAGTCCGAGTTCCACCCGCTGAAAGTTCCACTTCCAGGATTTGGACTTCCATGCGGCAAGTCCCCAAACACAAGCCCCAGACAGGTGCCTTACTGAGGGGAGCGAGTCCGAGAATCACCCGCTGAAAGCTCCACTTCCAGGATTTGGACTTCCATGCGGCAAGTCCCCAAACACAAGCCCCAGACAAGTGCCCGAATGGGGGGAGCGAGTCCGAGTATCACCCGCTGAAAGCTCCACTTCCAGGATTTAGACTTCCACCGGGAAAGCCCACAGACACAAGCCTCAGACAGGTGCTCAACTGAGGGGAGCGAGTCCGAGTTCCACCCGCTGAAAGTTCCACTTCCAGGATTTGGACTTCCATGCGGCAAGTCGCCAAACACAAGCCCCAGACAGGTGCCTTACTGAGGGGAGCGAGTCCGAGTATCACCCGCTGAAAGCTCCACTTCCAGGATTTGGACTTCCATGCGGCAAGTCCCCAAACACAAGCCTCAGACAGGTGCTCGACTGAGGGGAGCGAGTCCGAGTATCACCCGCTGAAAGCTCCACTTCCAGGATTTAGACTTCCACCGGGAAAGCCCACAGACACAAGCCTCAGACAGGTGCTCAACTGAGGGGAGCGAGTCCGAGTTCCACCCGCTGAAAGTTCCACTTCCAGGATTTGGACTTCCATGCGGCAAGTCGCCAAACACAAGCCCCAGACAGGTGCCTTACTGAGGGGAGCGAGTCCGAGTATCACCCGCTGAAAGCTCCACTTCCAGGATTTGGACTTCCATGCGGCAAGTCCCCAAACACAAGCCTCAGACAGGTGCTCGACTGAGGGGAGCGAGTCCGAGTACCACCCGCTGAAAGTTCCACTTCCAGGATTTGGACTTCCATGCGGCAAGTCCCCAAACACAAGCCCCAGACAAGTGCCCGAATTGGGGGAGCGAGTCCGAGTATCACCCGCTGAAAGCTCCACTTCCAAGAATTAGACTTCCACCGGGAAAGCCCACAAACACAAGCCTCAGACAGGTGCTCAACTGAGGGGAGCGAGTCCGAGTTCCACCCGCTGAAAGTTCCACTTCCAGGATTTGGACTTCCATGCGGCAAGTCCCCAAACACAAGCCCCAGACAGGTGCCTTACTGAGGGGAGCGAGTCCGAGTATCACCCGCTGAAAGCTCCACTTCCAGGATTTGGACTTCCATGCGGCAAGTCCCCAAACACAAGCCTCAGACAGGTGCTCGACTGAGGGGAGCGAGTCCGAGCATCACCCGCTGAAAGCTCCACTTCCAGGATTTGGACTTCCATGCGGCAAGTCCCCAAACACAAGCCCCAGACAAGTGCCCGAATGGGGGGAGCGAGTCCGAGTATAACCCGCTGAAAGCTCCACTTCCTGGATTTAGACTTCCACCGGGAAAGCCCAAAACACAAGCCTCAGACAGGTGCTCAACTGAGGGGAGCGAGTCCGAGTTCCACCCGCTGAAAGTTCCACTTCCAGAATTTGGACTTCCATGGGGCAAGTCCCCAAACACAAGCCCCAGACAAGTGCCCGACTGGGGGGAGCGAGTCCGAGCATCACCCGCTGAAAGCTCCACTTCCAGGATTTGGACTTCCATGCGGCAAGTCCCCAAACACAAGCCCCAGGCAAGTGCCCGAATGGGGGGAGCGAGTCCGAGTATCACCCGCTGAAAACTCCACTTCCAGGATTTAGACTTTCACCGGGAAAGCCCACAGACACAAGCCTCAGACAGGTGCTCAACTGAGGGGAGCGAGTCCGAGTTCCACCCGCTGAAAGTTCCACTTCCAGGATTTGGACTTCCATGCAGCAAGTCGCCAAACACAAGCCCCAGACAGGTGCCTTACTGAGGGGAGCGAGTCCGATTATCACCCGCTGAAAGCTCCACTTCCAGGATTTGGACTTCCATGCGGCAAGTCCCCAAACACAAGCCTCAGACAGGTGCTCGACTGAGGGGAGCGAGTCCGAGTACCACCCGCTGAAAGTTCCACTTCCAGGATTTGAACTTCCTTGGGTCAAGTCCCCAAACACAAGCCCCAGACAAGTGCCCGAATGGGGGGAGCGAGTCCGAGTATCACCCGCTGAAAGCTCCACTTCCAGGATTTGGACTTCCATGCGGCAAGTCCCCAAACACAAGCCCCAGACAAGTGCCCGAATGGGGGGAGCGAGTCCGAGTATCACCCGCTGAAAGCTCCACTTCCAGGATTTAGACTTCCACCGGGAAAGCCCACAAACACAAGCCTCAGACAGGTGCTCAACTGAGGGGAGCGAGTCCGAGTTCCACCCGCTGAAAGTTCCACTTCCAGGATTTGGACTTCCATGCGGCAAGTCCCCAAACACAAGCCCCAGACAGGTGCCTTACTGAGGGGAGCGAGTCCGAGAATCACCCGCTGAAAGCTCCACTTCCAGGATTTGGACTTCCATGCGGCAAGTCCCCAAACACAAGCCCCAGACAAGTGCCCGAATAGGGGGAGCGAGTCCGAGTATCACCCGCTGAAAGCTCCACTTCCAGGATTTAGACTTCCAACGGGAAAGCCCACAGACACAAGCCTCAGACAGGTGCTCAACTGAGGGGAGCGAGTCAGAGTTCCACCCGCTGAAAGTTCCACTTCCAGGATTTGGACTTCCATGCGGCAAGTCGCCAAACACAAGCCCCAGACAGGTGCCTTACTGAGGGGAGCGAGTCAGAGTATCACCCGCTGAAAGCTCCACTTCCAGGATTTGGACTTCCATGCGGCAAGTCCCCAAACACAAGCCTCAGACAGGTGCTCGACTGAGGGGAGCGAGTCCGAGTACCACCCGCTGAAAGTTCCACTTCCAGGATTTGGACTTCCATGCGGCAAGTCCCCAAACACAAGCCCCAGACAAGTGCCCGAATTGGGGGAGCGAGTCCGAGTATCACCCGCTGAAAGCTCCACTTCCAGGATATAGACTTCCACCGGAAAGCCCACAAACACAAGCCTCAGACAGGTGCTCAACTGAGGGGAGCGAGTCCGAGTTCCACCAGCTGAAAGTTCCACTTCCAGGATTTGGACTTCCATGCGGCAAGTCCCCAAACACAAGCCCCAGACAGGTGCCTTACTGAGGGGAGCGAGTCCGAGTATCACCCGCTGAAAGCTCCACTTCCAGGATTTGGACTTCCATGCGGCAAGTCCCCAAACACAAGCCTCAGACAGGTGCTCGACTGAGGGGAGCGAGTCCGAGTACCACCCGCTGAAAGTTCCACTTCCAGGATTTGGACTTCCATGCGGCAAGTCCCCAAACACAAGCCTCAGACAGGTGCTCAACTGAGGGGAGCGAGTCCGAGTTCCACCCGCTGAAAGTTCCACTTCCAGGATTTGGACTTCCTTGGGTCAAGTCCCCAAACACAAGCCCCAGACAAGTGCCCGAATGGGGGGAGCGAGTCCGAGTATCACCCGCTGAAAGCTCCACTTCCAGGATTTAGACTTCCACCGGGAAAGCCCACAAACACAAGCCTCAGACAGGTGCTCAACTGAGGGGAGCGAGTCCGAGTTCCACCCGCTGAAAGTTCCACTTCCAGGATTTGGACTTCCATGCGGCAAGTCCCCAAACACAAGCCCCAGACAGGTGCCTTACTGAGGGGAGCGAGTCCGAGTATCACCCGCTGAAAGCTCCACTTCCAGGATTTGGACTTCCATGCGGCAAGTCCCCAAACACAAGCCCCAGACAAGTGCCCGAATGGGGGGAGCGATTCCGAGTACCACCCGCTGGAAGTTCCACTTCCAGGATTTGGACTTCCATGGGGCAAGTCCCCAAACACAAGCCCCAGACAAGTGCCCGAGTGGGGGGAGCGAGTCCGAGCATAACCCGCTGAAAGCTCCACTTCCAGGATTAAGACTTCCACCAGGCAAGCCCACAAACACAAGCCTCAGACAGGTGCTCAACTGAGGGGAGCGAGTCTGAGTACAACCCGCTGAAAGTTCCACTTCCAGGATTTGGACTTCCATGGGGCAAGTCCCCAAACACAAGCCCAAGACAGGTGCCCGACTGAGGCGAGCGAGTCCGAGTATCACCCGCTGGAAGTTCCACTTCCAGGATTTGGACTTCCATGGGGTAAGTCCCCAAACACAAGACTCAGACAGGTGCTCGACTGAGGGGAGCGAGTCCGAGTACCACCCGCTGAAAGTTCCACTTCCAGGATTTGGACTTCCATGCAGCAAGTCCCCAAACACAAGCCCCAGACAAGTGCCCGAATGGGGGGAGCGAGTCCGAGCATCACCCGCTGAAAGCTCCACGTCCAGGATTTGGACTTCCATGCGGCAAGTCCCCAAACACAAGCCCCAGACAAGTGCCCGAATGGGGGGAGCGAGTCCGAGTATCACCCGCTGAAAGCTCCACTTCCAGGATTTAGACTTCCACCGGGAAAGCCCACAAACACAAGCCTCAGACAGGTGCTCAACTGAGGGGAGCGAGTCCGAGTTCCACCCGCTGAAAGTTCCACTTCCAGGATTTGGACTTCCATGCGGCAAGTCCCCAAACACAAGCCCCAGACAGGTGCCTTACTGAGGGGAGCGAGTCCGAGTATCACCCGCTGAAAGCTCCACTTCCAGGATTTGGACTTCCACCGGGAAAGCCCACAAACACAAGCCTCAGACAGGTGCTCAACTGAGGGGAGCGAGTCCCAGTGTCACCCGCTGAAAGCTCCACTTCCAGGATTTGGACTTCCATGCGGCAAGTCCCCAAACATAAGCCCCAGACAAGTGCCCGAATGGGGGGAGCGAGTCCGAGTATCACCCGCTGAAAGCTCCACTTCCAGGATTTAGACTTCCACCGGGAAAGCCCACAAACACAAGCCTCAGACAGGTGCTCAACTGAGGGGAGCGAGTCCGAGTTCCACCCGCTGAAAGTTCCACTTCCAGGATTTGGACTTCCATGCGGCAAGTCCCCAAACACAAGCCCCAGACAGGTGCTCAACTGAGGGGAGCGAGTCCCAGTGTCACCCGCTGAAAGCTCCACTTCCAGGATTTGGACTTCCATGCGGCAAGTCCCCAAACATAAGCCCCAGACAAGTGCCCGAATGGGGGGAGCGAGTCCGAGTATCACCCGCTGAAAGCTCCACTTCCAGGATTTAGACTTCCACCGGGAAAGCCCACAAACACAAGCCTCAGACAGGTGCTCAACTGAGGGGAGCGAGTCCGAGTTCCACCCGCTGAAAGTTCCACTTCCAGGATTTGGACTTCCATGCGGCAAGTCCCCAAACACAAGCCCCAGACAGGTGCCCAACTGAGGGTAGCGATTCCGAGTACCACCCGCTGGAAGCTCCACTTCCAGGATTTGGACTTCCATGGGGCAAGTCCCCAAACACAAGCCCCAGTCAAGTGCCCGAATGGGGGGAGCGAGTCTGAGCATCCACCGCTGAAAGCTCCACTTCCAGGATTTGGACTTCCATGCGGCAAGTCCCCAAATACAAGCCCCAGACATGTGCCTTACTGAGGGGAGCGAGTCCGAGCAACACAAGCCTCAGACAGGTGCTCAACTGAGGGGAGCGAGTCCCAGTGTCACCCGCTGAAAGCTCCACTTCCAGGATTTGGACTTCCATGCGGCAAGTCCCCAAACATAAGCCCCAGACAAGTGCCCGAATGGGGGGAGCGAGTCCGAGTATCACCCGCTGAAAGCTCCACTTCCAGGATTTAGACTTCCACCGGGAAAGCCCACAAACACAAGCCTCAGACAGGTGCTCAACTGAGGGGAGCGAGTCCGAGTTCCACCCGCTGAAAGTTCCACTTCCAGGATTTGGACTTCCATGCGGCAAGTCCCCAAACACAAGCCCCAGACAGGTGCCCAACTGAGGGTAGCGATTCCGAGTACCACCCGCTGGAAGCTCCACTTCCAGGATTTGGACTTCCATGGGGCAAGTCCCCAAACACAAGCCCCAGAAAAGTGCCCGAATGGGGGGAGCGAGTCTGAGCATCCACCGCTGAAAGCTCCACTTCCAGGATTTGGACTTCCATGCGGCAAGTCCCCAAATACAAGCCCCAGACATGTGCCTTACTGAGGGGAGCGAGTCCGAGCATCACCCGCTGAAAGCTCCACTTCCAGGATTTGGACTTCCATGCGGCAAGTCCCCAAACACAAGCCCCAGACAAGTGCCCGAATGGGGGGAGCGAGTCCGAGTATAACCCGCTGAAAGCTCCACTTCCTGGATTTAGACTTCCACCGGGAAAGCCCAAAACACAAGCCTCAGACAGGTGCTCAACTGAGGGGAGCGAGTCCGAGTTCCACCCGCTGAAAGTTCCACTTCCAGAATTTGGACTTCCATGGGGCAAGTCCCCAAACACAAGCCCCAGACAAGTGCCCGACTGGGGGGAGCGAGTCCGAGCATCACCCGCTGAAAGCTCCACTTCCAGGATTTGGACTTCCATGCGGCAAGTCCCCAAACACAAGCCCCAGGAAAGTGCCCGAATGGGGGGAGCGAGTCCGAGTATCACCCGCTGAAAGCTCCACTTCCAGGATTTAGACTTTCACCGGGAAAGCCTACAGACACAAGCCTCTGACAGGTGCTCAACTGAGGGGAGCGAGTCCGAGTTCCACCCGCTGAAAGTTCCACTTCCAGGATTTGGACTTCCATGCAGCAAGTCGCCAAACACAAGCCCCAGACAGGTGCCTTACTGAGGGGAGCGAGTCCGATTATCACCCGCTGAAAGCTCAACTTCCAGGATTTGGACTTCCATGCGGCAAGTCCCCAAACACAAGCCTCAGACAGGTGCTCGACTGAGGGGAGCGAGTCCGAGTACCACCCGCTGAAAGTTCCACTTCCAGGATTTGGACTTCCTTGGGTCAAGTCCCCAAACACAAGCCCCAGACAAGTGCCCGAATGGGGGGAGCGAGTCCGAGTATCACCCGCTGAAAGCTCCACTTCCAGGATTTGGACTTCCATGCGGCAAGTCCCCAAACACAAGCCCCAGACAAGTGCCCGAATGGGGGGAGCGAGTCCGAGTATCACCCGCTGAAAGCTCCACTTCCAGGATTTAGACTTCCACCGGGAAAGCCCACAAACACAAGCCTCAGACAGGTGCTCAACTGAGGGGAGCGAGTCCGAGTTCCACCCGCTGAAAGTTCCACTTCCAGGATTTGGACTTCCATGCGGCAAGTCCCCAAACACAAGCCCCAGACAGGTGCCTTACTGAGGGGAGCGAGTCCGAGAATCACCCGCTGAAAGCTCCACTTCCAGGATTTGGACTTCCATGCGGCAAGTCCCCAAACACAAGCCCCAGACAAGTGCCCGAATGGGGGGAGCGAGTCCGAGTATCACCCGCTGAAAGCTCCACTTCCAGGATTTAGACTTCCACCGGGAAAGCCCACAGACACAAGCCTCAGACAGGTGCTCAACTGAGGGGAGCGAGTCCGAGTTCCACCCGCTGAAAGTTCCACTTCCAGGATTTGGACTTCCATGCGGCAAGTCGCCAAACACAAGCCCCAGACAGGTGCCTTACTGAGGGGAGCGAGTCCGAGTATCACCCGCTGAAAGCTCCACTTCCAGGATTTGGACTTCCATGCGGCAAGTCCCCAAACACAAGCCTCAGACAGGTGCTCGACTGAGGGGAGCGAGTCCGAGTATCACCCGCTGAAAGCTCCACTTCCAGGATTTAGACTTCCACCGGGAAAGCCCACAGACACAAGCCTCAGACAGGTGCTCAACTGAGGGGAGCGAGTCCGAGTTCCACCCGCTGAAAGTTCCACTTCCAGGATTTGGACTTCCATGCGGCAAGTCGCCAAACACAAGCCCCAGACAGGTGCCTTACTGAGGGGAGCGAGTCCGAGTATCACCCGCTGAAAGCTCCACTTCCAGGATTTGGACTTCCATGCGGCAAGTCCCCAAACACAAGCCTCAGACAGGTGCTCGACTGAGGGGAGCGAGTCCGAGTACCACCCGCTGAAAGTTCCACTTCCAGGATTTGGACTTCCATGCGGCAAGTCCCCAAACACAAGCCCCAGACAAGTGCCCGAATTGGGGGAGCGAGTCCGAGTATCACCCGCTGAAAGCTCCACTTCCAAGAATTAGACTTCCACCGGGAAAGCCCACAAACACAAGCCTCAGACAGGTGCTCAACTGAGGGGAGCGAGTCCGAGTTCCACCCGCTGAAAGTTCCACTTCCAGGATTTGGACTTCCATGCGGCAAGTCCCCAAACACAAGCCCCAGACAGGTGCCTTACTGAGGGGAGCGAGTCCGAGTATCACCCGCTGAAAGCTCCACTTCCAGGATTTGGACTTCCATGCGGCAAGTCCCCAAACACAAGCCTCAGACAGGTGCTCGACTGAGGGGAGCGAGTCCGAGTACCACCCGCTGAAAGTTCCACTTCCAGGATTTGGACTTCCATGCGGCAAGTCCCCAAACACAAGCCCCAGACAGGTGCCCAACTGAGGGTAGCGATTCCGAGTACCACCCGCTGGAAGCTCCACTTCCAGGATTTGGACTTCCATGGGGCAAGTCCCCAAACACAAGCCCCAGACAAGTGCCCGAATGGGGGGAGCGAGTCCGAGTATCACCCGCTGAAAGCTCCACTTCCAGGATTTGGACTTCCATGCGGCAAGTCCCCAAACACAAGCCCCAGACAAGTGCCCGACTGGGGGGAGCGAGTCTGAGCATCCACCGCTGAAAGCTCCACTTCCAGGATATGGACTTCCATGCGGCAAGTCCCCAAATACAAGCCCCAGACATGTGCCTTACTGAGGGGAGCGAGTCCGAGCATCACCCGCTGAAAGCTCCACTTCCAGGATTTGGACTTCCATGCGGCAAGTCCCCAAACACAAGCCCCAGACAAGTGCCCGAATGGGGGGAGCGAGTCCGAGGATCACCCGCTGAAAGCTCCACTTCCAGGATTTGGACTTCCATGCGGCAAGTCCCCAAACACAAGCCCCAGACAAGTGCCCGAATGGGGGGAGCGAGTCCGAGTATCACCCGCTGAAAGCTCCACTTCCAGGATTTAGACTTCCACCGGGAAAGCCCACAAACACAAGCCTCAGACAGGTGCTCAACTGAGGGGAGCGAGTCCGAGTGTAACCCGCTGAAAGCTCCACTTCCAGGATTTGGACTTCCATGCGGCAAGTCCCCAATCATAAGCCCCAGACAAGTGCCCGAATGGGGGGAGCGAGTCCGAGTATCACCCGCTGAAAGCTCCACTTCCAGGATTTAGACTTCCACCGGGAAAGCCCACAAACACAAGCCTCAGACAGGTGCTCAACTGAGGGGAGCGAGTCCGAGTTCCACCCGCTGAAAGTTCCACTTCCAGGATTTTGACTTCCATGCGGCAATTCCCCAAACACAAGCCCCAGACAGGTGCCTTACTGAGGGGAGCGAGTCCGAGTATCACCCGCTGAAAGCTCCACTTCCAGGATTTGGACTTCCATGCGGCAAGTCCCCAAACACAAGCCTCAGACAGGTGCTCGACTGAGGGGAGCGAGTCCGAGTACCAACCGCTGAAAGTTCCATTTCCAGGATTTAGACTTCCATGGGGCAAGTCCCCAAACACAAGCCCCAGACAAGTGCCCGAATGGGGGGAGCGAGTCCGAGCATCACCCGCTGAAAGCTCCACTTCCAGGATTTGGACTTCCATGCGGCAAGTCCCCAAACACAAGCCCCAGACAAGTGCCCGAATGGGGGGAGCGAGTCCGAGTATCACCCGCTGAAAGCTCCACTTCCAGGATTTAGACTTCCACCGGGAAAGCCCACAAACACAAGCATCAGACAGGTGCTCAATTGAGGGGAGCGATTCCGAGTTCCACCCGCTGAAAGTTCCACTTCCAGGATTTGAACTTCCATGGGGCAAGTCCCCAAACACAAGCCCCAGACATGTGCCCGACTGGGGGGAGCGAGTCCGAGCATCACCCGCTGAAAGCTCCACTTCCAGGATTTGGACTTCCATGCGGCAAGTCCCCAAACACAAGCCCCAGACAGGTGCCTTACTGAGGGGAGCGAGTCCGAGTATCACCCGCTGAAAGCTCCACTTCCAGGATTTGGACTTCCATGCGGCAAGTCCCCAAACACAAGCCCCAGACAAGTGCCCGAATGGGGGGAGCGATTCCGAGTACCACCCGCTGGAAGTTCCACTTCCAGGATTTGGACTTCCATGGGGCAAGTCCCCAAACACAAGCCCCAGACAAGTGCCCGAGTGGGGGGAGCGAGTCCGAGCATAACCCGCTGAAAGCTCCACTTCCAGGATTAAGACTTCCACCAGGCAAGCCCACAAACACAAGCCTCAGACAGGTGCTCAACTGAGGGGAGCGAGTCTGAGTACAACCCGCTGAAAGTTCCACTTCCAGGATTTGGACTTCCATGGGGCAAGTCCCCAAACACAAGCCCAAGACAGGTGCCCGACTGAGGCGAGCGAGTCCCAGTATCACCCGCTGGAAGTTCCACTTCCAGGATTTGGACTTCCATGGGGTAAGTCCCCAAACACAAGACTCAGACAGGTGCTCGACTGAGGGGAGCGAGTCCGAGTACCACCCGCTGAAAGTTCCACTTCCAGGATTTGGACTTCCATGCAGCAAGTCCCCAAACACAAGCCCCAGACAAGTGCCCGAATGGGGGGAGCGAGTCCGAGCATCACCCGCTGAAAGCTCCACTTCCAGGATTTGGACTTCCATGCGGCAAGTCCCCAAACACAAGCCCCAGACAAGTGCCCGAATGGGGGGAGCGAGTCCGAGTATCACCCGCTGAAAGCTCCACTTCCAGGATTTAGACTTCCACCGGGAAAGCCCACAAACACAAGCCTCAGACAGGTGCTCAACTGAGGGGAGCGAGTCCGAGTTCCACCCGCTGAAAGTTCCACTTCCAGGATTTGGACTTCCATGCGGCAAGTCCCCAAACACAAGCCCCAAACAGGTGCCTTACTAAGGGGAGCGAGTCCGAGTATCACCCGCTGAAAGCTCCACTTCCAGGATTTGGACTTCCATGCGGCAAGTCCCCAAACACAAGCCCCAGACAAGTGCCCGAATGGGGGGAGCGAGTCCGAGTATCACCCGCTGAAAGCTCCACTTCCAGGATTTAGACTTCCACCGGGAAAGCCCACAGACACAAGCCTCAGACAGGTGCTCAACTGAGGGGAGCGAGTCCGAGTTCCACCCGCTGAAAGTTCCACTTCCAGGATTTGGACTTCCATGCGGCAAGTCGCCAAACACAAGCCCCAGACAGGTGGCTCCACTTCCAGGATTTTGACTTCCACCGGGAAAGCCCACAAACACAAGCCTCAGACAGGTGCTCAACTGAGGGGAGCGAGTCCGAGTGTCACCCGCTGAAAGCTCCACTTCCAGGATTTGGACTTCCATGCGGCAAGTCCCCAAACACAAGCCTCAGACAGGTGCTCGACTGAGGGGAGCGAGTCCGAGTACCACCCGCTGAAAGTTCCACTTCCAGGATTTGGACTTCCATGGGGCAAGTCCCCAAACACAAGCCCCAGACAAGTGCCCGAATGGGGGGAGCGAGTCCGAGTATCACCCGCTGAAAGCTCCACTTCCAGGATTTGGACTTCCATGCGGTAAGTCCCCAAACACAAGCCCCAGACAAGTGCCCGAATGGGGGGAGCGAGTCCGAGTATCACCCGCTGAAAGCTCCACTTCCAGGATTTAGACTTCCACCGGGAAAGCCCACAAACACAAGCCTCAGACAGGTGCTCAACTGAGGGGAGCGAGTCCCAGTGTCACCCGCTGAAAGCTCCACTTCCAGGATTTGGACTTCCATGCGGCAAGTCCCCAAACACAAGCCCCAGGCAAGTGCCCGAATGGGGGGAGCGAGTCCGAGTATCACCCGCTGAAAGCTCCACTTCCAGGATTTAGACTTTCACCGGGAAAGCCCACAGACACAAGCCTCAGACAGGTGCTTAACTGAGGGGAGCGAGTCCGAGTTCCACCCGCTGAAAGTTCCACTTCCAGGATTTGGACTTCCATGCAGCAAGTCGCCAAACACAAGCCCCAGACAGGTGCCTTACTGAGGGGAGCGAGTCCGATTATCACCCGCTGAAAGCTCCACTTCCAGGATTTGGACTTCCATGCGGCAAGTCCCCAAACACAAGCCTCAGACAGGTGCTCGACTGAGGGGAGCGAGTCCGAGTACCACCCGCTGAAAGTTCCACTTCCAGGATTTGGACTTCCTTGGGTCAAGTCCCCAAACACAAGCCCCAGACAAGTGTCCGAATGGGGGGAGCGAGTCCGAGTATCACCCGCTGAAAGCTCCACTTCCAGGATTTGGACTTCCATGCGGCAAGTCCCCAAACACAAGCCCCAGACAAGTGCCCGAATGGGGGGAGCGAGTCCGAGTATCACCCGCTGAAAGCTCCACTTCCAGGATTTAGACTTCCACCGGGAAAGCCCACAAACACAAGCCTCAGACAGGTGCTCAACTGAGGGGAGCGAGTCCGAGTTCCACCCGCTGAAAGTTCCACTTCCAGGATTTGGACTTCCATGCGGCAAGTCCCCAAACACAAGCCCCAGACAGGTGCCTTACTGAGGGGAGCGAGTCCGAGAATCACCCGCTGAAAGCTCCACTTCCAGGATTTGGACTTCCATGCGGCAAGTCCCCAAACACAAGCCCCAGACAAGTGCCCGAATGGGGGGAGCGAGTCCGAGTATCACCCGCTGAAAGTTCCACTTCCAGGATTTGGACTTCCATGCGGCAAGTCCCCAAACACAAGCCTCAGACAGGTGCTCAACTGAGGGGAGCGAGTCCGAGTTCCACCCGCTGAAAGTTCCACTTCCAGGATTTGGACTTCCTTGGGTCAAGTCCCCAAACACAAGCCCCAGACAAGTGCCCGAATGGGGGGAGCGAGTCCGAGTATCACCCGCTGAAAGCTCCACTTCCAGGATTTAGACTTCCACCGGGAAAGCCCACAAACACAAGCCTCAGACAGGTGCTCAACTGAGGGGAGCGAGTCCGAGTTCCACCCGCTGAAAGTTCCACTTCCAGGATTTGGACTTCCATGCGGCAAGTCCCCAAACACAAGCCCCAGACAGGTGCCTTACTGAGGGGAGCGAGTCCGAGTATCACCCGCTGAAAGCTCCACTTCCAGGATTTGGACTTCCATGCGGCAAGTCCCCAAACACAAGCCCCAGACAAGTGCCCGAATGGGGGGAGCGATTCCGAGTACCACCCGCTGGAAGTTCCACTTCCAGGATTTGGACTTCCATGGGGCAAGTCCCCAAACACAAGCCCCAGACAAGTGCCCGAGTGGGGGGAGCGAGTCCGAGCATAACCCGCTGAAAGCTCCACTTCCAGGATTAAGACTTCCACCAGGCAAGCCCACAAACACAAGCCTCAGACAGGTGCTCAACTGAGGGGAGCGAGTCTGAGTACAACCCGCTGAAAGTTCCACTTCCAGGATTTGGACTTCCATGGGGCAAGTCCCCAAACACAAGCCCAAGACAGGTGCCCGACTGAGGCGAGCGAGTCCGAGTATCACCCGCTGGAAGTTCCACTTCCAGGATTTGGACTTCCATGGGGTAAGTCCCCAAACACAAGACTCAGACAGGTGCTCGACTGAGGGGAGCGAGTCCGAGTACCACCCGCTGAAAGTTCCACTTCCAGGATTTGGACTTCCATGCAGCAAGTCCCCAAACACAAGCCCCAGACAAGTGCCCGAATGGGGGGAGCGAGTCCGAGCATCACCCGCTGAAAGCTCCACGTCCAGGATTTGGACTTCCATGCGGCAAGTCCCCAAACACAAGCCCCAGACAAGTGCCCGAATGGGGGGAGCGAGTCCGAGTATCACCCGCTGAAAGCTCCACTTCCAGGATTTAGACTTCCACCGGGAAAGCCCACAAACACAAGCCTCAGACAGGTGCTCAACTGAGGGGAGCGAGTCCGAGTTCCACCCGCTGAAAGTTCCACTTCCAGGATTTGGACTTCCATGCGGCAAGTCCCCAAACACAAGCCCCAGACAGGTGCCTTACTGAGGGGAGCGAGTCCGAGTATCACCCGCTGAAAGCTCCACTTCCAGGATTTGGACTTCCACCGGGAAAGCCCACAAACACAAGCCTCAGACAGGTGCTCAACTGAGGGGAGCGAGTCCCAGTGTCACCCGCTGAAAGCTCCACTTCCAGGATTTGGACTTCCATGCGGCAAGTCCCCAAACATAAGCCCCAGACAAGTGCCCGAATGGGGGGAGCGAGTCCGAGTATCACCCGCTGAAAGCTCCACTTCCAGGATTTAGACTTCCACCGGGAAAGCCCACAAACACAAGCCTCAGACAGGTGCTCAACTGAGGGGAGCGAGTCCGAGTTCCACCCGCTGAAAGTTCCACTTCCAGGATTTGGACTTCCATGCGGCAAGTCCCCAAACACAAGCCCCAGACAGGTGCTCAACTGAGGGGAGCGAGTCCCAGTGTCACCCGCTGAAAGCTCCACTTCCAGGATTTGGACTTCCATGCGGCAAGTCCCCAAACATAAGCCCCAGACAAGTGCCCGAATGGGGGGAGCGAGTCCGAGTATCACCCGCTGAAAGCTCCACTTCCAGGATTTAGACTTCCACCGGGAAAGCCCACAAACACAAGCCTCAGACAGGTGCTCAACTGAGGGGAGCGAGTCCGAGTTCCACCCGCTGAAAGTTCCACTTCCAGGATTTGGACTTCCATGCGGCAAGTCCCCAAACACAAGCCCCAGACAGGTGCCCAACTGAGGGTAGCGATTCCGAGTACCACCCGCTGGAAGCTCCACTTCCAGGATTTGGACTTCCATGGGGCAAGTCCCCAAACACAAGCCCCAGTCAAGTGCCCGAATGGGGGGAGCGAGTCTGAGCATCCACCGCTGAAAGCTCCACTTCCAGGATTTGGACTTCCATGCGGCAAGTCCCCAAATACAAGCCCCAGACATGTGCCTTACTGAGGGGAGCGAGTCCGAGCATCACCCGCTGAAAGCTCCACTTCCAGGATTTGGACTTCCATGCGGCAAGTCCCCAAACACAAGCCCCAGACAAGTGCCCGAATGGGGGGAGCGAGTCCGAGTATAACCCGCTGAAAGCTCCACTTCCTGGATTTAGACTTCCACCGGGAAAGCCCAAAACACAAGCCTCAGACAGGTGCTCAACTGAGGGGAGCGAGTCCGAGTTCCACCCGCTGAAAGTTCCACTTCCAGAATTTGGACTTCCACCGGGAAAGCCCACAAACACAAGCCTCAGACAGGTGCTCAACTGAGGGGAGCGAGTCCCAGTGTCACCCGCTGAAAGCTCCACTTCCAGGATTTGGACTTCCATGCGGCAAGTCCCCAAACATAAGCCCCAGACAAGTGCCCGAATGGGGGGAGCGAGTCCGAGTATCACCCGCTGAAAGCTCCACTTCCAGGATTTAGACTTCCACCGGGAAAGCCCACAAACACAAGCCTCAGACAGGTGCTCAACTGAGGGGAGCGAGTCCGAGTTCCACCCGCTGAAAGTTCCACTTCCAGGATTTGGACTTCCATGCGGCAAGTCCCCAAACACAAGCCCCAGACAGGTGCCCAACTGAGGGTAGCGATTCCGAGTACCACCCGCTGGAAGCTCCACTTCCAGGATTTGGACTTCCATGGGGCAAGTCCCCAAACACAAGCCCCAGAAAAGTGCCCGAATGGGGGGAGCGAGTCTGAGCATCCACCGCTGAAAGCTCCACTTCCAGGATTTGGACTTCCATGCGGCAAGTCCCCAAATACAAGCCCCAGACATGTGCCTTACTGAGGGGAGCGAGTCCGAGCATCACCCGCTGAAAGCTCCACTTCCAGGATTTGGACTTCCATGCGGCAAGTCCCCAAACACAAGCCCCAGACAAGTGCCCGAATGGGGGGAGCGAGTCCGAGTATAACCCGCTGAAAGCTCCACTTCCTGGATTTAGACTTCCACCGGGAAAGCCCAAAACACAAGCCTCAGACAGGTGCTCAACTGAGGGGAGCGAGTCCGAGTTCCACCCGCTGAAAGTTCCACTTCCAGAATTTGGACTTCCATGGGGCAAGTCCCCAAACACAAGCCCCAGACAAGTGCCCGACTGGGGGGAGCGAGTCCGAGCATCACCCGCTGAAAGCTCCACTTCCAGGATTTGGACTTCCATGCGGCAAGTCCCCAAACACAAGCCCCAGGAAAGTGCCCGAATGGGGGGAGCGAGTCCGAGTATCACCCGCTGAAAGCTCCACTTCCAGGATTTAGACTTTCACCGGGAAAGCCTACAGACACAAGCCTCTGACAGGTGCTCAACTGAGGGGAGCGAGTCCGAGTTCCACCCGCTGAAAGTTCCACTTCCAGGATTTGGACTTCCATGCAGCAAGTCGCCAAACACAAGCCCCAGACAGGTGCCTTACTGAGGGGAGCGAGTCCGATTATCACCCGCTGAAAGCTCAACTTCCAGGATTTGGACTTCCATGCGGCAAGTCCCCAAACACAAGCCTCAGACAGGTGCTCGACTGAGGGGAGCGAGTCCGAGTACCACCCGCTGAAAGTTCCACTTCCAGGATTTGGACTTCCTTGGGTCAAGTCCCCAAACACAAGCCCCAGACAAGTGCCCGAATGGGGGGAGCGAGTCCGAGTATCACCCGCTGAAAGCTCCACTTCCAGGATTTGGACTTCCATGCGGCAAGTCCCCAAACACAAGCCCCAGACAAGTGCCCGAATGGGGGGAGCGAGTCCGAGTATCACCCGCTGAAAGCTCCACTTCCAGGATTTAGACTTCCACCGGGAAAGCCCACAAACACAAGCCTCAGACAGGTGCTCAACTGAGGGGAGCGAGTCCGAGTTCCACCCGCTGAAAGTTCCACTTCCAGGATTTGGACTTCCATGCGGCAAGTCCCCAAACACAAGCCCCAGACAGGTGCCTTACTGAGGGGAGCGAGTCCGAGAATCACCCGCTGAAAGCTCCACTTCCAGGATTTGGACTTCCATGCGGCAAGTCCCCAAACACAAGCCCCAGACAAGTGCCCGAATGGGGGGAGCGAGTCCGAGTATCACCCGCTGAAAGCTCCACTTCCAGGATTTAGACTTCCACCGGGAAAGCCCACAGACACAAGCCTCAGACAGGTGCT
Organism: Filicampus tigris; assembly: GCF_054856515.1. NCBI lineage: Eukaryota > Metazoa > Chordata > Actinopteri > Syngnathiformes > Syngnathidae > Filicampus > Filicampus tigris. The sequence goes on along the minus strand of NW_028233408.1, from coordinate 266,667 downwards.
CAACTGAGGGGAGCGAGTCCGAGTTCCACCCGCTGAAAGTTCCACTTCCAGGATTTGGACTTCCATGCGGCAAGTCGCCAAACACAAGCCCCAGACAGGTGCCTTACTGAGGGGAGCGAGTCCGAGTATCACCCGCTGAAAGCTCCACTTCCAGGATTTGGACTTCCATGCGGCAAGTCCCCAAACACAAGCCTCAGACAGGTGCTCGACTGAGGGGAGCGAGTCCGAGTATCACCCGCTGAAAGCTCCACTTCCAGGATTTAGACTTCCACCGGGAAAGCCCACAGACACAAGCCTCAGACAGGTGCTCAACTGAGGGGAGCGAGTCCGAGTTCCACCCGCTGAAAGTTCCACTTCCAGGATTTGGACTTCCATGCGGCAAGTCGCCAAACACAAGCCCCAGACAGGTGCCTTACTGAGGGGAGCGAGTCCGAGTATCACCCGCTGAAAGCTCCACTTCCAGGATTTGGACTTCCATGCGGCAAGTCCCCAAACACAAGCCTCAGACAGGTGCTCGACTGAGGGGAGCGAGTCCGAGTACCACCCGCTGAAAGTTCCACTTCCAGGATTTGGACTTCCATGCGGCAAGTCCCCAAACACAAGCCCCAGACAAGTGCCCGAATTGGGGGAGCGAGTCCGAGTATCACCCGCTGAAAGCTCCACTTCCAAGAATTAGACTTCCACCGGGAAAGCCCACAAACACAAGCCTCAGACAGGTGCTCAACTGAGGGGAGCGAGTCCGAGTTCCACCCGCTGAAAGTTCCACTTCCAGGATTTGGACTTCCATGCGGCAAGTCCCCAAACACAAGCCCCAGACAGGTGCCTTACTGAGGGGAGCGAGTCCGAGTATCACCCGCTGAAAGCTCCACTTCCAGGATTTGGACTTCCATGCGGCAAGTCCCCAAACACAAGCCTCAGACAGGTGCTCGACTGAGGGGAGCGAGTCCGAGTACCACCCGCTGAAAGTTCCACTTCCAGGATTTGGACTTCCATGCGGCAAGTCCCCAAACACAAGCCCCAGACAGGTGCCCAACTGAGGGTAGCGATTCCGAGTACCACCCGCTGGAAGCTCCACTTCCAGGATTTGGACTTCCATGGGGCAAGTCCCCAAACACAAGCCCCAGACAAGTGCCCGAATGGGGGGAGCGAGTCCGAGTATCACCCGCTGAAAGCTCCACTTCCAGGATTTGGACTTCCATGCGGCAAGTCCCCAAACACAAGCCCCAGACAAGTGCCCGACTGGGGGGAGCGAGTCTGAGCATCCACCGCTGAAAGCTCCACTTCCAGGATATGGACTTCCATGCGGCAAGTCCCCAAATACAAGCCCCAGACATGTGCCTTACTGAGGGGAGCGAGTCCGAGCATCACCCGCTGAAAGCTCCACTTCCAGGATTTGGACTTCCATGCGGCAAGTCCCCAAACACAAGCCCCAGACAAGTGCCCGAATGGGGGGAGCGAGTCCGAGGATCACCCGCTGAAAGCTCCACTTCCAGGATTTGGACTTCCATGCGGCAAGTCCCCAAACACAAGCCCCAGACAAGTGCCCGAATGGGGGGAGCGAGTCCGAGTATCACCCGCTGAAAGCTCCACTTCCAGGATTTAGACTTCCACCGGGAAAGCCCACAAACACAAGCCTCAGACAGGTGCTCAACTGAGGGGAGCGAGTCCGAGTGTAACCCGCTGAAAGCTCCACTTCCAGGATTTGGACTTCCATGCGGCAAGTCCCCAATCATAAGCCCCAGACAAGTGCCCGAATGGGGGGAGCGAGTCCGAGTATCACCCGCTGAAAGCTCCACTTCCAGGATTTAGACTTCCACCGGGAAAGCCCACAAACACAAGCCTCAGACAGGTGCTCAACTGAGGGGAGCGAGTCCGAGTTCCACCCGCTGAAAGTTCCACTTCCAGGATTTTGACTTCCATGCGGCAATTCCCCAAACACAAGCCCCAGACAGGTGCCTTACTGAGGGGAGCGAGTCCGAGTATCACCCGCTGAAAGCTCCACTTCCAGGATTTGGACTTCCATGCGGCAAGTCCCCAAACACAAGCCTCAGACAGGTGCTCGACTGAGGGGAGCGAGTCCGAGTACCAACCGCTGAAAGTTCCATTTCCAGGATTTAGACTTCCATGGGGCAAGTCCCCAAACACAAGCCCCAGACAAGTGCCCGAATGGGGGGAGCGAGTCCGAGCATCACCCGCTGAAAGCTCCACTTCCAGGATTTGGACTTCCATGCGGCAAGTCCCCAAACACAAGCCCCAGACAAGTGCCCGAATGGGGGGAGCGAGTCCGAGTATCACCCGCTGAAAGCTCCACTTCCAGGATTTAGACTTCCACCGGGAAAGCCCACAAACACAAGCATCAGACAGGTGCTCAATTGAGGGGAGCGATTCCGAGTTCCACCCGCTGAAAGTTCCACTTCCAGGATTTGAACTTCCATGGGGCAAGTCCCCAAACACAAGCCCCAGACATGTGCCCGACTGGGGGGAGCGAGTCCGAGCATCACCCGCTGAAAGCTCCACTTCCAGGATTTGGACTTCCATGCGGCAAGTCCCCAAACACAAGCCCCAGACAGGTGCCTTACTGAGGGGAGCGAGTCCGAGTATCACCCGCTGAAAGCTCCACTTCCAGGATTTGGACTTCCATGCGGCAAGTCCCCAAACACAAGCCCCAGACAAGTGCCCGAATGGGGGGAGCGATTCCGAGTACCACCCGCTGGAAGTTCCACTTCCAGGATTTGGACTTCCATGGGGCAAGTCCCCAAACACAAGCCCCAGACAAGTGCCCGAGTGGGGGGAGCGAGTCCGAGCATAACCCGCTGAAAGCTCCACTTCCAGGATTAAGACTTCCACCAGGCAAGCCCACAAACACAAGCCTCAGACAGGTGCTCAACTGAGGGGAGCGAGTCTGAGTACAACCCGCTGAAAGTTCCACTTCCAGGATTTGGACTTCCATGGGGCAAGTCCCCAAACACAAGCCCAAGACAGGTGCCCGACTGAGGCGAGCGAGTCCCAGTATCACCCGCTGGAAGTTCCACTTCCAGGATTTGGACTTCCATGGGGTAAGTCCCCAAACACAAGACTCAGACAGGTGCTCGACTGAGGGGAGCGAGTCCGAGTACCACCCGCTGAAAGTTCCACTTCCAGGATTTGGACTTCCATGCAGCAAGTCCCCAAACACAAGCCCCAGACAAGTGCCCGAATGGGGGGAGCGAGTCCGAGCATCACCCGCTGAAAGCTCCACTTCCAGGATTTGGACTTCCATGCGGCAAGTCCCCAAACACAAGCCCCAGACAAGTGCCCGAATGGGGGGAGCGAGTCCGAGTATCACCCGCTGAAAGCTCCACTTCCAGGATTTAGACTTCCACCGGGAAAGCCCACAAACACAAGCCTCAGACAGGTGCTCAACTGAGGGGAGCGAGTCCGAGTTCCACCCGCTGAAAGTTCCACTTCCAGGATTTGGACTTCCATGCGGCAAGTCCCCAAACACAAGCCCCAGACAGGTGCCTTACTGAGGGGAGCGAGTCCGAGTATCACCCGCTGAAAGCTCCACTTCCAGGATTTGGACTTCCATGCGGCAAGTCCCCAAACACAAGCCCCAGACAAGTGCCCGAATGGGGGGAGCGAGTCCGAGTATCACCCGCTGAAAGCTCCACTTCCAGGATTTAGACTTCCACCGGGAAAGCCCACAGACACAAGCCTCAGACAGGTGCTCAACTGAGGGGAGCGAGTCCGAGTTCCACCCGCTGAAAGTTCCACTTCCAGGATTTGGACTTCCATGCGGCAAGTCGCCAAACACAAGCCCCAGACAGGTGGCTCCACTTCCAGGATTTTGACTCCCACCGGGAAAGCCCACAAACACAAGCCTCAGACAGGTGCTCAACTGAGGGGAGCGAGTCCGAGTACCACCCGCTGAAAGTTCCACTTCCAGGATTTGGACTTCCATGGGGCAAGTCCCCAAACACAAGCCCCAGACAAGTGCCCGAATGGGGGGAGCGAGTCCGAGTATCACCCGCTGAAAGCTCCACTTCCAGGATTTGGACTTCCATGCGGTAAATCCCCAAACACAAGCCCCAGACAAGTGCCCGAATGGGGGGAGCGAGTCCGAGTATCACCCGCTGAAAGCTCCACTTCCAGGATTTAGACTTCCACCGGGAAAGCCCACAAACACAAGCCCCAGACAAGTGCCCGAATGGGGGGAGCGAGTCCGAGTATCACCCGCTGAAAGCTCCACTTCCAGGATTTAGACTTCCACCGGGAAAGCCCACAGACACAAGCCTCAGACAGGTGCTCGACTGAGGGGAGCGAGTCCGAGTACCACCCGCTGAAAGTTCCACTTCCAGGATTTGGACTTCCATGCGGCAAGTCCCCAAACACAAGCCCCAGACAAGTGCCCGAATTGGGGGAGCGAGTCCGAGTATCACCCGCTGAAAGCTCCACTTCCAAGAATTAGACTTCCACCGGGAAAGCCCACAAACACAAGCCTCAGATAGGTGCTCAACTGAGGGGAGCGAGTCCGAGTTCCACCCGCTGAAAGTTCCACTTCCAGGATTTGGACTTCCATGCGGCAAGTCCCCAAACACAAGCCCCAGACAGGTGCCTTACTGAGGGGAGCGAGTCCGAGTATCACCCGCTGAAAGCTCCACTTCCAGGATTTGGACTTCCATGCGGCAAGTCCCCAAACACAAGCCTCAGACAGGTGCTCGACTGAGGGGAGCGAGTCCGAGTACCACCCGCTGAAAGTTCCACTTCCAGGATTTGGACTTCCATGCGGCAAGTCCCCAAACACAAGCCCCAGACAAGTGCCCAACTGAGGGTAGCGATTCCGAGTACCACCCGCTGGAAGCTCCACTTCCAGGATTTGGACTTCCATGGGGCAAGTCCCCAAACACAAGCCCCAGACAAGTGCCCGAATGGGGGGAGCGAGTCCGAGTATCACCCGCTGAAAGCTCCACTTCCAGGATTTGGACTTCCATGCGGCAAGTCCCCAAACACAAGCCCCAGACAAGTGCCCGACTGGGGGGAGCGAGTCTGAGCATCCACCGCTGAAAGCTCCACTTCCAGGATTTGGACTTCCATGCGGCAAGTCCCCAAATACAAGCCCCAGACATGTGCCTTACTGAGGGGAGCGAGTCCGAGCATCACCCGCTGAAAGCTCCACTTCCAGGATTTGGACTTCCATGCGGCAAGTCCCCAAACACAAGCCCCAGACAAGTGCCCGAATGGGGGGAGCGAGTCCGAGGATCACCCGCTGAAAGCTCCACTTCCAGGATTTGGACTTCCATGCGGCAAGTCCCCAAACACAAGCCCCAGACAAGTGCCCGAATGGGGGGAGCGAGTCCGAGTATCACCCGCTGAAAGCTCCACTTCCAGGATTTAGACTTCCACCGGGAAAGCCCACAAACACAAGCCTCAGACAGGTGCTCAACTGAGGGGAGCGAGTCCGAGTGTAACCCGCTGAAAGCTCCACTTCCAGGATTTGGACTTCCATGCGGCAAGTCCCCAATCATAAGCCCCAGACAAGTGCCCGAATGGGGGGAGCGAGTCCGAGTATCACCCGCTGAAAGCTCCACTTCCAGGATTTAGACTTCCACCGGGAAAGCCCACAAACACAAGCCTCAGACAGGTGCTCAACTGAGGGGAGCGAGTCCGAGTTCCACCCGCTGAAAGTTCCACTTCCAGGATTTTGACTTCCATGCGGCAAGTCCCCAAACACAAGCCCCAGACAGGTGCCTTACTGAGGGGAGCGAGTCCGAGTATCACCCGCTGAAAGCTCCACTTCCAGGATTTGGACTTCCATGCGGCAAGTCCCCAAACACAAGCCTCAGACAGGTGCTCGACTGAGGGGAGCGAGTCCGAGTACCAACCGCTGAAAGTTCCATTTCCAGGATTTAGACTTCCATGGGGCAAGTCCCCAAACACAAGCCCCAGACAAGTGCCCGAATGGGGGGAGCGAGTCCGAGCATCACCCGCTGAAAGCTCCACTTCCAGGATTTGGACTTCCATGCGGCAAGTCCCCAAACACAAGCCCCAGACAAGTGCCCGAATGGGGGGAGCGAGTCCGAGTATCACCCGCTGAAAGCTCCACTTCCAGGATTTAGACTTCCACCGGGAAAGCCCACAAACACAAGCATCAGACAGGTGCTCAATTGAGGGGAGCGATTCCGAGTTCCACCCGCTGAAAGTTCCACTTCCAGGATTTGAACTTCCATGGGGCAAGTCCCCAAACACAAGCCCCAGACATGTGCCCGACTGGGGGGAGCGAGTCCGAGCATCACCCGCTGAAAGCTCCACTTCCAGGATTTGGACTTCCATGCGGCAAGTCCCCAAACACAAGCCCCAGACAGGTGCCTTACTGAGGGGAGCGAGTCCGAGTATCACCCGCTGAAAGCTCCACTTCCAGGATTTGGACTTCCATGCGGCAAGTCCCCAAACACAAGCCCCAGACAAGTGCCCGAATGGGGGGAGCGATTCCGAGTACCACCCGCTGGAAGTTCCACTTCCAGGATTTGGACTTCCATGGGGCAAGTCCCCAAACACAAGCCCCAGACAAGTGCCCGAGTGGGGGGAGCGAGTCCGAGCATAACCCGCTGAAAGCTCCACTTCCAGGATTAAGACTTCCACCAGGCAAGCCCACAAACACAAGCCTCAGACAGGTGCTCAACTGAGGGGAGCGAGTCTGAGTACAACCCGCTGAAAGTTCCACTTCCAGGATTTGGACTTCCATGGGGCAAGTCCCCAAACACAAGCCCAAGACAGGTGCCCGACTGAGGCGAGCGAGTCCCAGTATCACCCGCTGGAAGTTCCACTTCCAGGATTTGGACTTCCATGGGGTAAGTCCCCAAACACAAGACTCAGACAGGTGCTCGACTGAGGGGAGCGAGTCCGAGTACCACCCGCTGAAAGTTCCACTTCCAGGATTTGGACTTCCATGCAGCAAGTCCCCAAACACAAGCCCCAGACAAGTGCCCGAATGGGGGGAGCGAGTCCGAGCATCACCCGCTGAAAGCTCCACTTCCAGGATTTGGACTTCCATGCGGCAAGTCCCCAAACACAAGCCCCAGACAAGTGCCCGAATGGGGGGAGCGAGTCCGAGTATCACCCGCTGAAAGCTCCACTTCCAGGATTTAGACTTCCACCGGGAAAGCCCACAAACACAAGCCTCAGACAGGTGCTCAACTGAGGGGAGCGAGTCCGAGTTCCACCCGCTGAAAGTTCCACTTCCAGGATTTGGACTTCCATGCGGCAAGTCCCCAAACACAAGCCCCAGACAGGTGCCTTACTGAGGGGAGCGAGTCCGAGTATCACCCGCTGAAAGCTCCACTTCCAGGATTTGGACTTCCATGCGGCAAGTCCCCAAACACAAGCCCCAGACAAGTGCCCGAATGGGGGGAGCGAGTCCGAGTATCACCCGCTGAAAGCTCCACTTCCAGGATTTAGACTTCCACCGGGAAAGCCCACAGACACAAGCCTCAGACAGGTGCTCAACTGACGGGAGCGAGTCCGAGTTCCACCCGCTGAAAGTTCCACTTCCAGGATTTGGACTTCCATGCGGCAAGTCGCCAAACACAAGCCCCAGACAGGTGGCTCCACTTCCAGGATTTTGACTTCCACCGGGAAAGCCCACAAACACAAGCCTCAGACAGGTGCTCAACTGAGGGGAGCGAGTCCGAGTGTCACCCGCTGAAAGCTCCACTTCCAGGATTTGGACTTCCATGCGGCAAGTCCCCAAACACAAGCCTCAGACAGGTGCTCGACTGAGGGGAGCGAGTCCGAGTACCACCCGCTGAAAGTTCCACTTCCAGGATTTGGACTTCCATGGGGCAAGTCCCCAAACACAAGCCCCAGACAAGTGCCCGAATGGGGGGAGCGAGTCCGAGTATCACCCGCTGAAAGCTCCACTTCCAGGATTTGGACTTCCATGCGGTAAGTCCCCAAACACAAGCCCCAGACAAGTGCCCGAATGGGGGGAACGAGTCCGAGTATCACCCGCTGAAAGCTCCACTTCCAGGATTTAGACTTCCACCGGGAAAGCCCACAGACACAAGCCTCAGACAGGTGCTCAACTGAGGGGAGCGAGTCCGAGTTCCACCCGCTGAAAGTTCCACTTCCAGGATTTGGACTTCCATGCGGCAAGTCGCCAAACACAAGCCCCAGACAGGTGCCTTACTGAGGGGAGCGAGTCCGAGTATCACCCGCTGAAAGCTCCACTTCCAGGATTTGGACTTCCATGCGGCAAGTCCCCAAACACAAGCCTCAGACAGGTGCTCGACTGAGGGGAGCGAGTCCGAGTATCACCCGCTGAAAGCTCCACTTCCAGGATTTAGACTTCCACCGGGAAAGCCCACAGACACAAGCCTCAGACAGGTGCTCAACTGAGGGGAGCGAGTCCGAGTTCCACCCGCTGAAAGTTCCACTTCCAGGATTTGGACTTCCATGCGGCAAGTCGCCAAACACAAGCCCCAGACAGGTGCCTTACTGAGGGGAGCGAGTCCGAGTATCACCCGCTGAAAGCTCCACTTCCAGGATTTGGACTTCCATGCGGCAAGTCCCCAAACACAAGCCTCAGACAGGTGCTCGACTGAGGGGAGCGAGTCCGAGTACCACCCGCTGAAAGTTCCACTTCCAGGATTTGGACTTCCATGCGGCAAGTCCCCAAACACAAGCCCCAGACAAGTGCCCGAATTGGGGGAGCGAGTCCGAGTATCACCCGCTGAAAGCTCCACTTCCAAGAATTAGACTTCCACCGGGAAAGCCCACAAACACAAGCCTCAGACAGGTGCTCAACTGAGGGGAGCGAGTCCGAGTTCCACCCGCTGAAAGTTCCACTTCCAGGATTTGGACTTCCATGCGGCAAGTCCCCAAACACAAGCCCCAGACAGGTGCCTTACTGAGGGGAGCGAGTCCGAGTATCACCCGCTGAAAGCTCCACTTCCAGGATTTGGACTTCCATGCGGCAAGTCCCCAAACACAAGCCCCAGACAAGTGCCCGAATGGGGGGAGCGATTCCGAGTACCACCCGCTGGAAGTTCCACTTCCAGGATTTGGACTTCCATGGGGCAAGTCCCCAAACACAAGCCCCAGACAAGTGCCCGAGTGGGGGGAGCGAGTCCGAGCATAACCCGCTGAAAGCTCCACTTCCAGGATTAAGACTTCCACCAGGCAAGCCCACAAACACAAGCCTCAGACAGGTGCTCAACTGAGGGGAGCGAGTCTGAGTACAACCCGCTGAAAGTTCCACTTCCAGGATTTGGACTTCCATGGGGCAAGTCCCCAAACACAAGCCCAAGACAGGTGCCCGACTGAGGCGAGCGAGTCCGAGTATCACCCGCTGGAAGTTCCACTTCCAGGATTTGGACTTCCATGGGGTAAGTCCCCAAACACAAGACTCAGACAGGTGCTCGACTGAGGGGAGCGAGTCCGAGTACCACCCGCTGAAAGTTCCACTTCCAGGATTTGGACTTCCATGCAGCAAGTCCCCAAACACAAGCCCCAGACAAGTGCCCGAATGGGGGGAGCGAGTCCGAGCATCACCCGCTGAAAGCTCCACGTCCAGGATTTGGACTTCCATGCGGCAAGTCCCCAAACACAAGCCCCAGACAAGTGCCCGAATGGGGGGAGCGAGTCCGAGTATCACCCGCTGAAAGCTCCACTTCCAGGATTTAGACTTCCACCGGGAAAGCCCACAAACACAAGCCTCAGACAGGTGCTCAACTGAGGGGAGCGAGTCCGAGTTCCACCCGCTGAAAGTTCCACTTCCAGGATTTGGACTTCCATGCGGCAAGTCCCCAAACACAAGCCCCAGACAGGTGCCTTACTGAGGGGAGCGAGTCCGAGTATCACCCGCTGAAAGCTCCACTTCCAGGATTTGGACTTCCACCGGGAAAGCCCACAAACACAAGCCTCAGACAGGTGCTCAACTGAGGGGAGCGAGTCCCAGTGTCACCCGCTGAAAGCTCCACTTCCAGGATTTGGACTTCCATGCGGCAAGTCCCCAAACATAAGCCCCAGACAAGTGCCCGAATGGGGGGAGCGAGTCCGAGTATCACCCGCTGAAAGCTCCACTTCCAGGATTTAGACTTCCACCGGGAAAGCCCACAAACACAAGCCTCAGACAGGTGCTCAACTGAGGGGAGCGAGTCCGAGTGTAACCCGCTGAAAGCTCCACTTCCAGGATTTGGACTTCCATGCGGCAAGTCCCCAATCATAAGCCCCAGACAAGTGCCCGAATGGGGGGAGCGAGTCCGAGTATCACCCGCTGAAAGCTCCACTTCCAGGATTTAGACTTCCACCGGGAAAGCCCACAAACACAAGCCTCAGACAGGTGCTCAACTGAGGGGAGCGAGTCCGAGTTCCACCCGCTGAAAGTTCCACTTCCAGGATTTTGACTTCCATGCGGCAAGTCCCCAAACACAAGCCCCAGACAGGTGCCTTACTGAGGGGAGCGAGTCCGAGTATCACCCGCTGAAAGCTCCACTTCCAGGATTTGGACTTCCATGCGGCAAGTCCCCAAACACAAGCCTCAGACAGGTGCTCGACTGAGGGGAGCGAGTCCGAGTACCAACCGCTGAAAGTTCCATTTCCAGGATTTAGACTTCCATGGGGCAAGTCCCCAAACACAAGCCCCAGACAAGTGCCCGAATGGGGGGAGCGAGTCCGAGCATCACCCGCTGAAAGCTCCACTTCCAGGATTTGGACTTCCATGCGGCAAGTCCCCAAACACAAGCCCCAGACAAGTGCCCGAATGGGGGGAGCGAGTCCGAGTATCACCCGCTGAAAGCTCCACTTCCAGGATTTAGACTTCCACCGGGAAAGCCCACAAACACAAGCATCAGACAGGTGCTCAATTGAGGGGAGCGATTCCGAGTTCCACCCGCTGAAAGTTCCACTTCCAGGATTTGAACTTCCATGGGGCAAGTCCCCAAACACAAGCCCCAGACATGTGCCCGACTGGGGGGAGCGAGTCCGAGCATCACCCGCTGAAAGCTCCACTTCCAGGATTTGGACTTCCATGCGGCAAGTCCCCAAACACAAGCCCCAGACAGGTGCCTTACTGAGGGGAGCGAGTCCGAGTATCACCCGCTGAAAGCTCCACTTCCAGGATTTGGACTTCCATGCGGCAAGTCCCCAAACACAAGCCCCAGACAAGTGCCCGAATGGGGGGAGCGATTCCGAGTACCACCCGCTGGAAGTTCCACTTCCAGGATTTGGACTTCCATGGGGCAAGTCCCCAAACACAAGCCCCAGACAAGTGCCCGAGTGGGGGGAGCGAGTCCGAGCATAACCCGCTGAAAGCTCCACTTCCAGGATTAAGACTTCCACCAGGCAAGCCCACAAACACAAGCCTCAGACAGGTGCTCAACTGAGGGGAGCGAGTCTGAGTACAACCCGCTGAAAGTTCCACTTCCAGGATTTGGACTTCCATGGGGCAAGTCCCCAAACACAAGCCCAAGACAGGTGCCCGACTGAGGCGAGCGAGTCCCAGTATCACCCGCTGGAAGTTCCACTTCCAGGATTTGGACTTCCATGGGGTAAGTCCCCAAACACAAGACTCAGACAGGTGCTCGACTGAGGGGAGCGAGTCCGAGTACCACCCGCTGAAAGTTCCACTTCCAGGATTTGGACTTCCATGCAGCAAGTCCCCAAACACAAGCCCCAGACAAGTGCCCGAATGGGGGGAGCGAGTCCGAGCATCACCCGCTGAAAGCTCCACTTCCAGGATTTGGACTTCCATGCGGCAAGTCCCCAAACACAAGCCCCAGACAAGTGCCCGAATGGGGGGAGCGAGTCCGAGTATCACCCGCTGAAAGCTCCACTTCCAGGATTTAGACTTCCACCGGGAAAGCCCACAAACACAAGCCTCAGACAGGTGCTCAACTGAGGGGAGCGAGTCCGAGTTCCACCCGCTGAAAGTTCCACTTCCAGGATTTGGACTTCCATGCGGCAAGTCCCCAAACACAAGCCCCAGACAGGTGCCTTACTGAGGGGAGCGAGTCCGAGTATCACCCGCTGAAAGCTCCACTTCCAGGATTTGGACTTCCATGCGGCAAGTCCCCAAACACAAGCCCCAGACAAGTGCCCGAATGGGGGGAGCGAGTCCGAGTATCACCCGCTGAAAGCTCCACTTCCAGGATTTAGACTTCCACCGGGAAAGCCCACAGACACAAGCCTCAGACAGGTGCTCAACTGAGGGGAGCGAGTCCGAGTTCCACCCGCTGAAAGTTCCACTTCCAGGATTTGGACTTCCATGCGGCAAGTCGCCAAACACAAGCCCCAGACAGGTGGCTCCACTTCCAGGATTTTGACTTCCACCGGGAAAGCCCACAAACACAAGCCTCAGACAGGTGCTCAACTGAGGGGAGCGAGTCCGAGTGTCACCCGCTGAAAGCTCCACTTCCAGGATTTGGACTTCCATGCGGCAAGTCCCCAAACACAAGCCTCAGACAGGTGCTCGACTGAGGGGAGCGAGTCCGAGTACCACCCGCTGAAAGTTCCACTTCCAGGATTTGGACTTCCATGGGGCAAGTCCCCAAACACAAGCCCCAGACAAGTGCCCGAATGGGGGGAGCGAGTCCGAGTATCACCCGCTGAAAGCTCCACTTCCAGGATTTGGACTTCCATGCGGTAAGTCCCCAAACACAAGCCCCAGACAAGTGCCCGAATGGGGGGAGCGAGTCCGAGTATCACCCGCTGAAAGCTCCACTTCCAGGATTTAGACTTCCACCGGGAAAGCCCACAGACACAAGCCTCAGACAGGTGCTCAACTGAGGGGAGCGAGTCCGAGTTCCACCCGCTGAAAGTTCCACTTCCAGGATTTGGACTTCCATGCGGCAAGTCGCCAAACACAAGCCCCAGACAGGTGCCTTACTGAGGGGAGCGAGTCCGAGTATCACCCGCTGAAAGCTCCACTTCCAGGATTTGGACTTCCATGCGGCAAGTCCCCAAACACAAGCCTCAGACAGGTGCTCGACTGAGGGGAGCGAGTCCGAGTATCACCCGCTGAAAGCTCCACTTCCAGGATTTAGACTTCCACCGGGAAAGCCCACAGACACAAGCCTCAGACAGGTGCTCAACTGAGGGGAGCGAGTCCGAGTTCCACCCGCTGAAAGTTCCACTTCCAGGATTTGGACTTCCATGCGGCAAGTCGCCAAACACAAGCCCCAGACAGGTGCCTTACTGAGGGGAGCGAGTCCGAGTATCACCCGCTGAAAGCTCCACTTCCAGGATTTGGACTTCCATGCGGCAAGTCCCCAAACACAAGCCTCAGACAGGTGCTCGACTGAGGGGAGCGAGTCCGAGTACCACCCGCTGAAAGTTCCACTTCCAGGATTTGGACTTCCATGCGGCAAGTCCCCAAACACAAGCCCCAGACAAGTGCCCGAATTGGGGGAGCGAGTCCGAGTATCACCCGCTGAAAGCTCCACTTCCAAGAATTAGACTTCCACCGGGAAAGCCCACAAACACAAGCCTCAGACAGGTGCTCAACTGAGGGGAGCGAGTCCGAGTTCCACCCGCTGAAAGTTCCACTTCCAGGATTTGGACTTCCATGCGGCAAGTCCCCAAACACAAGCCCCAGACAGGTGCCTTACTGAGGGGAGCGAGTCCGAGTATCACCCGCTGAAAGCTCCACTTCCAGGATTTGGACTTCCATGCGGCAAGTCCCCAAACACAAGCCCCAGACAAGTGCCCGAATGGGGGGAGCGATTCCGAGTACCACCCGCTGGAAGTTCCACTTCCAGGATTTGGACTTCCATGGGGCAAGTCCCCAAACACAAGCCCCAGACAAGTGCCCGAGTGGGGGGAGCGAGTCCGAGCATAACCCGCTGAAAGCTCCACTTCCAGGATTAAGACTTCCACCAGGCAAGCCCACAAACACAAGCCTCAGACAGGTGCTCAACTGAGGGGAGCGAGTCTGAGTACAACCCGCTGAAAGTTCCACTTCCAGGATTTGGACTTCCATGGGGCAAGTCCCCAAACACAAGCCCAAGACAGGTGCCCGACTGAGGCGAGCGAGTCCGAGTATCACCCGCTGGAAGTTCCACTTCCAGGATTTGGACTTCCATGGGGTAAGTCCCCAAACACAAGACTCAGACAGGTGCTCGACTGAGGGGAGCGAGTCCGAGTACCACCCGCTGAAAGTTCCACTTCCAGGATTTGGACTTCCATGCAGCAAGTCCCCAAACACAAGCCCCAGACAAGTGCCCGAATGGGGGGAGCGAGTCCGAGCATCACCCGCTGAAAGCTCCACGTCCAGGATTTGGACTTCCATGCGGCAAGTCCCCAAACACAAGCCCCAGACAAGTGCCCGAATGGGGGGAGCGAGTCCGAGTATCACCCGCTGAAAGCTCCACTTCCAGGATTTAGACTTCCACCGGGAAAGCCCACAAACACAAGCCTCAGACAGGTGCTCAACTGAGGGGAGCGAGTCCGAGTTCCACCCGCTGAAAGTTCCACTTCCAGGATTTGGACTTCCATGCGGCAAGTCCCCAAACACAAGCCCCAGACAGGTGCCTTACTGAGGGGAGCGAGTCCGAGTATCACCCGCTGAAAGCTCCACTTCCAGGATTTGGACTTCCACCGGGAAAGCCCACAAACACAAGCCTCAGACAGGTGCTCAACTGAGGGGAGCGAGTCCCAGTGTCACCCGCTGAAAGCTCCACTTCCAGGATTTGGACTTCCATGCGGCAAGTCCCCAAACATAAGCCCCAGACAAGTGCCCGAATGGGGGGAGCGAGTCCGAGTATCACCCGCTGAAAGCTCCACTTCCAGGATTTAGACTTCCACCGGGAAAGCCCACAAACACAAGCCTCAGACAGGTGCTCAACTGAGGGGAGCGAGTCCGAGTTCCACCCGCTGAAAGTTCCACTTCCAGGATTTGGACTTCCATGCGGCAAGTCCCCAAACACAAGCCCCAGACAGGTGCTCAACTGAGGGGAGCGAGTCCCAGTGTCACCCGCTGAAAGCTCCACTTCCAGGATTTGGACTTCCATGCGGCAAGTCCCCAAACATAAGCCCCAGACAAGTGCCCGAATGGGGGGAGCGAGTCCGAGTATCACCCGCTGAAAGCTCCACTTCCAGGATTTAGACTTCCACCGGGAAAGCCCACAAACACAAGCCTCAGACAGGTGCTCAACTGAGGGGAGCGAGTCCGAGTTCCACCCGCTGAAAGTTCCACTTCCAGGATTTGGACTTCCATGCGGCAAGTCCCCAAACACAAGCCCCAGACAGGTGCCCAACTGAGGGTAGCGATTCCGAGTACCACCCGCTGGAAGCTCCACTTCCAGGATTTGGACTTCCATGGGGCAAGTCCCCAAACACAAGCCCCAGTCAAGTGCCCGAATGGGGGGAGCGAGTCTGAGCATCCACCGCTGAAAGCTCCACTTCCAGGATTTGGACTTCCATGCGGCAAGTCCCCAAATACAAGCCCCAGACATGTGCCTTACTGAGGGGAGCGAGTCCGAGCATCACCCGCTGAAAGCTCCACTTCCAGGATTTGGACTTCCATGCGGCAAGTCCCCAAACACAAGCCCCAGACAAGTGCCCGAATGGGGGGAGCGAGTCCGAGTATAACCCGCTGAAAGCTCCACTTCCTGGATTTAGACTTCCACCGGGAAAGCCCAAAACACAAGCCTCAGACAGGTGCTCAACTGAGGGGAGCGAGTCCGAGTTCCACCCGCTGAAAGTTCCACTTCCAGAATTTGGACTTCCACCGGGAAAGCCCACAAACACAAGCCTCAGACAGGTGCTCAACTGAGGGGAGCGAGTCCCAGTGTCACCCGCTGAAAGCTCCACTTCCAGGATTTGGACTTCCATGCGGCAAGTCCCCAAACATAAGCCCCAGACAAGTGCCCGAATGGGGGGAGCGAGTCCGAGTATCACCCGCTGAAAGCTCCACTTCCAGGATTTAGACTTCCACCGGGAAAGCCCACAAACACAAGCCTCAGACAGGTGCTCAACTGAGGGGAGCGAGTCCGAGTTCCACCCGCTGAAAGTTCCACTTCCAGGATTTGGACTTCCATGCGGCAAGTCCCCAAACACAAGCCCCAGACAGGTGCCCAACTGAGGGTAGCGATTCCGAGTACCACCCGCTGGAAGCTCCACTTCCAGGATTTGGACTTCCATGGGGCAAGTCCCCAAACACAAGCCCCAGAAAAGTGCCCGAATGGGGGGAGCGAGTCTGAGCATCCACCGCTGAAAGCTCCACTTCCAGGATTTGGACTTCCATGCGGCAAGTCCCCAAATACAAGCCCCAGACATGTGCCCGAATGGGGGGAGCGAGTCCGAGTACAACCCGCTGAAAGCTCCACTTCCTGGATTTAGACTTCCACCGGGAAAGCCCAAAACACAAGCCTCAGACAGGTGCTCAACTGAGGGGAGCGAGTCCGAGTTCCACCCGCTGAAAGTTCCACTTCCAGAATTTGGACTTCCATGGGGCAAGTCCCCAAACACAAGCCCCAGACAAGTGCCCGACTGGGGGGAGCGAGTCCGAGCATCACCCGCTGAAAGCTCCACTTCCAGGATTTGGACTTCCATGCGGCAAGTCCCCAAACACAAGCCCCAGGCAAGTGCCCGAATGGGGGGAGCGAGTCCGAGTATCACCCGCTGAAAGCTCCACTTCCAGGATTTAGACTTTCACCGGGAAAGCCCACAGACACAAGCCTCTGACAGGTGCTCAACTGAGGGGAGCGAGTCCGAGTTCCACCCGCTGAAAGTTCCACTTCCAGGATTTGGACTTCCATGCAGCAAGTCGCCAAACACAAGCCCCAGACAGGTGCCTTACTGTGGGGAGCGAGTCCGATTATCACCCGCTGAAAGCTCAACTTCCAGGATTTGGACTTCCATGCGGCAAGTCCCCAAACACAAGCCTCAGACAGGTGCTCGACTGAGGGGAGCGAGTCCGAGTACCACCCGCTGAAAGTTCCACTTCCAGGATTTGGACTTCCTTGGGTCAAGTCCCCAAACACAAGCCCCAGACAAGTGCCCGAATGGGGGGAGCGAGTCCGAGTATCACCCGCTGAAAGCTCCACTTCCAGGATTTGGACTTCCATGCGGCAAGTCCCCAAACACAAGCCCCAGACAAGTGCCCGAATGGGGGGAGCGAGTCCGAGTATCACCCGCTGAAAGCTCCACTTCCAGGATTTAGACTTCCACCGGGAAAGCCCACAAACACAAGCCTCAGACAGGTGCTCAACTGAGGGGAGCGAGTCCGAGTTCCACCCGCTGAAAGTTCCACTTCCAGGATTTGGACTTCCATGCGGCAAGTCCCCAAACACAAGCCCCAGACAGGTGCCTTACTGAGGGGAGCGAGTCCGAGAATCACCCGCTGAAAGCTCCACTTCCAGGATTTGGACTTCCATGCGGCAAGTCCCCAAACACAAGCCCCAGACAAGTGCCCGAATGGGGGGAGCGAGTCCGAGTATCACCCGCTGAAAGCTCCACTTCCAGGATTTAGACTTCCACCGGGAAAGCCCACAGACACAAGCCTCAGACAGGTGCTCAACTGAGGGGAGCGAGTCCGAGTTCCACCCGCTGAAAGTTCCACTTCCAGGATTTGGACTTCCATGCGGCAAGTCGCCAAACACAAGCCCCAGACAGGTGCCTTACTGAGGGGAGCGAGTCCGAGTATCACCCGCTGAAAGCTCCACTTCCAGGATTTGGACTTCCATGCGGCAAGTCCCCAAACACAAGCCTCAGACAGGTGCTCGACTGAGGGGAGCGAGTCCGAGTATCACCCGCTGAAAGCTCCACTTCCAGGATTTAGACTTCCACCGGGAAAGCCCACAGACACAAGCCTCAGACAGGTGCTCAACTGAGGGGAGCGAGTCCGAGTTCCACCCGCTGAAAGTTCCACTTCCAGGATTTGGACTTCCATGCGGCAAGTCGCCAAACACAAGCCCCAGACAGGTGCCTTACTGAGGGGAGCGAGTCCGAGTATCACCCGCTGAAAGCTCCACTTCCAGGATTTGGACTTCCATGCGGCAAGTCCCCAAACACAAGCCTCAGACAGGTGCTCGACTGAGGGGAGCGAGTCCGAGTACCACCCGCTGAAAGTTCCACTTCCAGGATTTGGACTTCCATGCGGCAAGTCCCCAAACACAAGCCCCAGACAAGTGCCCGAATTGGGGGAGCGAGTCCGAGTATCACCCGCTGAAAGCTCCACTTCCAAGAATTAGACTTCCACCGGGAAAGCCCACAAACACAAGCCTCAGACAGGTGCTCAACTGAGGGGAGCGAGTCCGAGTTCCACCCGCTGAAAGTTCCACTTCCAGGATTTGGACTTCCATGCGGCAAGTCCCCAAACACAAGCCCCAGACAGGTGCCTTACTGAGGGGAGCGAGTCCGAGTATCACCCGCTGAAAGCTCCACTTCCAGGATTTGGACTTCCATGCGGCAAGTCCCCAAACACAAGCCTCAGACAGGTGCTCGACTGAGGGGAGCGAGTCCGAGTACCACCCGCTGAAAGTTCCACTTCCAGGATTTGGACTTCCATGCGGCAAGTCCCCAAACACAAGCCCCAGACAGGTGCCCAACTGAGGGTAGCGATTCCGAGTACCACCCGCTGGAAGCTCCACTTCCAGGATTTGGACTTCCATGGGGCAAGTCCCCAAACACAAGCCCCAGACAAGTGCCCGAATGGGGGGAGCGAGTCCGAGTATCACCCGCTGAAAGCTCCACTTCCAGGATTTGGACTTCCATGCGGCAAGTCCCCAAACACAAGCCCCAGACAAGTGCCCGACTGGGGGGAGCGAGTCTGAGCATCCACCGCTGAAAGCTCCACTTCCAGGATTTGGACTTCCATGCGGCAAGTCCCCAAATACAAGCCCCAGACATGTGCCTTACTGAGGGGAGCGAGTCCGAGCATCACCCGCTGAAAGCTCCACTTCCAGGATTTGGACTTCCATGCGGCAAGTCCCCAAACACAAGCCCCAGACAAGTGCCCGAATGGGGGGAGCGAGTCCGAGGATCACCCGCTGAAAGCTCCACTTCCAGGATTTGGACTTCCATGCGGCAAGTCCCCAAACACAAGCCCCAGACAAGTGCCCGAATGGGGGGAGCGAGTCCGAGTATCACCCGCTGAAAGCTCCACTTCCAGGATTTAGACTTCCACCGGGAAAGCCCACAAACACAAGCCTCAGACAGGTGCTCAACTGAGGGGAGCGAGTCCGAGTGTAACCCGCTGAAAGCTCCACTTCCAGGATTTGGACTTCCATGCGGCAAGTCCCCAATCATAAGCCCCAGACAAGTGCCCGAATGGGGGGAGCGAGTCCGAGTATCACCCGCTGAAAGCTCCACTTCCAGGATTTAGACTTCCACCGGGAAAGCCCACAAACACAAGCCTCAGACAGGTGCTCAACTGAGGGGAGCGAGTCCGAGTTCCACCCGCTGAAAGTTCCACTTCCAGGATTTTGACTTCCATGCGGCAAGTCCCCAAACACAAGCCCCAGACAGGTGCCTTACTGAGGGGAGCGAGTCCGAGTATCACCCGCTGAAAGCTCCACTTCCAGGATTTGGACTTCCATGCGGCAAGTCCCCAAACACAAGCCTCAGACAGGTGCTCGACTGAGGGGAGCGAGTCCGAGTACCAACCGCTGAAAGTTCCATTTCCAGGATTTAGACTTCCATGGGGCAAGTCCCCAAACACAAGCCCCAGACAAGTGCCCGAATGGGGGGAGCGAGTCCGAGCATCACCCGCTGAAAGCTCCACTTCCAGGATTTGGACTTCCATGCGGCAAGTCCCCAAACACAAGCCCCAGACAAGTGCCCGAATGGGGGGAGCGAGTCCGAGTATCACCCGCTGAAAGCTCCACTTCCAGGATTTAGACTTCCACCGGGAAAGCCCACAAACACAAGCATCAGACAGGTGCTCAATTGAGGGGAGCGATTCCGAGTTCCACCCGCTGAAAGTTCCACTTCCAGGATTTGAACTTCCATGGGGCAAGTCCCCAAACACAAGCCCCAGACATGTGCCCGACTGGGGGGAGCGAGTCCGAGCATCACCCGCTGAAAGCTCCACTTCCAGGATTTGGACTTCCATGCGGCAAGTCCCCAAACACAAGCCCCAGACAGGTGCCTGACTGAGGGGAGCGAGTCCGAGTATCACCCGCTGAAAGCTCCACTTCCAGGATTTGGACTTCCATGGGGCAAGTCCCCAAACACAAGCCCCAGACAAGTGCCCGAATGGGGGGAGCGAGTCCGAGTATCACCCGCTGAAAGCTCCACTTCCAGGATTTGGACTTCCATGCGGCAAGTCCCCAAACACAAGCCCCAGACAAGTGCCCGACTGGGGGGAGCGAGTCTGAGCATCCACCGCTGAAAGCTCCACTTCCAGGATTTGGACTTCCATGCGGCAAGTCCCCAAATACAAGCCCCAGACATGTGCCTTACTGAGGGGAGCGAGTCCGAGCATCACCCGCTGAAAGCTCCACTTCCAGGATTTGGACTTCCATGCGGCAAGTCCCCAAACACAAGCCCCAGACAAGTGCCCGAATGGGGGGAGCGAGTCCGAGGATCACCCGCTGAAAGCTCCACTTCCAGGATTTGGACTTCCATGCGGCAAGTCCCCAAACACAAGCCCCAGACAAGTGCCCGAATGGGGGGAGCGAGTCCGAGTATCACCCGCTGAAAGCTCCACTTCCAGGATTTAGACTTCCACCGGGAAAGCCCACAAACACAAGCCTCAGACAGGTGCTCAACTGAGGGGAGCGAGTCCGAGTGTAACCCGCTGAAAGCTCCACTTCCAGGATTTGGACTTCCATGCGGCAAGTCCCCAATCATAAGCCCCAGACAAGTGCCCGAATGGGGGGAGCGAGTCCGAGTATCACCCGCTGAAAGCTCCACTTCCAGGATTTAGACTTCCACCGGGAAAGCCCACAAACACAAGCCTCAGACAGGTGCTCAACTGAGGGGAGCGAGTCCGAGTTCCACCCGCTGAAAGTTCCACTTCCAGGATTTTGACTTCCATGCGGCAAGTCCCCAAACACAAGCCCCAGACAGGTGCCTTACTGAGGGGAGCGAGTCCGAGTATCACCCGCTGAAAGCTCCACTTCCAGGATTTGGACTTCCATGCGGCAAGTCCCCAAACACAAGCCTCAGACAGGTGCTCGACTGAGGGGAGCGAGTCCGAGTACCAACCGCTGAAAGTTCCATTTCCAGGATTTAGACTTCCATGGGGCAAGTCCCCAAACACAAGCCCCAGACAAGTGCCCGAATGGGGGGAGCGAGTCCGAGCATCACCCGCTGAAAGCTCCACTTCCAGGATTTGGACTTCCATGCGGCAAGTCCCCAAACACAAGCCCCAGACAAGTGCCCGAATGGGGGGAGCGAGTCCGAGTATCACCCGCTGAAAGCTCCACTTCCAGGATTTAGACTTCCACCGGGAAAGCCCACAAACACAAGCATCAGACAGGTGCTCAATTGAGGGGAGCGATTCCGAGTTCCACCCGCTGAAAGTTCCACTTCCAGGATTTGAACTTCCATGGGGCAAGTCCCCAAACACAAGCCCCAGACATGTGCCCGACTGGGGGGAGCGAGTCCGAGCATCACCCGCTGAAAGCTCCACTTCCAGGATTTGGACTTCCATGCGGCAAGTCCCCAAACACAAGCCCCAGACAGGTGCCTTACTGAGGGGAGCGAGTCCGAGTATCACCCGCTGAAAGCTCCACTTCCAGGATTTGGACTTCCATGCGGCAAGTCCCCAAACACAAGCCCCAGACAAGTGCCCGAATGGGGGGAGCGATTCCGAGTACCACCCGCTGGAAGTTCCACTTCCAGGATTTGGACTTCCATGGGGCAAGTCCCCAAACACAAGCCCCAGACAAGTGCCCGAGTGGGGGGAGCGAGTCCGAGCATAACCCGCTGAAAGCTCCACTTCCAGGATTAAGACTTCCACCAGGCAAGCCCACAAACACAAGCCTCAGACAGGTGCTCAACTGAGGGGAGCGAGTCTGAGTACAACCCGCTGAAAGTTCCACTTCCAGGATTTGGACTTCCATGGGGCAAGTCCCCAAACACAAGCCCAAGACAGGTGCCCGACTGAGGCGAGCGAGTCCCAGTATCACCCGCTGGAAGTTCCACTTCCAGGATTTGGACTTCCATGGGGTAAGTCCCCAAACACAAGACTCAGACAGGTGCTCGACTGAGGGGAGCGAGTCCGAGTACCACCCGCTGAAAGTTCCACTTCCAGGATTTGGACTTCCATGCAGCAAGTCCCCAAACACAAGCCCCAGACAAGTGCCCGAATGGGGGGAGCGAGTCCGAGCATCACCCGCTGAAAGCTCCACTTCCAGGATTTGGACTTCCATGCGGCAAGTCCCCAAACACAAGCCCCAGACAAGTGCCCGAATGGGGGGAGCGAGTCCGAGTATCACCCGCTGAAAGCTCCACTTCCAGGATTTAGACTTCCACCGGGAAAGCCCACAAACACAAGCCTCAGACAGGTGCTCAACTGAGGGGAGCGAGTCCGAGTTCCACCCGCTGAAAGTTCCACTTCCAGGATTTGGACTTCCATGCGGCAAGTCCCCAAACACAAGCCCCAAACAGGTGCCTTACTAAGGGGAGCGAGTCCGAGTATCACCCGCTGAAAGCTCCACTTCCAGGATTTGGACTTCCATGCGGCAAGTCCCCAAACACAAGCCCCAGACAAGTGCCCGAATGGGGGGAGCGAGTCCGAGTATCACCCGCTGAAAGCTCCACTTCCAGGATTTAGACTTCCACCGGGAAAGCCCACAGACACAAGCCTCAGACAGGTGCTCAACTGAGGGGAGCGAGTCCGAGTTCCACCCGCTGAAAGTTCCACTTCCAGGATTTGGACTTCCATGCGGCAAGTCGCCAAACACAAGCCCCAGACAGGTGGCTCCACTTCCAGGATTTTGACTTCCACCGGGAAAGCCCACAAACACAAGCCTCAGACAGGTGCTCAACTGAGGGGAGCGAGTCCGAGTGTCACCCGCTGAAAGCTCCACTTCCAGGATTTGGACTTCCATGCGGCAAGTCCCCAAACACAAGCCTCAGACAGGTGCTCGACTGAGGGGAGCGAGTCCGAGTACCACCCGCTGAAAGTTCCACTTCCAGGATTTGGACTTCCATGGGGCAAGTCCCCAAACACAAGCCCCAGACAAGTGCCCGAATGGGGGGAGCGAGTCCGAGTATCACCCGCTGAAAGCTCCACTTCCAGGATTTGGACTTCCATGCGGTAAGTCCCCAAACACAAGCCCCAGACAAGTGCCCGAATGGGGGGAGCGAGTCCGAGTATCACCCGCTGAAAGCTCCACTTCCAGGATTTAGACTTCCACCGGGAAAGCCCACAAACACAAGCCTCAGACAGGTGCTCAACTGAGGGGAGCGAGTCCCAGTGTCACCCGCTGAAAGCTCCACTTCCAGGATTTGGACTTCCATGCGGCAAGTCCCCAAACACAAGCCCCAGGCAAGTGCCCGAATGGGGGGAGCGAGTCCGAGTATCACCCGCTGAAAGCTCCACTTCCAGGATTTAGACTTTCACCGGGAAAGCCCACAGACACAAGCCTCAGACAGGTGCTTAACTGAGGGGAGCGAGTCCGAGTTCCACCCGCTGAAAGTTCCACTTCCAGGATTTGGACTTCCATGCAGCAAGTCGCCAAACACAAGCCCCAGACAGGTGCCTTACTGAGGGGAGCGAGTCCGATTATCACCCGCTGAAAGCTCCACTTCCAGGATTTGGACTTCCATGCGGCAAGTCCCCAAACACAAGCCTCAGACAGGTGCTCGACTGAGGGGAGCGAGTCCGAGTACCACCCGCTGAAAGTTCCACTTCCAGGATTTGGACTTCCTTGGGTCAAGTCCCCAAACACAAGCCCCAGACAAGTGTCCGAATGGGGGGAGCGAGTCCGAGTATCACCCGCTGAAAGCTCCACTTCCAGGATTTGGACTTCCATGCGGCAAGTCCCCAAACACAAGCCCCAGACAAGTGCCCGAATGGGGGGAGCGAGTCCGAGTATCACCCGCTGAAAGCTCCACTTCCAGGATTTAGACTTCCACCGGGAAAGCCCACAAACACAAGCCTCAGACAGGTGCTCAACTGAGGGGAGCGAGTCCGAGTTCCACCCGCTGAAAGTTCCACTTCCAGGATTTGGACTTCCATGCGGCAAGTCCCCAAACACAAGCCCCAGACAGGTGCCTTACTGAGGGGAGCGAGTCCGAGAATCACCCGCTGAAAGCTCCACTTCCAGGATTTGGACTTCCATGCGGCAAGTCCCCAAACACAAGCCCCAGACAAGTGCCCGAATGGGGGGAGCGAGTCCGAGTATCACCCGCTGAAAGCTCCACTTCCAGGATTTAGACTTCCACCGGGAAAGCCCACAGACACAAGCCTCAGACAGGTGCTCAACTGAGGGGAGCGAGTCCGAGTTCCACCCGCTGAAAGTTCCACTTCCAGGATTTGGACTTCCATGCGGCAAGTCGCCAAACACAAGCCCCAGACAGGTGCTCGACTGAGGGGAGCGAGTCCGAGTACCACCCGCTGAAAGTTCCACTTCCAGGATTTGGACTTCCATGCGGCAAGTCCCCAAACACAAGCCCCAGACAAGTGCCCGAATTGGGGGAGCGAGTCCGAGTATCACCCGCTGAAAGCTCCACTTCCAGGATTTAGACTTCCACCGGAAAGCCCACAAACACAAGCCTCAGACAGGTGCTCAACTGAGGGGAGCGAGTCCGAGTTCCACCCGCTGAAAGTTCCACTTCCAGGATTTGGACTTCCATGCGGCAAGTCCCCAAACACAAGCCCCAGACAGGTGCCTTACTGAGGGGAGCGAGTCCGAGAATCACCCGCTGAAAGCTCCACTTCCAGGATTTGGACTTCCATGCGGCAAGTCCCCAAACACAAGCCCCAGACAAGTGCCCGAATGGGGGGAGCGAGTCCGAGTATCACCCGCTGAAAGCTCCACTTCCAGGATTTAGACTTCCACCGGGAAAGCCCACAGACACAAGCCTCAGACAGGTGCTCAACTGAGGGGAGCGAGTCCGAGTTCCACCCGCTGAAAGTTCCACTTCCAGGATTTGGACTTCCTTGGGTCAAGTCCCCAAACACAAGCCCCAGACAAGTGTCCGAATGGGGGGAGCGAGTCCGAGTATCACCCGCTGAAAGCTCCACTTCCAGGATTTGGACTTCCATGCGGCAAGTCCCCAAACACAAGCCCCAGACAAGTGCCCGAATGGGGGGAGCGAGTCCGAGTATCACCCGCTGAAAGCTCCACTTCCAGGATTTAGACTTCCACCGGGAAAGCCCACAAACACAAGCCTCAGACAGGTGCTCAACTGAGGGGAGCGAGTCCGAGTTCCACCCGCTGAAAGTTCCACTTCCAGGATTTGGACTTCCATGCGGCAAGTCCCCAAACACAAGCCCCAGACAGGTGCCTTACTGAGGGGAGCGAGTCCGAGAATCACCCGCTGAAAGCTCCACTTCCAGGATTTGGACTTCCATGCGGCAAGTCCCCAAACACAAGCCCCAGACAAGTGCCCGAATGGGGGGAGCGAGTCCGAGTATCACCCGCTGAAAGCTCCACTTCCAGGATTTAGACTTCCACCGGGAAAGCCCACAGACACAAGCCTCAGACAGGTGCTCAACTGAGGGGAGCGAGTCCGAGTTCCACCCGCTGAAAGTTCCACTTCCAGGATTTGGACTTCCATGCGGCAAGTCGCCAAACACAAGCCCCAGACAGGTGCTCGACTGAGGGGAGCGAGTCCGAATATCACCCGCTGAAAGCTCCACTTCCAGGATTTGGACTTCCATGCGGCAAGTCCCCAAACACAAGCCTCAGACAGGTGCTCGACTGAGGGGAGCGAGTCCGAGTACCACCCGCTGAAAGTTCCACTTCCAGGATTTGGACTTCCATGCGGCAAGTCCCCAAACACAAGCCCCAGACAAGTGCCCGAATTGGGGGAGCGAGTCCGAGTATCACCCGCTGAAAGCTCCACTTCCAGGATTTAGACTTCCACCGGAAAGCCCACAAACACAAGCCTCAGACAGGTGCTCAACTGAGGGGAGCGAGTCCGAGTTCCACCCGCTGAAAGTTCCACTTCCAGGATTTGGACTTCCATGCGGCAAGTCCCCAAACACAAGCCCCAGACAGGTGCCTTACTGAGGGGAGCGAGTCCGAGAATCACCCGCTGAAAGCTCCACTTCCAGGATTTGGACTTCCATGCGGCAAGTCCCCAAACACAAGCCCCAGACAAGTGCCCGAATGGGGGGAGCGAGTCCGAGTATCACCCGCTGAAAGCTCCACTTCCAGGATTTAGACTTCCACCGGGAAAGCCCACAGACACAAGCCTCAGACAGGTGCTCAACTGAGGGGAGCGAGTCCGAGTTCCACCCGCTGAAAGTTCCACTTCCAGGATTTGGACTTCCATGCGGCAAGTCGCCAAACACAAGCCCCAGACAGGTGCCTTACTGAGGGGAGCGAGTCCGAGTATCACCCGCTGAAAGCTCCACTTCCAGGATTTGGACTTCCATGCGGCAAGTCCCCAAACACAAGCCCCAGACAGGTGCTCGACTGAGGGGAGCGAGTCCGAGTACCACCCGCTGAAAGTTCCACTTCCAGGATTTGGACTTCCATGCGGCAAGTCCCCAAACACAAGCCCCAGACAAGTGCCCGAATTGGGGGAGCGAGTCCGAGTATCACCCGCTGAAAGCTCCACTTCCAAGAATTAGACTTCCACCGGGAAAGCCCACAAACACAAGCCTCAGACAGGTGCTCAACTGAGGGGAGCGAGTCCGAGTTCCACCCGCTGAAAGTTCCACTTCCAGGATTTGGACTTCCATGCGGCAAGTCCCCAAACACAAGCCCCAGACAGGTGCCTTACTGAGGGGAGCGAGTCCGAGTATCACCCGCTGAAAGCTCCACTTCCAGGATTTGGACTTCCATGCGGCAAGTCCCCAAACACAAGCCTCAGACAGGTGCTCGACTGAGGGGAGCGAGTCCGAGTACCACCCGCTGAAAGTTCCACTTCCAGGATTTGGACTTCCATGCGGCAAGTCCCCAAACACAAGCCCCAGACAGGTGCCCAACTGAGGGTAGCGATTCCGAGTACCACCCGCTGGAAGCTCCACTTCCAGGATTTGGACTTCCATGGGGCAAGTCCCCAAACACAAGCCCCAGACAAGTGCCCGAATGGGGGGAGCGAGTCCGAGTATCACCCGCTGAAAGCTCCACTTCCAGGATTTGGACTTCCATGCGGCAAGTCCCCAAACACAAGCCCCAGACAAGTGCCCGACTGGGGGGAGCGAGTCTGAGCATCCACCGCTGAAAGCTCCAATTCCAGGATTTGGACTTCCATGCGGCAAGTCCCCAAATACAAGCCCCAGACATGTGCCTTACTGAGGGGAGCGAGTCCGAGCATCACCCGCTGAAAGCTCCACTTCCAGGATTTGGACTTCCATGCGGCAAGTCCCCAAACACAAGCCCCAGACAAGTGCCCGAATGGGGGGAGCGAGTCCGAGGATCACCCGCTGAAAGCTCCACTTCCAGGATTTGGACTTCCATGCGGCAAGTCCCCAAACACAAGCCCCAGACAAGTGCCCGAATGGGGGGAGCGAGTCCGAGTATCACCCGCTGAAAGCTCCACTTCCAGGATTTAGACTTCCACCGGGAAAGCCCACAAACACAAGCCTCAGACAGGTGCTCAACTGAGGGGAGCGAGTCCGAGTTCCACCCGCTGAAAGTTCCACTTCCAGGATTTGGACTTCCATGCGGCAAGTCCCCAAACACAAGCCCCAGACAGGTGCCTTACTGAGGGGAGCGAGTCCGAGAATCACCCGCTGAAAGCTCCACTTCCAGGATTTGGACTTCCATGCGGCAAGTCCCCAAACACAAGCCCCAGACAAGTGCCCGAATGGGGGGAGCGAGTCCGAGTATCACCCGCTGAAAGCTCCACTTCCAGGATTTAGACTTCCACCGGGAAAGCCCACAGACACAAGCCTCAGACAGGTGCTCAACTGAGGGGAGCGAGTCCGAGTTCCACCCGCTGAAAGTTCCACTTCCAGGATTTGGACTTCCATGCGGCAAGTCGCCAAACACAAGCCCCAGACAGGTGCCTTACTGAGGGGAGCGAGTCCGAGTATCACCCGCTGAAAGCTCCACTTCCAGGATTTGGACTTCCATGCGGCAAGTCCCCAAACACAAGCCTCAGACAGGTGCTCGACTGAGGGGAGCGAGTCCGAGTATCACCCGCTGAAAGCTCCACTTCCAGGATTTAGACTTCCACCGGGAAAGCCCACAGACACAAGCCTCAGACAGGTGCTCAACTGAGGGGAGCGAGTCCGAGTTCCACCCGCTGAAAGTTCCACTTCCAGGATTTGGACTTCCATGCGGCAAGTCGCCAAACACAAGCCCCAGACAGGTGCCTTACTGAGGGGAGCGAGTCCGAGTATCACCCGCTGAAAGCTCCACTTCCAGGATTTGGACTTCCATGCGGCAAGTCCCCAAACACAAGCCTCAGACAGGTGCTCGACTGAGGGGAGCGAGTCCGAGTACCACCCGCTGAAAGTTCCACTTCCAGGATTTGGACTTCCATGCGGCAAGTCCCCAAACACAAGCCCCAGACAAGTGCCCGAATTGGGGGAGCGAGTCCGAGTATCACCCGCTGAAAGCTCCACTTCCAAGAATTAGACTTCCACCGGGAAAGCCCACAAACACAAGCCTCAGACAGGTGCTCAACTGAGGGGAGCGAGTCCGAGTTCCACCCGCTGAAAGTTCCACTTCCAGGATTTGGACTTCCATGCGGCAAGTCCCCAAACACAAGCCCCAGACAGGTGCCTTACTGAGGGGAGCGAGTCCGAGTATCACCCGCTGAAAGCTCCACTTCCAGGATTTGGACTTCCATGCGGCAAGTCCCCAAACACAAGCCTCAGACAGGTGCTCGACTGAGGGGAGCGAGTCCGAGCATCACCCGCTGAAAGCTCCACTTCCAGGATTTGGACTTCCATGCGGCAAGTCCCCAAACACAAGCCCCAGACAAGTGCCCGAATGGGGGGAGCGAGTCCGAGTATAACCCGCTGAAAGCTCCACTTCCTGGATTTAGACTTCCACCGGGAAAGCCCAAAACACAAGCCTCAGACAGGTGCTCAACTGAGGGGAGCGAGTCCGAGTTCCACCCGCTGAAAGTTCCACTTCCAGAATTTGGACTTCCATGGGGCAAGTCCCCAAACACAAGCCCCAGACAAGTGCCCGACTGGGGGGAGCGAGTCCGAGCATCACCCGCTGAAAGCTCCACTTCCAGGATTTGGACTTCCATGCGGCAAGTCCCCAAACACAAGCCCCAGGCAAGTGCCCGAATGGGGGGAGCGAGTCCGAGTATCACCCGCTGAAAACTCCACTTCCAGGATTTAGACTTTCACCGGGAAAGCCCACAGACACAAGCCTCAGACAGGTGCTCAACTGAGGGGAGCGAGTCCGAGTTCCACCCGCTGAAAGTTCCACTTCCAGGATTTGGACTTCCATGCAGCAAGTCGCCAAACACAAGCCCCAGACAGGTGCCTTACTGAGGGGAGCGAGTCCGATTATCACCCGCTGAAAGCTCCACTTCCAGGATTTGGACTTCCATGCGGCAAGTCCCCAAACACAAGCCTCAGACAGGTGCTCGACTGAGGGGAGCGAGTCCGAGTACCACCCGCTGAAAGTTCCACTTCCAGGATTTGAACTTCCTTGGGTCAAGTCCCCAAACACAAGCCCCAGACAAGTGCCCGAATGGGGGGAGCGAGTCCGAGTATCACCCGCTGAAAGCTCCACTTCCAGGATTTGGACTTCCATGCGGCAAGTCCCCAAACACAAGCCCCAGACAAGTGCCCGAATGGGGGGAGCGAGTCCGAGTATCACCCGCTGAAAGCTCCACTTCCAGGATTTAGACTTCCACCGGGAAAGCCCACAAACACAAGCCTCAGACAGGTGCTCAACTGAGGGGAGCGAGTCCGAGTTCCACCCGCTGAAAGTTCCACTTCCAGGATTTGGACTTCCATGCGGCAAGTCCCCAAACACAAGCCCCAGACAGGTGCCTTACTGAGGGGAGCGAGTCCGAGAATCACCCGCTGAAAGCTCCACTTCCAGGATTTGGACTTCCATGCGGCAAGTCCCCAAACACAAGCCCCAGACAAGTGCCCGAATAGGGGGAGCGAGTCCGAGTATCACCCGCTGAAAGCTCCACTTCCAGGATTTAGACTTCCAACGGGAAAGCCCACAGACACAAGCCTCAGACAGGTGCTCAACTGAGGGGAGCGAGTCAGAGTTCCACCCGCTGAAAGTTCCACTTCCAGGATTTGGACTTCCATGCGGCAAGTCGCCAAACACAAGCCCCAGACAGGTGCCTTACTGAGGGGAGCGAGTCAGAGTATCACCCGCTGAAAGCTCCACTTCCAGGATTTGGACTTCCATGCGGCAAGTCCCCAAACACAAGCCTCAGACAGGTGCTCGACTGAGGGGAGCGAGTCCGAGTACCACCCGCTGAAAGTTCCACTTCCAGGATTTGGACTTCCATGCGGCAAGTCCCCAAACACAAGCCCCAGACAAGTGCCCGAATTGGGGGAGCG
Source organism: Filicampus tigris (assembly GCF_054856515.1). Taxonomy (NCBI): domain Eukaryota; kingdom Metazoa; phylum Chordata; class Actinopteri; order Syngnathiformes; family Syngnathidae; genus Filicampus; species Filicampus tigris. The sequence goes on along the minus strand of NW_028233408.1, from coordinate 236,123 downwards.
AGTCCGAGTATCACCCGCTGAAAGCTCCACTTCCAGGATATAGACTTCCACCGGAAAGCCCACAAACACAAGCCTCAGACAGGTGCTCAACTGAGGGGAGCGAGTCCGAGTTCCACCAGCTGAAAGTTCCACTTCCAGGATTTGGACTTCCATGCGGCAAGTCCCCAAACACAAGCCCCAGACAGGTGCCTTACTGAGGGGAGCGAGTCCGAGTATCACCCGCTGAAAGCTCCACTTCCAGGATTTGGACTTCCATGCGGCAAGTCCCCAAACACAAGCCTCAGACAGGTGCTCGACTGAGGGGAGCGAGTCCGAGTACCACCCGCTGAAAGTTCCACTTCCAGGATTTGGACTTCCATGCGGCAAGTCCCCAAACACAAGCCTCAGACAGGTGCTCAACTGAGGGGAGCGAGTCCGAGTTCCACCCGCTGAAAGTTCCACTTCCAGGATTTGGACTTCCTTGGGTCAAGTCCCCAAACACAAGCCCCAGACAAGTGCCCGAATGGGGGGAGCGAGTCCGAGTATCACCCGCTGAAAGCTCCACTTCCAGGATTTAGACTTCCACCGGGAAAGCCCACAAACACAAGCCTCAGACAGGTGCTCAACTGAGGGGAGCGAGTCCGAGTTCCACCCGCTGAAAGTTCCACTTCCAGGATTTGGACTTCCATGCGGCAAGTCCCCAAACACAAGCCCCAGACAGGTGCCTTACTGAGGGGAGCGAGTCCGAGTATCACCCGCTGAAAGCTCCACTTCCAGGATTTGGACTTCCATGCGGCAAGTCCCCAAACACAAGCCCCAGACAAGTGCCCGAATGGGGGGAGCGATTCCGAGTACCACCCGCTGGAAGTTCCACTTCCAGGATTTGGACTTCCATGGGGCAAGTCCCCAAACACAAGCCCCAGACAAGTGCCCGAGTGGGGGGAGCGAGTCCGAGCATAACCCGCTGAAAGCTCCACTTCCAGGATTAAGACTTCCACCAGGCAAGCCCACAAACACAAGCCTCAGACAGGTGCTCAACTGAGGGGAGCGAGTCTGAGTACAACCCGCTGAAAGTTCCACTTCCAGGATTTGGACTTCCATGGGGCAAGTCCCCAAACACAAGCCCAAGACAGGTGCCCGACTGAGGCGAGCGAGTCCGAGTATCACCCGCTGGAAGTTCCACTTCCAGGATTTGGACTTCCATGGGGTAAGTCCCCAAACACAAGACTCAGACAGGTGCTCGACTGAGGGGAGCGAGTCCGAGTACCACCCGCTGAAAGTTCCACTTCCAGGATTTGGACTTCCATGCAGCAAGTCCCCAAACACAAGCCCCAGACAAGTGCCCGAATGGGGGGAGCGAGTCCGAGCATCACCCGCTGAAAGCTCCACGTCCAGGATTTGGACTTCCATGCGGCAAGTCCCCAAACACAAGCCCCAGACAAGTGCCCGAATGGGGGGAGCGAGTCCGAGTATCACCCGCTGAAAGCTCCACTTCCAGGATTTAGACTTCCACCGGGAAAGCCCACAAACACAAGCCTCAGACAGGTGCTCAACTGAGGGGAGCGAGTCCGAGTTCCACCCGCTGAAAGTTCCACTTCCAGGATTTGGACTTCCATGCGGCAAGTCCCCAAACACAAGCCCCAGACAGGTGCCTTACTGAGGGGAGCGAGTCCGAGTATCACCCGCTGAAAGCTCCACTTCCAGGATTTGGACTTCCACCGGGAAAGCCCACAAACACAAGCCTCAGACAGGTGCTCAACTGAGGGGAGCGAGTCCCAGTGTCACCCGCTGAAAGCTCCACTTCCAGGATTTGGACTTCCATGCGGCAAGTCCCCAAACATAAGCCCCAGACAAGTGCCCGAATGGGGGGAGCGAGTCCGAGTATCACCCGCTGAAAGCTCCACTTCCAGGATTTAGACTTCCACCGGGAAAGCCCACAAACACAAGCCTCAGACAGGTGCTCAACTGAGGGGAGCGAGTCCGAGTTCCACCCGCTGAAAGTTCCACTTCCAGGATTTGGACTTCCATGCGGCAAGTCCCCAAACACAAGCCCCAGACAGGTGCTCAACTGAGGGGAGCGAGTCCCAGTGTCACCCGCTGAAAGCTCCACTTCCAGGATTTGGACTTCCATGCGGCAAGTCCCCAAACATAAGCCCCAGACAAGTGCCCGAATGGGGGGAGCGAGTCCGAGTATCACCCGCTGAAAGCTCCACTTCCAGGATTTAGACTTCCACCGGGAAAGCCCACAAACACAAGCCTCAGACAGGTGCTCAACTGAGGGGAGCGAGTCCGAGTTCCACCCGCTGAAAGTTCCACTTCCAGGATTTGGACTTCCATGCGGCAAGTCCCCAAACACAAGCCCCAGACAGGTGCCCAACTGAGGGTAGCGATTCCGAGTACCACCCGCTGGAAGCTCCACTTCCAGGATTTGGACTTCCATGGGGCAAGTCCCCAAACACAAGCCCCAGTCAAGTGCCCGAATGGGGGGAGCGAGTCTGAGCATCCACCGCTGAAAGCTCCACTTCCAGGATTTGGACTTCCATGCGGCAAGTCCCCAAATACAAGCCCCAGACATGTGCCTTACTGAGGGGAGCGAGTCCGAGCATCACCCGCTGAAAGCTCCACTTCCAGGATTTGGACTTCCATGCGGCAAGTCCCCAAACACAAGCCCCAGACAAGTGCCCGAATGGGGGGAGCGAGTCCGAGTATAACCCGCTGAAAGCTCCACTTCCTGGATTTAGACTTCCACCGGGAAAGCCCAAAACACAAGCCTCAGACAGGTGCTCAACTGAGGGGAGCGAGTCCGAGTTCCACCCGCTGAAAGTTCCACTTCCAGAATTTGGACTTCCACCGGGAAAGCCCACAAACACAAGCCTCAGACAGGTGCTCAACTGAGGGGAGCGAGTCCCAGTGTCACCCGCTGAAAGCTCCACTTCCAGGATTTGGACTTCCATGCGGCAAGTCCCCAAACATAAGCCCCAGACAAGTGCCCGAATGGGGGGAGCGAGTCCGAGTATCACCCGCTGAAAGCTCCACTTCCAGGATTTAGACTTCCACCGGGAAAGCCCACAAACACAAGCCTCAGACAGGTGCTCAACTGAGGGGAGCGAGTCCGAGTTCCACCCGCTGAAAGTTCCACTTCCAGGATTTGGACTTCCATGCGGCAAGTCCCCAAACACAAGCCCCAGACAGGTGCCCAACTGAGGGTAGCGATTCCGAGTACCACCCGCTGGAAGCTCCACTTCCAGGATTTGGACTTCCATGGGGCAAGTCCCCAAACACAAGCCCCAGAAAAGTGCCCGAATGGGGGGAGCGAGTCTGAGCATCCACCGCTGAAAGCTCCACTTCCAGGATTTGGACTTCCATGCGGCAAGTCCCCAAATACAAGCCCCAGACATGTGCCTTACTGAGGGGAGCGAGTCCGAGCATCACCCGCTGAAAGCTCCACTTCCAGGATTTGGACTTCCATGCGGCAAGTCCCCAAACACAAGCCCCAGACAAGTGCCCGAATGGGGGGAGCGAGTCCGAGTATAACCCGCTGAAAGCTCCACTTCCTGGATTTAGACTTCCACCGGGAAAGCCCAAAACACAAGCCTCAGACAGGTGCTCAACTGAGGGGAGCGAGTCCGAGTTCCACCCGCTGAAAGTTCCACTTCCAGAATTTGGACTTCCATGGGGCAAGTCCCCAAACACAAGCCCCAGACAAGTGCCCGACTGGGGGGAGCGAGTCCGAGCATCACCCGCTGAAAGCTCCACTTCCAGGATTTGGACTTCCATGCGGCAAGTCCCCAAACACAAGCCCCAGGAAAGTGCCCGAATGGGGGGAGCGAGTCCGAGTATCACCCGCTGAAAGCTCCACTTCCAGGATTTAGACTTTCACCGGGAAAGCCTACAGACACAAGCCTCTGACAGGTGCTCAACTGAGGGGAGCGAGTCCGAGTTCCACCCGCTGAAAGTTCCACTTCCAGGATTTGGACTTCCATGCAGCAAGTCGCCAAACACAAGCCCCAGACAGGTGCCTTACTGAGGGGAGCGAGTCCGATTATCACCCGCTGAAAGCTCAACTTCCAGGATTTGGACTTCCATGCGGCAAGTCCCCAAACACAAGCCTCAGACAGGTGCTCGACTGAGGGGAGCGAGTCCGAGTACCACCCGCTGAAAGTTCCACTTCCAGGATTTGGACTTCCTTGGGTCAAGTCCCCAAACACAAGCCCCAGACAAGTGCCCGAATGGGGGGAGCGAGTCCGAGTATCACCCGCTGAAAGCTCCACTTCCAGGATTTGGACTTCCATGCGGCAAGTCCCCAAACACAAGCCCCAGACAAGTGCCCGAATGGGGGGAGCGAGTCCGAGTATCACCCGCTGAAAGCTCCACTTCCAGGATTTAGACTTCCACCGGGAAAGCCCACAAACACAAGCCTCAGACAGGTGCTCAACTGAGGGGAGCGAGTCCGAGTTCCACCCGCTGAAAGTTCCACTTCCAGGATTTGGACTTCCATGCGGCAAGTCCCCAAACACAAGCCCCAGACAGGTGCCTTACTGAGGGGAGCGAGTCCGAGAATCACCCGCTGAAAGCTCCACTTCCAGGATTTGGACTTCCATGCGGCAAGTCCCCAAACACAAGCCCCAGACAAGTGCCCGAATGGGGGGAGCGAGTCCGAGTATCACCCGCTGAAAGCTCCACTTCCAGGATTTAGACTTCCACCGGGAAAGCCCACAGACACAAGCCTCAGACAGGTGCTCAACTGAGGGGAGCGAGTCCGAGTTCCACCCGCTGAAAGTTCCACTTCCAGGATTTGGACTTCCATGCGGCAAGTCGCCAAACACAAGCCCCAGACAGGTGCCTTACTGAGGGGAGCGAGTCCGAGTATCACCCGCTGAAAGCTCCACTTCCAGGATTTGGACTTCCATGCGGCAAGTCCCCAAACACAAGCCTCAGACAGGTGCTCGACTGAGGGGAGCGAGTCCGAGTATCACCCGCTGAAAGCTCCACTTCCAGGATTTAGACTTCCACCGGGAAAGCCCACAGACACAAGCCTCAGACAGGTGCTCAACTGAGGGGAGCGAGTCCGAGTTCCACCCGCTGAAAGTTCCACTTCCAGGATTTGGACTTCCATGCGGCAAGTCGCCAAACACAAGCCCCAGACAGGTGCCTTACTGAGGGGAGCGAGTCCGAGTATCACCCGCTGAAAGCTCCACTTCCAGGATTTGGACTTCCATGCGGCAAGTCCCCAAACACAAGCCTCAGACAGGTGCTCGACTGAGGGGAGCGAGTCCGAGTACCACCCGCTGAAAGTTCCACTTCCAGGATTTGGACTTCCATGCGGCAAGTCCCCAAACACAAGCCCCAGACAAGTGCCCGAATTGGGGGAGCGAGTCCGAGTATCACCCGCTGAAAGCTCCACTTCCAAGAATTAGACTTCCACCGGGAAAGCCCACAAACACAAGCCTCAGACAGGTGCTCAACTGAGGGGAGCGAGTCCGAGTTCCACCCGCTGAAAGTTCCACTTCCAGGATTTGGACTTCCATGCGGCAAGTCCCCAAACACAAGCCCCAGACAGGTGCCTTACTGAGGGGAGCGAGTCCGAGTATCACCCGCTGAAAGCTCCACTTCCAGGATTTGGACTTCCATGCGGCAAGTCCCCAAACACAAGCCTCAGACAGGTGCTCGACTGAGGGGAGCGAGTCCGAGTACCACCCGCTGAAAGTTCCACTTCCAGGATTTGGACTTCCATGCGGCAAGTCCCCAAACACAAGCCCCAGACAGGTGCCCAACTGAGGGTAGCGATTCCGAGTACCACCCGCTGGAAGCTCCACTTCCAGGATTTGGACTTCCATGGGGCAAGTCCCCAAACACAAGCCCCAGACAAGTGCCCGAATGGGGGGAGCGAGTCCGAGTATCACCCGCTGAAAGCTCCACTTCCAGGATTTGGACTTCCATGCGGCAAGTCCCCAAACACAAGCCCCAGACAAGTGCCCGACTGGGGGGAGCGAGTCTGAGCATCCACCGCTGAAAGCTCCACTTCCAGGATATGGACTTCCATGCGGCAAGTCCCCAAATACAAGCCCCAGACATGTGCCTTACTGAGGGGAGCGAGTCCGAGCATCACCCGCTGAAAGCTCCACTTCCAGGATTTGGACTTCCATGCGGCAAGTCCCCAAACACAAGCCCCAGACAAGTGCCCGAATGGGGGGAGCGAGTCCGAGGATCACCCGCTGAAAGCTCCACTTCCAGGATTTGGACTTCCATGCGGCAAGTCCCCAAACACAAGCCCCAGACAAGTGCCCGAATGGGGGGAGCGAGTCCGAGTATCACCCGCTGAAAGCTCCACTTCCAGGATTTAGACTTCCACCGGGAAAGCCCACAAACACAAGCCTCAGACAGGTGCTCAACTGAGGGGAGCGAGTCCGAGTGTAACCCGCTGAAAGCTCCACTTCCAGGATTTGGACTTCCATGCGGCAAGTCCCCAATCATAAGCCCCAGACAAGTGCCCGAATGGGGGGAGCGAGTCCGAGTATCACCCGCTGAAAGCTCCACTTCCAGGATTTAGACTTCCACCGGGAAAGCCCACAAACACAAGCCTCAGACAGGTGCTCAACTGAGGGGAGCGAGTCCGAGTTCCACCCGCTGAAAGTTCCACTTCCAGGATTTTGACTTCCATGCGGCAATTCCCCAAACACAAGCCCCAGACAGGTGCCTTACTGAGGGGAGCGAGTCCGAGTATCACCCGCTGAAAGCTCCACTTCCAGGATTTGGACTTCCATGCGGCAAGTCCCCAAACACAAGCCTCAGACAGGTGCTCGACTGAGGGGAGCGAGTCCGAGTACCAACCGCTGAAAGTTCCATTTCCAGGATTTAGACTTCCATGGGGCAAGTCCCCAAACACAAGCCCCAGACAAGTGCCCGAATGGGGGGAGCGAGTCCGAGCATCACCCGCTGAAAGCTCCACTTCCAGGATTTGGACTTCCATGCGGCAAGTCCCCAAACACAAGCCCCAGACAAGTGCCCGAATGGGGGGAGCGAGTCCGAGTATCACCCGCTGAAAGCTCCACTTCCAGGATTTAGACTTCCACCGGGAAAGCCCACAAACACAAGCATCAGACAGGTGCTCAATTGAGGGGAGCGATTCCGAGTTCCACCCGCTGAAAGTTCCACTTCCAGGATTTGAACTTCCATGGGGCAAGTCCCCAAACACAAGCCCCAGACATGTGCCCGACTGGGGGGAGCGAGTCCGAGCATCACCCGCTGAAAGCTCCACTTCCAGGATTTGGACTTCCATGCGGCAAGTCCCCAAACACAAGCCCCAGACAGGTGCCTTACTGAGGGGAGCGAGTCCGAGTATCACCCGCTGAAAGCTCCACTTCCAGGATTTGGACTTCCATGCGGCAAGTCCCCAAACACAAGCCCCAGACAAGTGCCCGAATGGGGGGAGCGATTCCGAGTACCACCCGCTGGAAGTTCCACTTCCAGGATTTGGACTTCCATGGGGCAAGTCCCCAAACACAAGCCCCAGACAAGTGCCCGAGTGGGGGGAGCGAGTCCGAGCATAACCCGCTGAAAGCTCCACTTCCAGGATTAAGACTTCCACCAGGCAAGCCCACAAACACAAGCCTCAGACAGGTGCTCAACTGAGGGGAGCGAGTCTGAGTACAACCCGCTGAAAGTTCCACTTCCAGGATTTGGACTTCCATGGGGCAAGTCCCCAAACACAAGCCCAAGACAGGTGCCCGACTGAGGCGAGCGAGTCCCAGTATCACCCGCTGGAAGTTCCACTTCCAGGATTTGGACTTCCATGGGGTAAGTCCCCAAACACAAGACTCAGACAGGTGCTCGACTGAGGGGAGCGAGTCCGAGTACCACCCGCTGAAAGTTCCACTTCCAGGATTTGGACTTCCATGCAGCAAGTCCCCAAACACAAGCCCCAGACAAGTGCCCGAATGGGGGGAGCGAGTCCGAGCATCACCCGCTGAAAGCTCCACTTCCAGGATTTGGACTTCCATGCGGCAAGTCCCCAAACACAAGCCCCAGACAAGTGCCCGAATGGGGGGAGCGAGTCCGAGTATCACCCGCTGAAAGCTCCACTTCCAGGATTTAGACTTCCACCGGGAAAGCCCACAAACACAAGCCTCAGACAGGTGCTCAACTGAGGGGAGCGAGTCCGAGTTCCACCCGCTGAAAGTTCCACTTCCAGGATTTGGACTTCCATGCGGCAAGTCCCCAAACACAAGCCCCAAACAGGTGCCTTACTAAGGGGAGCGAGTCCGAGTATCACCCGCTGAAAGCTCCACTTCCAGGATTTGGACTTCCATGCGGCAAGTCCCCAAACACAAGCCCCAGACAAGTGCCCGAATGGGGGGAGCGAGTCCGAGTATCACCCGCTGAAAGCTCCACTTCCAGGATTTAGACTTCCACCGGGAAAGCCCACAGACACAAGCCTCAGACAGGTGCTCAACTGAGGGGAGCGAGTCCGAGTTCCACCCGCTGAAAGTTCCACTTCCAGGATTTGGACTTCCATGCGGCAAGTCGCCAAACACAAGCCCCAGACAGGTGGCTCCACTTCCAGGATTTTGACTTCCACCGGGAAAGCCCACAAACACAAGCCTCAGACAGGTGCTCAACTGAGGGGAGCGAGTCCGAGTGTCACCCGCTGAAAGCTCCACTTCCAGGATTTGGACTTCCATGCGGCAAGTCCCCAAACACAAGCCTCAGACAGGTGCTCGACTGAGGGGAGCGAGTCCGAGTACCACCCGCTGAAAGTTCCACTTCCAGGATTTGGACTTCCATGGGGCAAGTCCCCAAACACAAGCCCCAGACAAGTGCCCGAATGGGGGGAGCGAGTCCGAGTATCACCCGCTGAAAGCTCCACTTCCAGGATTTGGACTTCCATGCGGTAAGTCCCCAAACACAAGCCCCAGACAAGTGCCCGAATGGGGGGAGCGAGTCCGAGTATCACCCGCTGAAAGCTCCACTTCCAGGATTTAGACTTCCACCGGGAAAGCCCACAAACACAAGCCTCAGACAGGTGCTCAACTGAGGGGAGCGAGTCCCAGTGTCACCCGCTGAAAGCTCCACTTCCAGGATTTGGACTTCCATGCGGCAAGTCCCCAAACACAAGCCCCAGGCAAGTGCCCGAATGGGGGGAGCGAGTCCGAGTATCACCCGCTGAAAGCTCCACTTCCAGGATTTAGACTTTCACCGGGAAAGCCCACAGACACAAGCCTCAGACAGGTGCTTAACTGAGGGGAGCGAGTCCGAGTTCCACCCGCTGAAAGTTCCACTTCCAGGATTTGGACTTCCATGCAGCAAGTCGCCAAACACAAGCCCCAGACAGGTGCCTTACTGAGGGGAGCGAGTCCGATTATCACCCGCTGAAAGCTCCACTTCCAGGATTTGGACTTCCATGCGGCAAGTCCCCAAACACAAGCCTCAGACAGGTGCTCGACTGAGGGGAGCGAGTCCGAGTACCACCCGCTGAAAGTTCCACTTCCAGGATTTGGACTTCCTTGGGTCAAGTCCCCAAACACAAGCCCCAGACAAGTGTCCGAATGGGGGGAGCGAGTCCGAGTATCACCCGCTGAAAGCTCCACTTCCAGGATTTGGACTTCCATGCGGCAAGTCCCCAAACACAAGCCCCAGACAAGTGCCCGAATGGGGGGAGCGAGTCCGAGTATCACCCGCTGAAAGCTCCACTTCCAGGATTTAGACTTCCACCGGGAAAGCCCACAAACACAAGCCTCAGACAGGTGCTCAACTGAGGGGAGCGAGTCCGAGTTCCACCCGCTGAAAGTTCCACTTCCAGGATTTGGACTTCCATGCGGCAAGTCCCCAAACACAAGCCCCAGACAGGTGCCTTACTGAGGGGAGCGAGTCCGAGAATCACCCGCTGAAAGCTCCACTTCCAGGATTTGGACTTCCATGCGGCAAGTCCCCAAACACAAGCCCCAGACAAGTGCCCGAATGGGGGGAGCGAGTCCGAGTATCACCCGCTGAAAGTTCCACTTCCAGGATTTGGACTTCCATGCGGCAAGTCCCCAAACACAAGCCTCAGACAGGTGCTCAACTGAGGGGAGCGAGTCCGAGTTCCACCCGCTGAAAGTTCCACTTCCAGGATTTGGACTTCCTTGGGTCAAGTCCCCAAACACAAGCCCCAGACAAGTGCCCGAATGGGGGGAGCGAGTCCGAGTATCACCCGCTGAAAGCTCCACTTCCAGGATTTAGACTTCCACCGGGAAAGCCCACAAACACAAGCCTCAGACAGGTGCTCAACTGAGGGGAGCGAGTCCGAGTTCCACCCGCTGAAAGTTCCACTTCCAGGATTTGGACTTCCATGCGGCAAGTCCCCAAACACAAGCCCCAGACAGGTGCCTTACTGAGGGGAGCGAGTCCGAGTATCACCCGCTGAAAGCTCCACTTCCAGGATTTGGACTTCCATGCGGCAAGTCCCCAAACACAAGCCCCAGACAAGTGCCCGAATGGGGGGAGCGATTCCGAGTACCACCCGCTGGAAGTTCCACTTCCAGGATTTGGACTTCCATGGGGCAAGTCCCCAAACACAAGCCCCAGACAAGTGCCCGAGTGGGGGGAGCGAGTCCGAGCATAACCCGCTGAAAGCTCCACTTCCAGGATTAAGACTTCCACCAGGCAAGCCCACAAACACAAGCCTCAGACAGGTGCTCAACTGAGGGGAGCGAGTCTGAGTACAACCCGCTGAAAGTTCCACTTCCAGGATTTGGACTTCCATGGGGCAAGTCCCCAAACACAAGCCCAAGACAGGTGCCCGACTGAGGCGAGCGAGTCCGAGTATCACCCGCTGGAAGTTCCACTTCCAGGATTTGGACTTCCATGGGGTAAGTCCCCAAACACAAGACTCAGACAGGTGCTCGACTGAGGGGAGCGAGTCCGAGTACCACCCGCTGAAAGTTCCACTTCCAGGATTTGGACTTCCATGCAGCAAGTCCCCAAACACAAGCCCCAGACAAGTGCCCGAATGGGGGGAGCGAGTCCGAGCATCACCCGCTGAAAGCTCCACGTCCAGGATTTGGACTTCCATGCGGCAAGTCCCCAAACACAAGCCCCAGACAAGTGCCCGAATGGGGGGAGCGAGTCCGAGTATCACCCGCTGAAAGCTCCACTTCCAGGATTTAGACTTCCACCGGGAAAGCCCACAAACACAAGCCTCAGACAGGTGCTCAACTGAGGGGAGCGAGTCCGAGTTCCACCCGCTGAAAGTTCCACTTCCAGGATTTGGACTTCCATGCGGCAAGTCCCCAAACACAAGCCCCAGACAGGTGCCTTACTGAGGGGAGCGAGTCCGAGTATCACCCGCTGAAAGCTCCACTTCCAGGATTTGGACTTCCACCGGGAAAGCCCACAAACACAAGCCTCAGACAGGTGCTCAACTGAGGGGAGCGAGTCCCAGTGTCACCCGCTGAAAGCTCCACTTCCAGGATTTGGACTTCCATGCGGCAAGTCCCCAAACATAAGCCCCAGACAAGTGCCCGAATGGGGGGAGCGAGTCCGAGTATCACCCGCTGAAAGCTCCACTTCCAGGATTTAGACTTCCACCGGGAAAGCCCACAAACACAAGCCTCAGACAGGTGCTCAACTGAGGGGAGCGAGTCCGAGTTCCACCCGCTGAAAGTTCCACTTCCAGGATTTGGACTTCCATGCGGCAAGTCCCCAAACACAAGCCCCAGACAGGTGCTCAACTGAGGGGAGCGAGTCCCAGTGTCACCCGCTGAAAGCTCCACTTCCAGGATTTGGACTTCCATGCGGCAAGTCCCCAAACATAAGCCCCAGACAAGTGCCCGAATGGGGGGAGCGAGTCCGAGTATCACCCGCTGAAAGCTCCACTTCCAGGATTTAGACTTCCACCGGGAAAGCCCACAAACACAAGCCTCAGACAGGTGCTCAACTGAGGGGAGCGAGTCCGAGTTCCACCCGCTGAAAGTTCCACTTCCAGGATTTGGACTTCCATGCGGCAAGTCCCCAAACACAAGCCCCAGACAGGTGCCCAACTGAGGGTAGCGATTCCGAGTACCACCCGCTGGAAGCTCCACTTCCAGGATTTGGACTTCCATGGGGCAAGTCCCCAAACACAAGCCCCAGTCAAGTGCCCGAATGGGGGGAGCGAGTCTGAGCATCCACCGCTGAAAGCTCCACTTCCAGGATTTGGACTTCCATGCGGCAAGTCCCCAAATACAAGCCCCAGACATGTGCCTTACTGAGGGGAGCGAGTCCGAGCATCACCCGCTGAAAGCTCCACTTCCAGGATTTGGACTTCCATGCGGCAAGTCCCCAAACACAAGCCCCAGACAAGTGCCCGAATGGGGGGAGCGAGTCCGAGTATAACCCGCTGAAAGCTCCACTTCCTGGATTTAGACTTCCACCGGGAAAGCCCAAAACACAAGCCTCAGACAGGTGCTCAACTGAGGGGAGCGAGTCCGAGTTCCACCCGCTGAAAGTTCCACTTCCAGAATTTGGACTTCCACCGGGAAAGCCCACAAACACAAGCCTCAGACAGGTGCTCAACTGAGGGGAGCGAGTCCCAGTGTCACCCGCTGAAAGCTCCACTTCCAGGATTTGGACTTCCATGCGGCAAGTCCCCAAACATAAGCCCCAGACAAGTGCCCGAATGGGGGGAGCGAGTCCGAGTATCACCCGCTGAAAGCTCCACTTCCAGGATTTAGACTTCCACCGGGAAAGCCCACAAACACAAGCCTCAGACAGGTGCTCAACTGAGGGGAGCGAGTCCGAGTTCCACCCGCTGAAAGTTCCACTTCCAGGATTTGGACTTCCATGCGGCAAGTCCCCAAACACAAGCCCCAGACAGGTGCCCAACTGAGGGTAGCGATTCCGAGTACCACCCGCTGGAAGCTCCACTTCCAGGATTTGGACTTCCATGGGGCAAGTCCCCAAACACAAGCCCCAGTCAAGTGCCCGAATGGGGGGAGCGAGTCTGAGCATCCACCGCTGAAAGCTCCACTTCCAGGATTTGGACTTCCATGCGGCAAGTCCCCAAATACAAGCCCCAGACATGTGCCTTACTGAGGGGAGCGAGTCCGAGCATCACCCGCTGAAAGCTCCACTTCCAGGATTTGGACTTCCATGCGGCAAGTCCCCAAACACAAGCCCCAGACAAGTGCCCGAATGGGGGGAGCGAGTCCGAGTATAACCCGCTGAAAGCTCCACTTCCTGGATTTAGACTTCCACCGGGAAAGCCCAAAACACAAGCCTCAGACAGGTGCTCAACTGAGGGGAGCGAGTCCGAGTTCCACCCGCTGAAAGTTCCACTTCCAGAATTTGGACTTCCACCGGGAAAGCCCACAAACACAAGCCTCAGACAGGTGCTCAACTGAGGGGAGCGAGTCCCAGTGTCACCCGCTGAAAGCTCCACTTCCAGGATTTGGACTTCCATGCGGCAAGTCCCCAAACATAAGCCCCAGACAAGTGCCCGAATGGGGGGAGCGAGTCCGAGTATCACCCGCTGAAAGCTCCACTTCCAGGATTTAGACTTCCACCGGGAAAGCCCACAAACACAAGCCTCAGACAGGTGCTCAACTGAGGGGAGCGAGTCCGAGTTCCACCCGCTGAAAGTTCCACTTCCAGGATTTGGACTTCCATGCGGCAAGTCCCCAAACACAAGCCCCAGACAGGTGCCCAACTGAGGGTAGCGATTCCGAGTACCACCCGCTGGAAGCTCCACTTCCAGGATTTGGACTTCCATGGGGCAAGTCCCCAAACACAAGCCCCAGAAAAGTGCCCGAATGGGGGGAGCGAGTCTGAGCATCCACCGCTGAAAGCTCCACTTCCAGGATTTGGACTTCCATGCGGCAAGTCCCCAAATACAAGCCCCAGACATGTGCCTTACTGAGGGGAGCGAGTCCGAGCATCACCCGCTGAAAGCTCCACTTCCAGGATTTGGACTTCCATGCGGCAAGTCCCCAAACACAAGCCCCAGACAAGTGCCCGAATGGGGGGAGCGAGTCCGAGTATAACCCGCTGAAAGCTCCACTTCCTGGATTTAGACTTCCACCGGGAAAGCCCAAAACACAAGCCTCAGACAGGTGCTCAACTGAGGGGAGCGAGTCCGAGTTCCACCCGCTGAAAGTTCCACTTCCAGAATTTGGACTTCCATGGGGCAAGTCCCCAAACACAAGCCCCAGACAAGTGCCCGACTGGGGGGAGCGAGTCCGAGCATCACCCGCTGAAAGCTCCACTTCCAGGATTTGGACTTCCATGCGGCAAGTCCCCAAACACAAGCCCCAGGAAAGTGCCCGAATGGGGGGAGCGAGTCCGAGTATCACCCGCTGAAAGCTCCACTTCCAGGATTTAGACTTTCACCGGGAAAGCCTACAGACACAAGCCTCTGACAGGTGCTCAACTGAGGGGAGCGAGTCCGAGTTCCACCCGCTGAAAGTTCCACTTCCAGGATTTGGACTTCCATGCAGCAAGTCGCCAAACACAAGCCCCAGACAGGTGCCTTACTGAGGGGAGCGAGTCCGATTATCACCCGCTGAAAGCTCAACTTCCAGGATTTGGACTTCCATGCGGCAAGTCCCCAAACACAAGCCTCAGACAGGTGCTCGACTGAGGGGAGCGAGTCCGAGTACCACCCGCTGAAAGTTCCACTTCCAGGATTTGGACTTCCTTGGGTCAAGTCCCCAAACACAAGCCCCAGACAAGTGCCCGAATGGGGGGAGCGAGTCCGAGTATCACCCGCTGAAAGCTCCACTTCCAGGATTTGGACTTCCATGCGGCAAGTCCCCAAACACAAGCCCCAGACAAGTGCCCGAATGGGGGGAGCGAGTCCGAGTATCACCCGCTGAAAGCTCCACTTCCAGGATTTAGACTTCCACCGGGAAAGCCCACAAACACAAGCCTCAGACAGGTGCTCAACTGAGGGGAGCGAGTCCGAGTTCCACCCGCTGAAAGTTCCACTTCCAGGATTTGGACTTCCATGCGGCAAGTCCCCAAACACAAGCCCCAGACAGGTGCCTTACTGAGGGGAGCGAGTCCGAGAATCACCCGCTGAAAGCTCCACTTCCAGGATTTGGACTTCCATGCGGCAAGTCCCCAAACACAAGCCCCAGACAAGTGCCCGAATGGGGGGAGCGAGTCCGAGTATCACCCGCTGAAAGCTCCACTTCCAGGATTTAGACTTCCACCGGGAAAGCCCACAGACACAAGCCTCAGACAGGTGCTCAACTGAGGGGAGCGAGTCCGAGTTCCACCCGCTGAAAGTTCCACTTCCAGGATTTGGACTTCCATGCGGCAAGTCGCCAAACACAAGCCCCAGACAGGTGCCTTACTGAGGGGAGCGAGTCCGAGTATCACCCGCTGAAAGCTCCACTTCCAGGATTTGGACTTCCATGCGGCAAGTCCCCAAACACAAGCCTCAGACAGGTGCTCGACTGAGGGGAGCGAGTCCGAGTATCACCCGCTGAAAGCTCCACTTCCAGGATTTAGACTTCCACCGGGAAAGCCCACAGACACAAGCCTCAGACAGGTGCTCAACTGAGGGGAGCGAGTCCGAGTTCCACCCGCTGAAAGTTCCACTTCCAGGATTTGGACTTCCATGCGGCAAGTCGCCAAACACAAGCCCCAGACAGGTGCCTTACTGAGGGGAGCGAGTCCGAGTATCACCCGCTGAAAGCTCCACTTCCAGGATTTGGACTTCCATGCGGCAAGTCCCCAAACACAAGCCTCAGACAGGTGCTCGACTGAGGGGAGCGAGTCCGAGTACCACCCGCTGAAAGTTCCACTTCCAGGATTTGGACTTCCATGCGGCAAGTCCCCAAACACAAGCCCCAGACAAGTGCCCGAATTGGGGGAGCGAGTCCGAGTATCACCCGCTGAAAGCTCCACTTCCAAGAATTAGACTTCCACCGGGAAAGCCCACAAACACAAGCCTCAGACAGGTGCTCAACTGAGGGGAGCGAGTCCGAGTTCCACCCGCTGAAAGTTCCACTTCCAGGATTTGGACTTCCATGCGGCAAGTCCCCAAACACAAGCCCCAGACAGGTGCCTTACTGAGGGGAGCGAGTCCGAGTATCACCCGCTGAAAGCTCCACTTCCAGGATTTGGACTTCCATGCGGCAAGTCCCCAAACACAAGCCTCAGACAGGTGCTCGACTGAGGGGAGCGAGTCCGAGTACCACCCGCTGAAAGTTCCACTTCCAGGATTTGGACTTCCATGCGGCAAGTCCCCAAACACAAGCCCCAGACAGGTGCCCAACTGAGGGTAGCGATTCCGAGTACCACCCGCTGGAAGCTCCACTTCCAGGATTTGGACTTCCATGGGGCAAGTCCCCAAACACAAGCCCCAGACAAGTGCCCGAATGGGGGGAGCGAGTCCGAGTATCACCCGCTGAAAGCTCCACTTCCAGGATTTGGACTTCCATGCGGCAAGTCCCCAAACACAAGCCCCAGACAAGTGCCCGACTGGGGGGAGCGAGTCTGAGCATCCACCGCTGAAAGCTCCACTTCCAGGATATGGACTTCCATGCGGCAAGTCCCCAAATACAAGCCCCAGACATGTGCCTTACTGAGGGGAGCGAGTCCGAGCATCACCCGCTGAAAGCTCCACTTCCAGGATTTGGACTTCCATGCGGCAAGTCCCCAAACACAAGCCCCAGACAAGTGCCCGAATGGGGGGAGCGAGTCCGAGGATCACCCGCTGAAAGCTCCACTTCCAGGATTTGGACTTCCATGCGGCAAGTCCCCAAACACAAGCCCCAGACAAGTGCCCGAATGGGGGGAGCGAGTCCGAGTATCACCCGCTGAAAGCTCCACTTCCAGGATTTAGACTTCCACCGGGAAAGCCCACAAACACAAGCCTCAGACAGGTGCTCAACTGAGGGGAGCGAGTCCGAGTGTAACCCGCTGAAAGCTCCACTTCCAGGATTTGGACTTCCATGCGGCAAGTCCCCAATCATAAGCCCCAGACAAGTGCCCGAATGGGGGGAGCGAGTCCGAGTATCACCCGCTGAAAGCTCCACTTCCAGGATTTAGACTTCCACCGGGAAAGCCCACAAACACAAGCCTCAGACAGGTGCTCAACTGAGGGGAGCGAGTCCGAGTTCCACCCGCTGAAAGTTCCACTTCCAGGATTTTGACTTCCATGCGGCAATTCCCCAAACACAAGCCCCAGACAGGTGCCTTACTGAGGGGAGCGAGTCCGAGTATCACCCGCTGAAAGCTCCACTTCCAGGATTTGGACTTCCATGCGGCAAGTCCCCAAACACAAGCCTCAGACAGGTGCTCGACTGAGGGGAGCGAGTCCGAGTACCAACCGCTGAAAGTTCCATTTCCAGGATTTAGACTTCCATGGGGCAAGTCCCCAAACACAAGCCCCAGACAAGTGCCCGAATGGGGGGAGCGAGTCCGAGCATCACCCGCTGAAAGCTCCACTTCCAGGATTTGGACTTCCATGCGGCAAGTCCCCAAACACAAGCCCCAGACAAGTGCCCGAATGGGGGGAGCGAGTCCGAGTATCACCCGCTGAAAGCTCCACTTCCAGGATTTAGACTTCCACCGGGAAAGCCCACAAACACAAGCATCAGACAGGTGCTCAATTGAGGGGAGCGATTCCGAGTTCCACCCGCTGAAAGTTCCACTTCCAGGATTTGAACTTCCATGGGGCAAGTCCCCAAACACAAGCCCCAGACATGTGCCCGACTGGGGGGAGCGAGTCCGAGCATCACCCGCTGAAAGCTCCACTTCCAGGATTTGGACTTCCATGCGGCAAGTCCCCAAACACAAGCCCCAGACAGGTGCCTTACTGAGGGGAGCGAGTCCGAGTATCACCCGCTGAAAGCTCCACTTCCAGGATTTGGACTTCCATGCGGCAAGTCCCCAAACACAAGCCCCAGACAAGTGCCCGAATGGGGGGAGCGATTCCGAGTACCACCCGCTGGAAGTTCCACTTCCAGGATTTGGACTTCCATGGGGCAAGTCCCCAAACACAAGCCCCAGACAAGTGCCCGAGTGGGGGGAGCGAGTCCGAGCATAACCCGCTGAAAGCTCCACTTCCAGGATTAAGACTTCCACCAGGCAAGCCCACAAACACAAGCCTCAGACAGGTGCTCAACTGAGGGGAGCGAGTCTGAGTACAACCCGCTGAAAGTTCCACTTCCAGGATTTGGACTTCCATGGGGCAAGTCCCCAAACACAAGCCCAAGACAGGTGCCCGACTGAGGCGAGCGAGTCCCAGTATCACCCGCTGGAAGTTCCACTTCCAGGATTTGGACTTCCATGGGGTAAGTCCCCAAACACAAGACTCAGACAGGTGCTCGACTGAGGGGAGCGAGTCCGAGTACCACCCGCTGAAAGTTCCACTTCCAGGATTTGGACTTCCATGCAGCAAGTCCCCAAACACAAGCCCCAGACAAGTGCCCGAATGGGGGGAGCGAGTCCGAGCATCACCCGCTGAAAGCTCCACTTCCAGGATTTGGACTTCCATGCGGCAAGTCCCCAAACACAAGCCCCAGACAAGTGCCCGAATGGGGGGAGCGAGTCCGAGTATCACCCGCTGAAAGCTCCACTTCCAGGATTTAGACTTCCACCGGGAAAGCCCACAAACACAAGCCTCAGACAGGTGCTCAACTGAGGGGAGCGAGTCCGAGTTCCACCCGCTGAAAGTTCCACTTCCAGGATTTGGACTTCCATGCGGCAAGTCCCCAAACACAAGCCCCAAACAGGTGCCTTACTAAGGGGAGCGAGTCCGAGTATCACCCGCTGAAAGCTCCACTTCCAGGATTTGGACTTCCATGCGGCAAGTCCCCAAACACAAGCCCCAGACAAGTGCCCGAATGGGGGGAGCGAGTCCGAGTATCACCCGCTGAAAGCTCCACTTCCAGGATTTAGACTTCCACCGGGAAAGCCCACAGACACAAGCCTCAGACAGGTGCTCAACTGAGGGGAGCGAGTCCGAGTTCCACCCGCTGAAAGTTCCACTTCCAGGATTTGGACTTCCATGCGGCAAGTCGCCAAACACAAGCCCCAGACAGGTGGCTCCACTTCCAGGATTTTGACTTCCACCGGGAAAGCCCACAAACACAAGCCTCAGACAGGTGCTCAACTGAGGGGAGCGAGTCCGAGTGTCACCCGCTGAAAGCTCCACTTCCAGGATTTGGACTTCCATGCGGCAAGTCCCCAAACACAAGCCTCAGACAGGTGCTCGACTGAGGGGAGCGAGTCCGAGTACCACCCGCTGAAAGTTCCACTTCCAGGATTTGGACTTCCATGGGGCAAGTCCCCAAACACAAGCCCCAGACAAGTGCCCGAATGGGGGGAGCGAGTCCGAGTATCACCCGCTGAAAGCTCCACTTCCAGGATTTGGACTTCCATGCGGTAAGTCCCCAAACACAAGCCCCAGACAAGTGCCCGAATGGGGGGAGCGAGTCCGAGTATCACCCGCTGAAAGCTCCACTTCCAGGATTTAGACTTCCACCGGGAAAGCCCACAAACACAAGCCTCAGACAGGTGCTCAACTGAGGGGAGCGAGTCCCAGTGTCACCCGCTGAAAGCTCCACTTCCAGGATTTGGACTTCCATGCGGCAAGTCCCCAAACACAAGCCCCAGGCAAGTGCCCGAATGGGGGGAGCGAGTCCGAGTATCACCCGCTGAAAGCTCCACTTCCAGGATTTAGACTTTCACCGGGAAAGCCCACAGACACAAGCCTCAGACAGGTGCTTAACTGAGGGGAGCGAGTCCGAGTTCCACCCGCTGAAAGTTCCACTTCCAGGATTTGGACTTCCATGCAGCAAGTCGCCAAACACAAGCCCCAGACAGGTGCCTTACTGAGGGGAGCGAGTCCGATTATCACCCGCTGAAAGCTCCACTTCCAGGATTTGGACTTCCATGCGGCAAGTCCCCAAACACAAGCCTCAGACAGGTGCTCGACTGAGGGGAGCGAGTCCGAGTACCACCCGCTGAAAGTTCCACTTCCAGGATTTGGACTTCCTTGGGTCAAGTCCCCAAACACAAGCCCCAGACAAGTGTCCGAATGGGGGGAGCGAGTCCGAGTATCACCCGCTGAAAGCTCCACTTCCAGGATTTGGACTTCCATGCGGCAAGTCCCCAAACACAAGCCCCAGACAAGTGCCCGAATGGGGGGAGCGAGTCCGAGTATCACCCGCTGAAAGCTCCACTTCCAGGATTTAGACTTCCACCGGGAAAGCCCACAAACACAAGCCTCAGACAGGTGCTCAACTGAGGGGAGCGAGTCCGAGTTCCACCCGCTGAAAGTTCCACTTCCAGGATTTGGACTTCCATGCGGCAAGTCCCCAAACACAAGCCCCAGACAGGTGCCTTACTGAGGGGAGCGAGTCCGAGAATCACCCGCTGAAAGCTCCACTTCCAGGATTTGGACTTCCATGCGGCAAGTCCCCAAACACAAGCCCCAGACAAGTGCCCGAATGGGGGGAGCGAGTCCGAGTATCACCCGCTGAAAGTTCCACTTCCAGGATTTGGACTTCCATGCGGCAAGTCCCCAAACACAAGCCTCAGACAGGTGCTCAACTGAGGGGAGCGAGTCCGAGTTCCACCCGCTGAAAGTTCCACTTCCAGGATTTGGACTTCCTTGGGTCAAGTCCCCAAACACAAGCCCCAGACAAGTGCCCGAATGGGGGGAGCGAGTCCGAGTATCACCCGCTGAAAGCTCCACTTCCAGGATTTAGACTTCCACCGGGAAAGCCCACAAACACAAGCCTCAGACAGGTGCTCAACTGAGGGGAGCGAGTCCGAGTTCCACCCGCTGAAAGTTCCACTTCCAGGATTTGGACTTCCATGCGGCAAGTCCCCAAACACAAGCCCCAGACAGGTGCCTTACTGAGGGGAGCGAGTCCGAGTATCACCCGCTGAAAGCTCCACTTCCAGGATTTGGACTTCCATGCGGCAAGTCCCCAAACACAAGCCCCAGACAAGTGCCCGAATGGGGGGAGCGATTCCGAGTACCACCCGCTGGAAGTTCCACTTCCAGGATTTGGACTTCCATGGGGCAAGTCCCCAAACACAAGCCCCAGACAAGTGCCCGAGTGGGGGGAGCGAGTCCGAGCATAACCCGCTGAAAGCTCCACTTCCAGGATTAAGACTTCCACCAGGCAAGCCCACAAACACAAGCCTCAGACAGGTGCTCAACTGAGGGGAGCGAGTCTGAGTACAACCCGCTGAAAGTTCCACTTCCAGGATTTGGACTTCCATGGGGCAAGTCCCCAAACACAAGCCCAAGACAGGTGCCCGACTGAGGCGAGCGAGTCCGAGTATCACCCGCTGGAAGTTCCACTTCCAGGATTTGGACTTCCATGGGGTAAGTCCCCAAACACAAGACTCAGACAGGTGCTCGACTGAGGGGAGCGAGTCCGAGTACCACCCGCTGAAAGTTCCACTTCCAGGATTTGGACTTCCATGCAGCAAGTCCCCAAACACAAGCCCCAGACAAGTGCCCGAATGGGGGGAGCGAGTCCGAGCATCACCCGCTGAAAGCTCCACGTCCAGGATTTGGACTTCCATGCGGCAAGTCCCCAAACACAAGCCCCAGACAAGTGCCCGAATGGGGGGAGCGAGTCCGAGTATCACCCGCTGAAAGCTCCACTTCCAGGATTTAGACTTCCACCGGGAAAGCCCACAAACACAAGCCTCAGACAGGTGCTCAACTGAGGGGAGCGAGTCCGAGTTCCACCCGCTGAAAGTTCCACTTCCAGGATTTGGACTTCCATGCGGCAAGTCCCCAAACACAAGCCCCAGACAGGTGCCTTACTGAGGGGAGCGAGTCCGAGTATCACCCGCTGAAAGCTCCACTTCCAGGATTTGGACTTCCACCGGGAAAGCCCACAAACACAAGCCTCAGACAGGTGCTCAACTGAGGGGAGCGAGTCCCAGTGTCACCCGCTGAAAGCTCCACTTCCAGGATTTGGACTTCCATGCGGCAAGTCCCCAAACATAAGCCCCAGACAAGTGCCCGAATGGGGGGAGCGAGTCCGAGTATCACCCGCTGAAAGCTCCACTTCCAGGATTTAGACTTCCACCGGGAAAGCCCACAAACACAAGCCTCAGACAGGTGCTCAACTGAGGGGAGCGAGTCCGAGTTCCACCCGCTGAAAGTTCCACTTCCAGGATTTGGACTTCCATGCGGCAAGTCCCCAAACACAAGCCCCAGACAGGTGCTCAACTGAGGGGAGCGAGTCCCAGTGTCACCCGCTGAAAGCTCCACTTCCAGGATTTGGACTTCCATGCGGCAAGTCCCCAAACATAAGCCCCAGACAAGTGCCCGAATGGGGGGAGCGAGTCCGAGTATCACCCGCTGAAAGCTCCACTTCCAGGATTTAGACTTCCACCGGGAAAGCCCACAAACACAAGCCTCAGACAGGTGCTCAACTGAGGGGAGCGAGTCCGAGTTCCACCCGCTGAAAGTTCCACTTCCAGGATTTGGACTTCCATGCGGCAAGTCCCCAAACACAAGCCCCAGACAGGTGCCCAACTGAGGGTAGCGATTCCGAGTACCACCCGCTGGAAGCTCCACTTCCAGGATTTGGACTTCCATGGGGCAAGTCCCCAAACACAAGCCCCAGTCAAGTGCCCGAATGGGGGGAGCGAGTCTGAGCATCCACCGCTGAAAGCTCCACTTCCAGGATTTGGACTTCCATGCGGCAAGTCCCCAAATACAAGCCCCAGACATGTGCCTTACTGAGGGGAGCGAGTCCGAGCATCACCCGCTGAAAGCTCCACTTCCAGGATTTGGACTTCCATGCGGCAAGTCCCCAAACACAAGCCCCAGACAAGTGCCCGAATGGGGGGAGCGAGTCCGAGTATAACCCGCTGAAAGCTCCACTTCCTGGATTTAGACTTCCACCGGGAAAGCCCAAAACACAAGCCTCAGACAGGTGCTCAACTGAGGGGAGCGAGTCCGAGTTCCACCCGCTGAAAGTTCCACTTCCAGAATTTGGACTTCCACCGGGAAAGCCCACAAACACAAGCCTCAGACAGGTGCTCAACTGAGGGGAGCGAGTCCCAGTGTCACCCGCTGAAAGCTCCACTTCCAGGATTTGGACTTCCATGCGGCAAGTCCCCAAACATAAGCCCCAGACAAGTGCCCGAATGGGGGGAGCGAGTCCGAGTATCACCCGCTGAAAGCTCCACTTCCAGGATTTAGACTTCCACCGGGAAAGCCCACAAACACAAGCCTCAGACAGGTGCTCAACTGAGGGGAGCGAGTCCGAGTTCCACCCGCTGAAAGTTCCACTTCCAGGATTTGGACTTCCATGCGGCAAGTCCCCAAACACAAGCCCCAGACAGGTGCCCAACTGAGGGTAGCGATTCCGAGTACCACCCGCTGGAAGCTCCACTTCCAGGATTTGGACTTCCATGGGGCAAGTCCCCAAACACAAGCCCCAGAAAAGTGCCCGAATGGGGGGAGCGAGTCTGAGCATCCACCGCTGAAAGCTCCACTTCCAGGATTTGGACTTCCATGCGGCAAGTCCCCAAATACAAGCCCCAGACATGTGCCTTACTGAGGGGAGCGAGTCCGAGCATCACCCGCTGAAAGCTCCACTTCCAGGATTTGGACTTCCATGCGGCAAGTCCCCAAACACAAGCCCCAGACAAGTGCCCGAATGGGGGGAGCGAGTCCGAGTATAACCCGCTGAAAGCTCCACTTCCTGGATTTAGACTTCCACCGGGAAAGCCCAAAACACAAGCCTCAGACAGGTGCTCAACTGAGGGGAGCGAGTCCGAGTTCCACCCGCTGAAAGTTCCACTTCCAGAATTTGGACTTCCATGGGGCAAGTCCCCAAACACAAGCCCCAGACAAGTGCCCGACTGGGGGGAGCGAGTCCGAGCATCACCCGCTGAAAGCTCCACTTCCAGGATTTGGACTTCCATGCGGCAAGTCCCCAAACACAAGCCCCAGGAAAGTGCCCGAATGGGGGGAGCGAGTCCGAGTATCACCCGCTGAAAGCTCCACTTCCAGGATTTAGACTTTCACCGGGAAAGCCTACAGACACAAGCCTCTGACAGGTGCTCAACTGAGGGGAGCGAGTCCGAGTTCCACCCGCTGAAAGTTCCACTTCCAGGATTTGGACTTCCATGCAGCAAGTCGCCAAACACAAGCCCCAGACAGGTGCCTTACTGAGGGGAGCGAGTCCGATTATCACCCGCTGAAAGCTCAACTTCCAGGATTTGGACTTCCATGCGGCAAGTCCCCAAACACAAGCCTCAGACAGGTGCTCGACTGAGGGGAGCGAGTCCGAGTACCACCCGCTGAAAGTTCCACTTCCAGGATTTGGACTTCCTTGGGTCAAGTCCCCAAACACAAGCCCCAGACAAGTGCCCGAATGGGGGGAGCGAGTCCGAGTATCACCCGCTGAAAGCTCCACTTCCAGGATTTGGACTTCCATGCGGCAAGTCCCCAAACACAAGCCCCAGACAAGTGCCCGAATGGGGGGAGCGAGTCCGAGTATCACCCGCTGAAAGCTCCACTTCCAGGATTTAGACTTCCACCGGGAAAGCCCACAAACACAAGCCTCAGACAGGTGCTCAACTGAGGGGAGCGAGTCCGAGTTCCACCCGCTGAAAGTTCCACTTCCAGGATTTGGACTTCCATGCGGCAAGTCCCCAAACACAAGCCCCAGACAGGTGCCTTACTGAGGGGAGCGAGTCCGAGAATCACCCGCTGAAAGCTCCACTTCCAGGATTTGGACTTCCATGCGGCAAGTCCCCAAACACAAGCCCCAGACAAGTGCCCGAATGGGGGGAGCGAGTCCGAGTATCACCCGCTGAAAGCTCCACTTCCAGGATTTAGACTTCCACCGGGAAAGCCCACAGACACAAGCCTCAGACAGGTGCTCAACTGAGGGGAGCGAGTCCGAGTTCCACCCGCTGAAAGTTCCACTTCCAGGATTTGGACTTCCATGCGGCAAGTCGCCAAACACAAGCCCCAGACAGGTGCCTTACTGAGGGGAGCGAGTCCGAGTATCACCCGCTGAAAGCTCCACTTCCAGGATTTGGACTTCCATGCGGCAAGTCCCCAAACACAAGCCTCAGACAGGTGCTCGACTGAGGGGAGCGAGTCCGAGTATCACCCGCTGAAAGCTCCACTTCCAGGATTTAGACTTCCACCGGGAAAGCCCACAGACACAAGCCTCAGACAGGTGCTCAACTGAGGGGAGCGAGTCCGAGTTCCACCCGCTGAAAGTTCCACTTCCAGGATTTGGACTTCCATGCGGCAAGTCGCCAAACACAAGCCCCAGACAGGTGCCTTACTGAGGGGAGCGAGTCCGAGTATCACCCGCTGAAAGCTCCACTTCCAGGATTTGGACTTCCATGCGGCAAGTCCCCAAACACAAGCCTCAGACAGGTGCTCGACTGAGGGGAGCGAGTCCGAGTACCACCCGCTGAAAGTTCCACTTCCAGGATTTGGACTTCCATGCGGCAAGTCCCCAAACACAAGCCCCAGACAAGTGCCCGAATTGGGGGAGCGAGTCCGAGTATCACCCGCTGAAAGCTCCACTTCCAAGAATTAGACTTCCACCGGGAAAGCCCACAAACACAAGCCTCAGACAGGTGCTCAACTGAGGGGAGCGAGTCCGAGTTCCACCCGCTGAAAGTTCCACTTCCAGGATTTGGACTTCCATGCGGCAAGTCCCCAAACACAAGCCCCAGACAGGTGCCTTACTGAGGGGAGCGAGTCCGAGTATCACCCGCTGAAAGCTCCACTTCCAGGATTTGGACTTCCATGCGGCAAGTCCCCAAACACAAGCCTCAGACAGGTGCTCGACTGAGGGGAGCGAGTCCGAGTACCACCCGCTGAAAGTTCCACTTCCAGGATTTGGACTTCCATGCGGCAAGTCCCCAAACACAAGCCCCAGACAGGTGCCCAACTGAGGGTAGCGATTCCGAGTACCACCCGCTGGAAGCTCCACTTCCAGGATTTGGACTTCCATGGGGCAAGTCCCCAAACACAAGCCCCAGACAAGTGCCCGAATGGGGGGAGCGAGTCCGAGTATCACCCGCTGAAAGCTCCACTTCCAGGATTTGGACTTCCATGCGGCAAGTCCCCAAACACAAGCCCCAGACAAGTGCCCGACTGGGGGGAGCGAGTCTGAGCATCCACCGCTGAAAGCTCCACTTCCAGGATATGGACTTCCATGCGGCAAGTCCCCAAATACAAGCCCCAGACATGTGCCTTACTGAGGGGAGCGAGTCCGAGCATCACCCGCTGAAAGCTCCACTTCCAGGATTTGGACTTCCATGCGGCAAGTCCCCAAACACAAGCCCCAGACAAGTGCCCGAATGGGGGGAGCGAGTCCGAGGATCACCCGCTGAAAGCTCCACTTCCAGGATTTGGACTTCCATGCGGCAAGTCCCCAAACACAAGCCCCAGACAAGTGCCCGAATGGGGGGAGCGAGTCCGAGTATCACCCGCTGAAAGCTCCACTTCCAGGATTTAGACTTCCACCGGGAAAGCCCACAAACACAAGCCTCAGACAGGTGCTCAACTGAGGGGAGCGAGTCCGAGTGTAACCCGCTGAAAGCTCCACTTCCAGGATTTGGACTTCCATGCGGCAAGTCCCCAATCATAAGCCCCAGACAAGTGCCCGAATGGGGGGAGCGAGTCCGAGTATCACCCGCTGAAAGCTCCACTTCCAGGATTTAGACTTCCACCGGGAAAGCCCACAAACACAAGCCTCAGACAGGTGCTCAACTGAGGGGAGCGAGTCCGAGTTCCACCCGCTGAAAGTTCCACTTCCAGGATTTTGACTTCCATGCGGCAATTCCCCAAACACAAGCCCCAGACAGGTGCCTTACTGAGGGGAGCGAGTCCGAGTATCACCCGCTGAAAGCTCCACTTCCAGGATTTGGACTTCCATGCGGCAAGTCCCCAAACACAAGCCTCAGACAGGTGCTCGACTGAGGGGAGCGAGTCCGAGTACCAACCGCTGAAAGTTCCATTTCCAGGATTTAGACTTCCATGGGGCAAGTCCCCAAACACAAGCCCCAGACAAGTGCCCGAATGGGGGGAGCGAGTCCGAGCATCACCCGCTGAAAGCTCCACTTCCAGGATTTGGACTTCCATGCGGCAAGTCCCCAAACACAAGCCCCAGACAAGTGCCCGAATGGGGGGAGCGAGTCCGAGTATCACCCGCTGAAAGCTCCACTTCCAGGATTTAGACTTCCACCGGGAAAGCCCACAAACACAAGCATCAGACAGGTGCTCAATTGAGGGGAGCGATTCCGAGTTCCACCCGCTGAAAGTTCCACTTCCAGGATTTGAACTTCCATGGGGCAAGTCCCCAAACACAAGCCCCAGACATGTGCCCGACTGGGGGGAGCGAGTCCGAGCATCACCCGCTGAAAGCTCCACTTCCAGGATTTGGACTTCCATGCGGCAAGTCCCCAAACACAAGCCCCAGACAGGTGCCTTACTGAGGGGAGCGAGTCCGAGTATCACCCGCTGAAAGCTCCACTTCCAGGATTTGGACTTCCATGCGGCAAGTCCCCAAACACAAGCCCCAGACAAGTGCCCGAATGGGGGGAGCGATTCCGAGTACCACCCGCTGGAAGTTCCACTTCCAGGATTTGGACTTCCATGGGGCAAGTCCCCAAACACAAGCCCCAGACAAGTGCCCGAGTGGGGGGAGCGAGTCCGAGCATAACCCGCTGAAAGCTCCACTTCCAGGATTAAGACTTCCACCAGGCAAGCCCACAAACACAAGCCTCAGACAGGTGCTCAACTGAGGGGAGCGAGTCTGAGTACAACCCGCTGAAAGTTCCACTTCCAGGATTTGGACTTCCATGGGGCAAGTCCCCAAACACAAGCCCAAGACAGGTGCCCGACTGAGGCGAGCGAGTCCCAGTATCACCCGCTGGAAGTTCCACTTCCAGGATTTGGACTTCCATGGGGTAAGTCCCCAAACACAAGACTCAGACAGGTGCTCGACTGAGGGGAGCGAGTCCGAGTACCACCCGCTGAAAGTTCCACTTCCAGGATTTGGACTTCCATGCAGCAAGTCCCCAAACACAAGCCCCAGACAAGTGCCCGAATGGGGGGAGCGAGTCCGAGCATCACCCGCTGAAAGCTCCACTTCCAGGATTTGGACTTCCATGCGGCAAGTCCCCAAACACAAGCCCCAGACAAGTGCCCGAATGGGGGGAGCGAGTCCGAGTATCACCCGCTGAAAGCTCCACTTCCAGGATTTAGACTTCCACCGGGAAAGCCCACAAACACAAGCCTCAGACAGGTGCTCAACTGAGGGGAGCGAGTCCGAGTTCCACCCGCTGAAAGTTCCACTTCCAGGATTTGGACTTCCATGCGGCAAGTCCCCAAACACAAGCCCCAAACAGGTGCCTTACTAAGGGGAGCGAGTCCGAGTATCACCCGCTGAAAGCTCCACTTCCAGGATTTGGACTTCCATGCGGCAAGTCCCCAAACACAAGCCCCAGACAAGTGCCCGAATGGGGGGAGCGAGTCCGAGTATCACCCGCTGAAAGCTCCACTTCCAGGATTTAGACTTCCACCGGGAAAGCCCACAGACACAAGCCTCAGACAGGTGCTCAACTGAGGGGAGCGAGTCCGAGTTCCACCCGCTGAAAGTTCCACTTCCAGGATTTGGACTTCCATGCGGCAAGTCGCCAAACACAAGCCCCAGACAGGTGGCTCCACTTCCAGGATTTTGACTTCCACCGGGAAAGCCCACAAACACAAGCCTCAGACAGGTGCTCAACTGAGGGGAGCGAGTCCGAGTGTCACCCGCTGAAAGCTCCACTTCCAGGATTTGGACTTCCATGCGGCAAGTCCCCAAACACAAGCCTCAGACAGGTGCTCGACTGAGGGGAGCGAGTCCGAGTACCACCCGCTGAAAGTTCCACTTCCAGGATTTGGACTTCCATGGGGCAAGTCCCCAAACACAAGCCCCAGACAAGTGCCCGAATGGGGGGAGCGAGTCCGAGTATCACCCGCTGAAAGCTCCACTTCCAGGATTTGGACTTCCATGCGGTAAGTCCCCAAACACAAGCCCCAGACAAGTGCCCGAATGGGGGGAGCGAGTCCGAGTATCACCCGCTGAAAGCTCCACTTCCAGGATTTAGACTTCCACCGGGAAAGCCCACAAACACAAGCCTCAGACAGGTGCTCAACTGAGGGGAGCGAGTCCCAGTGTCACCCGCTGAAAGCTCCACTTCCAGGATTTGGACTTCCATGCGGCAAGTCCCCAAACACAAGCCCCAGGCAAGTGCCCGAATGGGGGGAGCGAGTCCGAGTATCACCCGCTGAAAGCTCCACTTCCAGGATTTAGACTTTCACCGGGAAAGCCCACAGACACAAGCCTCAGACAGGTGCTTAACTGAGGGGAGCGAGTCCGAGTTCCACCCGCTGAAAGTTCCACTTCCAGGATTTGGACTTCCATGCAGCAAGTCGCCAAACACAAGCCCCAGACAGGTGCCTTACTGAGGGGAGCGAGTCCGATTATCACCCGCTGAAAGCTCCACTTCCAGGATTTGGACTTCCATGCGGCAAGTCCCCAAACACAAGCCTCAGACAGGTGCTCGACTGAGGGGAGCGAGTCCGAGTACCACCCGCTGAAAGTTCCACTTCCAGGATTTGGACTTCCTTGGGTCAAGTCCCCAAACACAAGCCCCAGACAAGTGTCCGAATGGGGGGAGCGAGTCCGAGTATCACCCGCTGAAAGCTCCACTTCCAGGATTTGGACTTCCATGCGGCAAGTCCCCAAACACAAGCCCCAGACAAGTGCCCGAATGGGGGGAGCGAGTCCGAGTATCACCCGCTGAAAGCTCCACTTCCAGGATTTAGACTTCCACCGGGAAAGCCCACAAACACAAGCCTCAGACAGGTGCTCAACTGAGGGGAGCGAGTCCGAGTTCCACCCGCTGAAAGTTCCACTTCCAGGATTTGGACTTCCATGCGGCAAGTCCCCAAACACAAGCCCCAGACAGGTGCCTTACTGAGGGGAGCGAGTCCGAGAATCACCCGCTGAAAGCTCCACTTCCAGGATTTGGACTTCCATGCGGCAAGTCCCCAAACACAAGCCCCAGACAAGTGCCCGAATGGGGGGAGCGAGTCCGAGTATCACCCGCTGAAAGCTCCACTTCCAGGATTTAGACTTCCACCGGGAAAGCCCACAGACACAAGCCTCAGACAGGTGCTCAACTGAGGGGAGCGAGTCCGAGTTCCACCCGCTGAAAGTTCCACTTCCAGGATTTGGACTTCCATGCGGCAAGTCGCCAAACACAAGCCCCAGACAGGTGCTCGACTGAGGGGAGCGAGTCCGAGTACCACCCGCTGAAAGTTCCACTTCCAGGATTTGGACTTCCATGCGGCAAGTCCCCAAACACAAGCCCCAGACAAGTGCCCGAATTGGGGGAGCGAGTCCGAGTATCACCCGCTGAAAGCTCCACTTCCAGGATTTAGACTTCCACCGGAAAGCCCACAAACACAAGCCTCAGACAGGTGCTCAACTGAGGGGAGCGAGTCCGAGTTCCACCCGCTGAAAGTTCCACTTCCAGGATTTGGACTTCCATGCGGCAAGTCCCCAAACACAAGCCCCAGACAGGTGCCTTACTGAGGGGAGCGAGTCCGAGAATCACCCGCTGAAAGCTCCACTTCCAGGATTTGGACTTCCATGCGGCAAGTCCCCAAACACAAGCCCCAGACAAGTGCCCGAATGGGGGGAGCGAGTCCGAGTATCACCCGCTGAAAGCTCCACTTCCAGGATTTAGACTTCCACCGGGAAAGCCCACAGACACAAGCCTCAGACAGGTGCTCAACTGAGGGGAGCGAGTCCGAGTTCCACCCGCTGAAAGTTCCACTTCCAGGATTTGGACTTCCTTGGGTCAAGTCCCCAAACACAAGCCCCAGACAAGTGTCCGAATGGGGGGAGCGAGTCCGAGTATCACCCGCTGAAAGCTCCACTTCCAGGATTTGGACTTCCATGCGGCAAGTCCCCAAACACAAGCCCCAGACAAGTGCCCGAATGGGGGGAGCGAGTCCGAGTATCACCCGCTGAAAGCTCCACTTCCAGGATTTAGACTTCCACCGGGAAAGCCCACAAACACAAGCCTCAGACAGGTGCTCAACTGAGGGGAGCGAGTCCGAGTTCCACCCGCTGAAAGTTCCACTTCCAGGATTTGGACTTCCATGCGGCAAGTCCCCAAACACAAGCCCCAGACAGGTGCCTTACTGAGGGGAGCGAGTCCGAGAATCACCCGCTGAAAGCTCCACTTCCAGGATTTGGACTTCCATGCGGCAAGTCCCCAAACACAAGCCCCAGACAAGTGCCCGAATGGGGGGAGCGAGTCCGAGTATCACCCGCTGAAAGCTCCACTTCCAGGATTTAGACTTCCACCGGGAAAGCCCACAGACACAAGCCTCAGACAGGTGCTCAACTGAGGGGAGCGAGTCCGAGTTCCACCCGCTGAAAGTTCCACTTCCAGGATTTGGACTTCCATGCGGCAAGTCGCCAAACACAAGCCCCAGACAGGTGCTCGACTGAGGGGAGCGAGTCCGAATATCACCCGCTGAAAGCTCCACTTCCAGGATTTGGACTTCCATGCGGCAAGTCCCCAAACACAAGCCTCAGACAGGTGCTCGACTGAGGGGAGCGAGTCCGAGTACCACCCGCTGAAAGTTCCACTTCCAGGATTTGGACTTCCATGCGGCAAGTCCCCAAACACAAGCCCCAGACAAGTGCCCGAATTGGGGGAGCGAGTCCGAGTATCACCCGCTGAAAGCTCCACTTCCAGGATTTAGACTTCCACCGGAAAGCCCACAAACACAAGCCTCAGACAGGTGCTCAACTGAGGGGAGCGAGTCCGAGTTCCACCCGCTGAAAGTTCCACTTCCAGGATTTGGACTTCCATGCGGCAAGTCCCCAAACACAAGCCCCAGACAGGTGCCTTACTGAGGGGAGCGAGTCCGAGAATCACCCGCTGAAAGCTCCACTTCCAGGATTTGGACTTCCATGCGGCAAGTCCCCAAACACAAGCCCCAGACAAGTGCCCGAATGGGGGGAGCGAGTCCGAGTATCACCCGCTGAAAGCTCCACTTCCAGGATTTAGACTTCCACCGGGAAAGCCCACAGACACAAGCCTCAGACAGGTGCTCAACTGAGGGGAGCGAGTCCGAGTTCCACCCGCTGAAAGTTCCACTTCCAGGATTTGGACTTCCATGCGGCAAGTCGCCAAACACAAGCCCCAGACAGGTGCCTTACTGAGGGGAGCGAGTCCGAGTATCACCCGCTGAAAGCTCCACTTCCAGGATTTGGACTTCCATGCGGCAAGTCCCCAAACACAAGCCCCAGACAGGTGCTCGACTGAGGGGAGCGAGTCCGAGTACCACCCGCTGAAAGTTCCACTTCCAGGATTTGGACTTCCATGCGGCAAGTCCCCAAACACAAGCCCCAGACAAGTGCCCGAATTGGGGGAGCGAGTCCGAGTATCACCCGCTGAAAGCTCCACTTCCAAGAATTAGACTTCCACCGGGAAAGCCCACAAACACAAGCCTCAGACAGGTGCTCAACTGAGGGGAGCGAGTCCGAGTTCCACCCGCTGAAAGTTCCACTTCCAGGATTTGGACTTCCATGCGGCAAGTCCCCAAACACAAGCCCCAGACAGGTGCCTTACTGAGGGGAGCGAGTCCGAGTATCACCCGCTGAAAGCTCCACTTCCAGGATTTGGACTTCCATGCGGCAAGTCCCCAAACACAAGCCTCAGACAGGTGCTCGACTGAGGGGAGCGAGTCCGAGTACCACCCGCTGAAAGTTCCACTTCCAGGATTTGGACTTCCATGCGGCAAGTCCCCAAACACAAGCCCCAGACAGGTGCCCAACTGAGGGTAGCGATTCCGAGTACCACCCGCTGGAAGCTCCACTTCCAGGATTTGGACTTCCATGGGGCAAGTCCCCAAACACAAGCCCCAGACAAGTGCCCGAATGGGGGGAGCGAGTCCGAGTATCACCCGCTGAAAGCTCCACTTCCAGGATTTGGACTTCCATGCGGCAAGTCCCCAAACACAAGCCCCAGACAAGTGCCCGACTGGGGGGAGCGAGTCTGAGCATCCACCGCTGAAAGCTCCAATTCCAGGATTTGGACTTCCATGCGGCAAGTCCCCAAATACAAGCCCCAGACATGTGCCTTACTGAGGGGAGCGAGTCCGAGCATCACCCGCTGAAAGCTCCACTTCCAGGATTTGGACTTCCATGCGGCAAGTCCCCAAACACAAGCCCCAGACAAGTGCCCGAATGGGGGGAGCGAGTCCGAGGATCACCCGCTGAAAGCTCCACTTCCAGGATTTGGACTTCCATGCGGCAAGTCCCCAAACACAAGCCCCAGACAAGTGCCCGAATGGGGGGAGCGAGTCCGAGTATCACCCGCTGAAAGCTCCACTTCCAGGATTTAGACTTCCACCGGGAAAGCCCACAAACACAAGCCTCAGACAGGTGCTCAACTGAGGGGAGCGAGTCCGAGTTCCACCCGCTGAAAGTTCCACTTCCAGGATTTGGACTTCCATGCGGCAAGTCCCCAAACACAAGCCCCAGACAGGTGCCTTACTGAGGGGAGCGAGTCCGAGAATCACCCGCTGAAAGCTCCACTTCCAGGATTTGGACTTCCATGCGGCAAGTCCCCAAACACAAGCCCCAGACAAGTGCCCGAATGGGGGGAGCGAGTCCGAGTATCACCCGCTGAAAGCTCCACTTCCAGGATTTAGACTTCCACCGGGAAAGCCCACAGACACAAGCCTCAGACAGGTGCTCAACTGAGGGGAGCGAGTCCGAGTTCCACCCGCTGAAAGTTCCACTTCCAGGATTTGGACTTCCATGCGGCAAGTCGCCAAACACAAGCCCCAGACAGGTGCCTTACTGAGGGGAGCGAGTCCGAGTATCACCCGCTGAAAGCTCCACTTCCAGGATTTGGACTTCCATGCGGCAAGTCCCCAAACACAAGCCTCAGACAGGTGCTCGACTGAGGGGAGCGAGTCCGAGTACCACCCGCTGAAAGTTCCACTTCCAGGATTTGAACTTCCTTGGGTCAAGTCCCCAAACACAAGCCCCAGACAAGTGCCCGAATGGGGGGAGCGAGTCCGAGTATCACCCGCTGAAAGCTCCACTTCCAGGATTTAGACTTCCACCGGGAAAGCCCACAAACACAAGCCTCAGACAGGTGCTCAACTGAGGGGAGCGAGTCCGAGTTCCACCCGCTGAAAGTTCCACTTCCAGGATTTGGACTTCCATGCGGCAAGTCCCCAAACACAAGCCCCAGACAGGTGCCTTACTGAGGGGAGCGAGTCCGAGTATCACCCGCTGAAAGCTCCACTTCCAGGATTTGGACTTCCACCGGGAAAGCCCACAAACACAAGCCTCAGACAGGTGCTCAACTGAGGGGAGCGAGTCCCAGTGTCACCCGCTGAAAGCTCCACTTCCA
This sequence comes from Filicampus tigris, assembly GCF_054856515.1. Classification (NCBI taxonomy): domain Eukaryota; kingdom Metazoa; phylum Chordata; class Actinopteri; order Syngnathiformes; family Syngnathidae; genus Filicampus; species Filicampus tigris. Next base: position 201,713 of record NW_028233408.1, on the reverse strand, counting down.
GGATTTGGACTTCCATGCGGCAAGTCCCCAAACATAAGCCCCAGACAAGTGCCCGAATGGGGGGAGCGAGTCCGAGTATCACCCGCTGAAAGCTCCACTTCCAGGATTTAGACTTCCACCGGGAAAGCCCACAAACACAAGCCTCAGACAGGTGCTCAACTGAGGGGAGCGAGTCCGAGTTCCACCCGCTGAAAGTTCCACTTCCAGGATTTGGACTTCCATGCGGCAAGTCCCCAAACACAAGCCCCAGACAGGTGCTCAACTGAGGGGAGCGAGTCCCAGTGTCACCCGCTGAAAGCTCCACTTCCAGGATTTGGACTTCCATGCGGCAAGTCCCCAAACATAAGCCCCAGACAAGTGCCCGAATGGGGGGAGCGAGTCCGAGTATCACCCGCTGAAAGCTCCACTTCCAGGATTTAGACTTCCACCGGGAAAGCCCACAAACACAAGCCTCAGACAGGTGCTCAACTGAGGGGAGCGAGTCCGAGTTCCACCCGCTGAAAGTTCCACTTCCAGGATTTGGACTTCCATGCGGCAAGTCCCCAAACACAAGCCCCAGACAGGTGCCCAACTGAGGGTAGCGATTCCGAGTACCACCCGCTGGAAGCTCCACTTCCAGGATTTGGACTTCCATGGGGCAAGTCCCCAAACACAAGCCCCAGTCAAGTGCCCGAATGGGGGGAGCGAGTCTGAGCATCCACCGCTGAAAGCTCCACTTCCAGGATTTGGACTTCCATGCGGCAAGTCCCCAAATACAAGCCCCAGACATGTGCCTTACTGAGGGGAGCGAGTCCGAGCATCACCCGCTGAAAGCTCCACTTCCAGGATTTGGACTTCCATGCGGCAAGTCCCCAAACACAAGCCCCAGACAAGTGCCCGAATGGGGGGAGCGAGTCCGAGTATAACCCGCTGAAAGCTCCACTTCCTGGATTTAGACTTCCACCGGGAAAGCCCAAAACACAAGCCTCAGACAGGTGCTCAACTGAGGGGAGCGAGTCCGAGTTCCACCCGCTGAAAGTTCCACTTCCAGAATTTGGACTTCCACCGGGAAAGCCCACAAACACAAGCCTCAGACAGGTGCTCAACTGAGGGGAGCGAGTCCCAGTGTCACCCGCTGAAAGCTCCACTTCCAGGATTTGGACTTCCATGCGGCAAGTCCCCAAACATAAGCCCCAGACAAGTGCCCGAATGGGGGGAGCGAGTCCGAGTATCACCCGCTGAAAGCTCCACTTCCAGGATTTAGACTTCCACCGGGAAAGCCCACAAACACAAGCCTCAGACAGGTGCTCAACTGAGGGGAGCGAGTCCGAGTTCCACCCGCTGAAAGTTCCACTTCCAGGATTTGGACTTCCATGCGGCAAGTCCCCAAACACAAGCCCCAGACAGGTGCCCAACTGAGGGTAGCGATTCCGAGTACCACCCGCTGGAAGCTCCACTTCCAGGATTTGGACTTCCATGGGGCAAGTCCCCAAACACAAGCCCCAGAAAAGTGCCCGAATGGGGGGAGCGAGTCTGAGCATCCACCGCTGAAAGCTCCACTTCCAGGATTTGGACTTCCATGCGGCAAGTCCCCAAATACAAGCCCCAGACATGTGCCTTACTGAGGGGAGCGAGTCCGAGCATCACCCGCTGAAAGCTCCACTTCCAGGATTTGGACTTCCATGCGGCAAGTCCCCAAACACAAGCCCCAGACAAGTGCCCGAATGGGGGGAGCGAGTCCGAGTATAACCCGCTGAAAGCTCCACTTCCTGGATTTAGACTTCCACCGGGAAAGCCCAAAACACAAGCCTCAGACAGGTGCTCAACTGAGGGGAGCGAGTCCGAGTTCCACCCGCTGAAAGTTCCACTTCCAGAATTTGGACTTCCATGGGGCAAGTCCCCAAACACAAGCCCCAGACAAGTGCCCGACTGGGGGGAGCGAGTCCGAGCATCACCCGCTGAAAGCTCCACTTCCAGGATTTGGACTTCCATGCGGCAAGTCCCCAAACACAAGCCCCAGGCAAGTGCCCGAATGGGGGGAGCGAGTCCGAGTATCACCCGCTGAAAGCTCCACTTCCAGGATTTAGACTTTCACCGGGAAAGCCTACAGACACAAGCCTCTGACAGGTGCTCAACTGAGGGGAGCGAGTCCGAGTTCCACCCGCTGAAAGTTCCACTTCCAGGATTTGGACTTCCATGCAGCAAGTCGCCAAACACAAGCCCCAGACAGGTGCCTTACTGAGGGGAGCGAGTCCGATTATCACCCGCTGAAAGCTCAACTTCCAGGATTTGGACTTCCATGCGGCAAGTCCCCAAACACAAGCCTCAGACAGGTGCTCGACTGAGGGGAGCGAGTCCGAGTACCACCCGCTGAAAGTTCCACTTCCAGGATTTGGACTTCCTTGGGTCAAGTCCCCAAACACAAGCCCCAGACAAGTGCCCGAATGGGGGGAGCGAGTCCGAGTATCACCCGCTGAAAGCTCCACTTCCAGGATTTGGACTTCCATGCGGCAAGTCCCCAAACACAAGCCCCAGACAAGTGCCCGAATGGGGGGAGCGAGTCCGAGTATCACCCGCTGAAAGCTCCACTTCCAGGATTTAGACTTCCACCGGGAAAGCCCACAAACACAAGCCTCAGACAGGTGCTCAACTGAGGGGAGCGAGTCCGAGTTCCACCCGCTGAAAGTTCCACTTCCAGGATTTGGACTTCCATGCGGCAAGTCCCCAAACACAAGCCCCAGACAGGTGCCTTACTGAGGGGAGCGAGTCCGAGAATCACCCGCTGAAAGCTCCACTTCCAGGATTTGGACTTCCATGCGGCAAGTCCCCAAACACAAGCCCCAGACAAGTGCCCGAATGGGGGGAGCGAGTCCGAGTATCACCCGCTGAAAGCTCCACTTCCAGGATTTAGACTTCCACCGGGAAAGCCCACAGACACAAGCCTCAGACAGGTGCTCAACTGAGGGGAGCGAGTCCGAGTTCCACCCGCTGAAAGTTCCACTTCCAGGATTTGGACTTCCATGCGGCAAGTCGCCAAACACAAGCCCCAGACAGGTGCCTTACTGAGGGGAGCGAGTCCGAGTATCACCCGCTGAAAGCTCCACTTCCAGGATTTGGACTTCCATGCGGCAAGTCCCCAAACACAAGCCTCAGACAGGTGCTCGACTGAGGGGAGCGAGTCCGAGTATCACCCGCTGAAAGCTCCACTTCCAGGATTTAGACTTCCACCGGGAAAGCCCACAGACACAAGCCTCAGACAGGTGCTCAACTGAGGGGAGCGAGTCCGAGTTCCACCCGCTGAAAGTTCCACTTCCAGGATTTGGACTTCCATGCGGCAAGTCGCCAAACACAAGCCCCAGACAGGTGCCTTACTGAGGGGAGCGAGTCCGAGTATCACCCGCTGAAAGCTCCACTTCCAGGATTTGGACTTCCATGCGGCAAGTCCCCAAACACAAGCCTCAGACAGGTGCTCGACTGAGGGGAGCGAGTCCGAGTACCACCCGCTGAAAGTTCCACTTCCAGGATTTGGACTTCCATGCGGCAAGTCCCCAAACACAAGCCCCAGACAAGTGCCCGAATTGGGGGAGCGAGTCCGAGTATCACCCGCTGAAAGCTCCACTTCCAAGAATTAGACTTCCACCGGGAAAGCCCACAAACACAAGCCTCAGACAGGTGCTCAACTGAGGGGAGCGAGTCCGAGTTCCACCCGCTGAAAGTTCCACTTCCAGGATTTGGACTTCCATGCGGCAAGTCCCCAAACACAAGCCCCAGACAGGTGCCTTACTGAGGGGAGCGAGTCCGAGTATCACCCGCTGAAAGCTCCACTTCCAGGATTTGGACTTCCATGCGGCAAGTCCCCAAACACAAGCCTCAGACAGGTGCTCGACTGAGGGGAGCGAGTCCGAGTACCACCCGCTGAAAGTTCCACTTCCAGGATTTGGACTTCCATGCGGCAAGTCCCCAAACACAAGCCCCAGACAGGTGCCCAACTGAGGGTAGCGATTCCGAGTACCACCCGCTGGAAGCTCCACTTCCAGGATTTGGACTTCCATGGGGCAAGTCCCCAAACACAAGCCCCAGACAAGTGCCCGAATGGGGGGAGCGAGTCCGAGTATCACCCGCTGAAAGCTCCACTTCCAGGATTTGGACTTCCATGCGGCAAGTCCCCAAACACAAGCCCCAGACAAGTGCCCGACTGGGGGGAGCGAGTCTGAGCATCCACCGCTGAAAGCTCCACTTCCAGGATATGGACTTCCATGCGGCAAGTCCCCAAATACAAGCCCCAGACATGTGCCTTACTGAGGGGAGCGAGTCCGAGCATCACCCGCTGAAAGCTCCACTTCCAGGATTTGGACTTCCATGCGGCAAGTCCCCAAACACAAGCCCCAGACAAGTGCCCGAATGGGGGGAGCGAGTCCGAGGATCACCCGCTGAAAGCTCCACTTCCAGGATTTGGACTTCCATGCGGCAAGTCCCCAAACACAAGCCCCAGACAAGTGCCCGAATGGGGGGAGCGAGTCCGAGTATCACCCGCTGAAAGCTCCACTTCCAGGATTTAGACTTCCACCGGGAAAGCCCACAAACACAAGCCTCAGACAGGTGCTCAACTGAGGGGAGCGAGTCCGAGTGTAACCCGCTGAAAGCTCCACTTCCAGGATTTGGACTTCCATGCGGCAAGTCCCCAATCATAAGCCCCAGACAAGTGCCCGAATGGGGGGAGCGAGTCCGAGTATCACCCGCTGAAAGCTCCACTTCCAGGATTTAGACTTCCACCGGGAAAGCCCACAAACACAAGCCTCAGACAGGTGCTCAACTGAGGGGAGCGAGTCCGAGTTCCACCCGCTGAAAGTTCCACTTCCAGGATTTTGACTTCCATGCGGCAATTCCCCAAACACAAGCCCCAGACAGGTGCCTTACTGAGGGGAGCGAGTCCGAGTATCACCCGCTGAAAGCTCCACTTCCAGGATTTGGACTTCCATGCGGCAAGTCCCCAAACACAAGCCTCAGACAGGTGCTCGACTGAGGGGAGCGAGTCCGAGTACCAACCGCTGAAAGTTCCATTTCCAGGATTTAGACTTCCATGGGGCAAGTCCCCAAACACAAGCCCCAGACAAGTGCCCGAATGGGGGGAGCGAGTCCGAGCATCACCCGCTGAAAGCTCCACTTCCAGGATTTGGACTTCCATGCGGCAAGTCCCCAAACACAAGCCCCAGACAAGTGCCCGAATGGGGGGAGCGAGTCCGAGTATCACCCGCTGAAAGCTCCACTTCCAGGATTTAGACTTCCACCGGGAAAGCCCACAAACACAAGCATCAGACAGGTGCTCAATTGAGGGGAGCGATTCCGAGTTCCACCCGCTGAAAGTTCCACTTCCAGGATTTGAACTTCCATGGGGCAAGTCCCCAAACACAAGCCCCAGACATGTGCCCGACTGGGGGGAGCGAGTCCGAGCATCACCCGCTGAAAGCTCCACTTCCAGGATTTGGACTTCCATGCGGCAAGTCCCCAAACACAAGCCCCAGACAGGTGCCTTACTGAGGGGAGCGAGTCCGAGTATCACCCGCTGAAAGCTCCACTTCCAGGATTTGGACTTCCATGCGGCAAGTCCCCAAACACAAGCCCCAGACAAGTGCCCGAATGGGGGGAGCGATTCCGAGTACCACCCGCTGGAAGTTCCACTTCCAGGATTTGGACTTCCATGGGGCAAGTCCCCAAACACAAGCCCCAGACAAGTGCCCGAGTGGGGGGAGCGAGTCCGAGCATAACCCGCTGAAAGCTCCACTTCCAGGATTAAGACTTCCACCAGGCAAGCCCACAAACACAAGCCTCAGACAGGTGCTCAACTGAGGGGAGCGAGTCTGAGTACAACCCGCTGAAAGTTCCACTTCCAGGATTTGGACTTCCATGGGGCAAGTCCCCAAACACAAGCCCAAGACAGGTGCCCGACTGAGGCGAGCGAGTCCCAGTATCACCCGCTGGAAGTTCCACTTCCAGGATTTGGACTTCCATGGGGTAAGTCCCCAAACACAAGACTCAGACAGGTGCTCGACTGAGGGGAGCGAGTCCGAGTACCACCCGCTGAAAGTTCCACTTCCAGGATTTGGACTTCCATGCAGCAAGTCCCCAAACACAAGCCCCAGACAAGTGCCCGAATGGGGGGAGCGAGTCCGAGCATCACCCGCTGAAAGCTCCACTTCCAGGATTTGGACTTCCATGCGGCAAGTCCCCAAACACAAGCCCCAGACAAGTGCCCGAATGGGGGGAGCGAGTCCGAGTATCACCCGCTGAAAGCTCCACTTCCAGGATTTAGACTTCCACCGGGAAAGCCCACAAACACAAGCCTCAGACAGGTGCTCAACTGAGGGGAGCGAGTCCGAGTTCCACCCGCTGAAAGTTCCACTTCCAGGATTTGGACTTCCATGCGGCAAGTCCCCAAACACAAGCCCCAAACAGGTGCCTTACTAAGGGGAGCGAGTCCGAGTATCACCCGCTGAAAGCTCCACTTCCAGGATTTGGACTTCCATGCGGCAAGTCCCCAAACACAAGCCCCAGACAAGTGCCCGAATGGGGGGAGCGAGTCCGAGTATCACCCGCTGAAAGCTCCACTTCCAGGATTTAGACTTCCACCGGGAAAGCCCACAGACACAAGCCTCAGACAGGTGCTCAACTGAGGGGAGCGAGTCCGAGTTCCACCCGCTGAAAGTTCCACTTCCAGGATTTGGACTTCCATGCGGCAAGTCGCCAAACACAAGCCCCAGACAGGTGGCTCCACTTCCAGGATTTTGACTTCCACCGGGAAAGCCCACAAACACAAGCCTCAGACAGGTGCTCAACTGAGGGGAGCGAGTCCGAGTGTCACCCGCTGAAAGCTCCACTTCCAGGATTTGGACTTCCATGCGGCAAGTCCCCAAACACAAGCCTCAGACAGGTGCTCGACTGAGGGGAGCGAGTCCGAGTACCACCCGCTGAAAGTTCCACTTCCAGGATTTGGACTTCCATGGGGCAAGTCCCCAAACACAAGCCCCAGACAAGTGCCCGAATGGGGGGAGCGAGTCCGAGTATCACCCGCTGAAAGCTCCACTTCCAGGATTTGGACTTCCATGCGGTAAGTCCCCAAACACAAGCCCCAGACAAGTGCCCGAATGGGGGGAGCGAGTCCGAGTATCACCCGCTGAAAGCTCCACTTCCAGGATTTAGACTTCCACCGGGAAAGCCCACAAACACAAGCCTCAGACAGGTGCTCAACTGAGGGGAGCGAGTCCCAGTGTCACCCGCTGAAAGCTCCACTTCCAGGATTTGGACTTCCATGCGGCAAGTCCCCAAACACAAGCCCCAGGCAAGTGCCCGAATGGGGGGAGCGAGTCCGAGTATCACCCGCTGAAAGCTCCACTTCCAGGATTTAGACTTTCACCGGGAAAGCCCACAGACACAAGCCTCAGACAGGTGCTTAACTGAGGGGAGCGAGTCCGAGTTCCACCCGCTGAAAGTTCCACTTCCAGGATTTGGACTTCCATGCAGCAAGTCGCCAAACACAAGCCCCAGACAGGTGCCTTACTGAGGGGAGCGAGTCCGATTATCACCCGCTGAAAGCTCCACTTCCAGGATTTGGACTTCCATGCGGCAAGTCCCCAAACACAAGCCTCAGACAGGTGCTCGACTGAGGGGAGCGAGTCCGAGTACCACCCGCTGAAAGTTCCACTTCCAGGATTTGGACTTCCTTGGGTCAAGTCCCCAAACACAAGCCCCAGACAAGTGTCCGAATGGGGGGAGCGAGTCCGAGTATCACCCGCTGAAAGCTCCACTTCCAGGATTTGGACTTCCATGCGGCAAGTCCCCAAACACAAGCCCCAGACAAGTGCCCGAATGGGGGGAGCGAGTCCGAGTATCACCCGCTGAAAGCTCCACTTCCAGGATTTAGACTTCCACCGGGAAAGCCCACAAACACAAGCCTCAGACAGGTGCTCAACTGAGGGGAGCGAGTCCGAGTTCCACCCGCTGAAAGTTCCACTTCCAGGATTTGGACTTCCATGCGGCAAGTCCCCAAACACAAGCCCCAGACAGGTGCCTTACTGAGGGGAGCGAGTCCGAGAATCACCCGCTGAAAGCTCCACTTCCAGGATTTGGACTTCCATGCGGCAAGTCCCCAAACACAAGCCCCAGACAAGTGCCCGAATGGGGGGAGCGAGTCCGAGTATCACCCGCTGAAAGCTCCACTTCCAGGATTTAGACTTCCACCGGGAAAGCCCACAGACACAAGCCTCAGACAGGTGCTCAACTGAGGGGAGCGAGTCCGAGTTCCACCCGCTGAAAGTTCCACTTCCAGGATTTGGACTTCCATGCGGCAAGTCGCCAAACACAAGCCCCAGACAGGTGCTCGACTGAGGGGAGCGAGTCCGAGTACCACCCGCTGAAAGTTCCACTTCCAGGATTTGGACTTCCATGCGGCAAGTCCCCAAACACAAGCCCCAGACAAGTGCCCGAATTGGGGGAGCGAGTCCGAGTATCACCCGCTGAAAGCTCCACTTCCAGGATTTAGACTTCCACCGGAAAGCCCACAAACACAAGCCTCAGACAGGTGCTCAACTGAGGGGAGCGAGTCCGAGTTCCACCCGCTGAAAGTTCCACTTCCAGGATTTGGACTTCCATGCGGCAAGTCCCCAAACACAAGCCCCAGACAGGTGCCTTACTGAGGGGAGCGAGTCCGAGAATCACCCGCTGAAAGCTCCACTTCCAGGATTTGGACTTCCATGCGGCAAGTCCCCAAACACAAGCCCCAGACAAGTGCCCGAATGGGGGGAGCGAGTCCGAGTATCACCCGCTGAAAGCTCCACTTCCAGGATTTAGACTTCCACCGGGAAAGCCCACAGACACAAGCCTCAGACAGGTGCTCAACTGAGGGGAGCGAGTCCGAGTTCCACCCGCTGAAAGTTCCACTTCCAGGATTTGGACTTCCTTGGGTCAAGTCCCCAAACACAAGCCCCAGACAAGTGTCCGAATGGGGGGAGCGAGTCCGAGTATCACCCGCTGAAAGCTCCACTTCCAGGATTTGGACTTCCATGCGGCAAGTCCCCAAACACAAGCCCCAGACAAGTGCCCGAATGGGGGGAGCGAGTCCGAGTATCACCCGCTGAAAGCTCCACTTCCAGGATTTAGACTTCCACCGGGAAAGCCCACAAACACAAGCCTCAGACAGGTGCTCAACTGAGGGGAGCGAGTCCGAGTTCCACCCGCTGAAAGTTCCACTTCCAGGATTTGGACTTCCATGCGGCAAGTCCCCAAACACAAGCCCCAGACAGGTGCCTTACTGAGGGGAGCGAGTCCGAGAATCACCCGCTGAAAGCTCCACTTCCAGGATTTGGACTTCCATGCGGCAAGTCCCCAAACACAAGCCCCAGACAAGTGCCCGAATGGGGGGAGCGAGTCCGAGTATCACCCGCTGAAAGCTCCACTTCCAGGATTTAGACTTCCACCGGGAAAGCCCACAGACACAAGCCTCAGACAGGTGCTCAACTGAGGGGAGCGAGTCCGAGTTCCACCCGCTGAAAGTTCCACTTCCAGGATTTGGACTTCCATGCGGCAAGTCGCCAAACACAAGCCCCAGACAGGTGCTCGACTGAGGGGAGCGAGTCCGAATATCACCCGCTGAAAGCTCCACTTCCAGGATTTGGACTTCCATGCGGCAAGTCCCCAAACACAAGCCTCAGACAGGTGCTCGACTGAGGGGAGCGAGTCCGAGTACCACCCGCTGAAAGTTCCACTTCCAGGATTTGGACTTCCATGCGGCAAGTCCCCAAACACAAGCCCCAGACAAGTGCCCGAATTGGGGGAGCGAGTCCGAGTATCACCCGCTGAAAGCTCCACTTCCAGGATTTAGACTTCCACCGGAAAGCCCACAAACACAAGCCTCAGACAGGTGCTCAACTGAGGGGAGCGAGTCCGAGTTCCACCCGCTGAAAGTTCCACTTCCAGGATTTGGACTTCCATGCGGCAAGTCCCCAAACACAAGCCCCAGACAGGTGCCTTACTGAGGGGAGCGAGTCCGAGAATCACCCGCTGAAAGCTCCACTTCCAGGATTTGGACTTCCATGCGGCAAGTCCCCAAACACAAGCCCCAGACAAGTGCCCGAATGGGGGGAGCGAGTCCGAGTATCACCCGCTGAAAGCTCCACTTCCAGGATTTAGACTTCCACCGGGAAAGCCCACAGACACAAGCCTCAGACAGGTGCTCAACTGAGGGGAGCGAGTCCGAGTTCCACCCGCTGAAAGTTCCACTTCCAGGATTTGGACTTCCATGCGGCAAGTCGCCAAACACAAGCCCCAGACAGGTGCCTTACTGAGGGGAGCGAGTCCGAGTATCACCCGCTGAAAGCTCCACTTCCAGGATTTGGACTTCCATGCGGCAAGTCCCCAAACACAAGCCCCAGACAGGTGCTCGACTGAGGGGAGCGAGTCCGAGTACCACCCGCTGAAAGTTCCACTTCCAGGATTTGGACTTCCATGCGGCAAGTCCCCAAACACAAGCCCCAGACAAGTGCCCGAATTGGGGGAGCGAGTCCGAGTATCACCCGCTGAAAGCTCCACTTCCAAGAATTAGACTTCCACCGGGAAAGCCCACAAACACAAGCCTCAGACAGGTGCTCAACTGAGGGGAGCGAGTCCGAGTTCCACCCGCTGAAAGTTCCACTTCCAGGATTTGGACTTCCATGCGGCAAGTCCCCAAACACAAGCCCCAGACAGGTGCCTTACTGAGGGGAGCGAGTCCGAGTATCACCCGCTGAAAGCTCCACTTCCAGGATTTGGACTTCCATGCGGCAAGTCCCCAAACACAAGCCTCAGACAGGTGCTCGACTGAGGGGAGCGAGTCCGAGTACCACCCGCTGAAAGTTCCACTTCCAGGATTTGGACTTCCATGCGGCAAGTCCCCAAACACAAGCCCCAGACAGGTGCCCAACTGAGGGTAGCGATTCCGAGTACCACCCGCTGGAAGCTCCACTTCCAGGATTTGGACTTCCATGGGGCAAGTCCCCAAACACAAGCCCCAGACAAGTGCCCGAATGGGGGGAGCGAGTCCGAGTATCACCCGCTGAAAGCTCCACTTCCAGGATTTGGACTTCCATGCGGCAAGTCCCCAAACACAAGCCCCAGACAAGTGCCCGACTGGGGGGAGCGAGTCTGAGCATCCACCGCTGAAAGCTCCAATTCCAGGATTTGGACTTCCATGCGGCAAGTCCCCAAATACAAGCCCCAGACATGTGCCTTACTGAGGGGAGCGAGTCCGAGCATCACCCGCTGAAAGCTCCACTTCCAGGATTTGGACTTCCATGCGGCAAGTCCCCAAACACAAGCCCCAGACAAGTGCCCGAATGGGGGGAGCGAGTCCGAGGATCACCCGCTGAAAGCTCCACTTCCAGGATTTGGACTTCCATGCGGCAAGTCCCCAAACACAAGCCCCAGACAAGTGCCCGAATGGGGGGAGCGAGTCCGAGTATCACCCGCTGAAAGCTCCACTTCCAGGATTTAGACTTCCACCGGGAAAGCCCACAAACACAAGCCTCAGACAGGTGCTCAACTGAGGGGAGCGAGTCCGAGTTCCACCCGCTGAAAGTTCCACTTCCAGGATTTGGACTTCCATGCGGCAAGTCCCCAAACACAAGCCCCAGACAGGTGCCTTACTGAGGGGAGCGAGTCCGAGAATCACCCGCTGAAAGCTCCACTTCCAGGATTTGGACTTCCATGCGGCAAGTCCCCAAACACAAGCCCCAGACAAGTGCCCGAATGGGGGGAGCGAGTCCGAGTATCACCCGCTGAAAGCTCCACTTCCAGGATTTAGACTTCCACCGGGAAAGCCCACAGACACAAGCCTCAGACAGGTGCTCAACTGAGGGGAGCGAGTCCGAGTTCCACCCGCTGAAAGTTCCACTTCCAGGATTTGGACTTCCATGCGGCAAGTCGCCAAACACAAGCCCCAGACAGGTGCCTTACTGAGGGGAGCGAGTCCGAGTATCACCCGCTGAAAGCTCCACTTCCAGGATTTGGACTTCCATGCGGCAAGTCCCCAAACACAAGCCTCAGACAGGTGCTCGACTGAGGGGAGCGAGTCCGAGTACCACCCGCTGAAAGTTCCACTTCCAGGATTTGAACTTCCTTGGGTCAAGTCCCCAAACACAAGCCCCAGACAAGTGCCCGAATGGGGGGAGCGAGTCCGAGTATCACCCGCTGAAAGCTCCACTTCCAGGATTTAGACTTCCACCGGGAAAGCCCACAAACACAAGCCTCAGACAGGTGCTCAACTGAGGGGAGCGAGTCCGAGTTCCACCCGCTGAAAGTTCCACTTCCAGGATTTGGACTTCCATGCGGCAAGTCCCCAAACACAAGCCCCAGACAGGTGCCTTACTGAGGGGAGCGAGTCCGAGTATCACCCGCTGAAAGCTCCACTTCCAGGATTTGGACTTCCACCGGGAAAGCCCACAAACACAAGCCTCAGACAGGTGCTCAACTGAGGGGAGCGAGTCCCAGTGTCACCCGCTGAAAGCTCCACTTCCAGGATTTGGACTTCCATGCGGCAAGTCCCCAAACATAAGCCCCAGACAAGTGCCCGAATGGGGGGAGCGAGTCCGAGTATCACCCGCTGAAAGCTCCACTTCCAGGATTTAGACTTCCACCGGGAAAGCCCACAAACACAAGCCTCAGACAGGTGCTCAACTGAGGGGAGCGAGTCCGAGTTCCACCCGCTGAAAGTTCCACTTCCAGGATTTGGACTTCCATGCGGCAAGTCCCCAAACACAAGCCCCAGACAGGTGCTCAACTGAGGGGAGCGAGTCCCAGTGTCACCCGCTGAAAGCTCCACTTCCAGGATTTGGACTTCCATGCGGCAAGTCCCCAAACATAAGCCCCAGACAAGTGCCCGAATGGGGGGAGCGAGTCCGAGTATCACCCGCTGAAAGCTCCACTTCCAGGATTTAGACTTCCACCGGGAAAGCCCACAAACACAAGCCTCAGACAGGTGCTCAACTGAGGGGAGCGAGTCCGAGTTCCACCCGCTGAAAGTTCCACTTCCAGGATTTGGACTTCCATGCGGCAAGTCCCCAAACACAAGCCCCAGACAGGTGCCCAACTGAGGGTAGCGATTCCGAGTACCACCCGCTGGAAGCTCCACTTCCAGGATTTGGACTTCCATGGGGCAAGTCCCCAAACACAAGCCCCAGTCAAGTGCCCGAATGGGGGGAGCGAGTCTGAGCATCCACCGCTGAAAGCTCCACTTCCAGGATTTGGACTTCCATGCGGCAAGTCCCCAAATACAAGCCCCAGACATGTGCCTTACTGAGGGGAGCGAGTCCGAGCATCACCCGCTGAAAGCTCCACTTCCAGGATTTGGACTTCCATGCGGCAAGTCCCCAAACACAAGCCCCAGACAAGTGCCCGAATGGGGGGAGCGAGTCCGAGTATAACCCGCTGAAAGCTCCACTTCCTGGATTTAGACTTCCACCGGGAAAGCCCAAAACACAAGCCTCAGACAGGTGCTCAACTGAGGGGAGCGAGTCCGAGTTCCACCCGCTGAAAGTTCCACTTCCAGAATTTGGACTTCCACCGGGAAAGCCCACAAACACAAGCCTCAGACAGGTGCTCAACTGAGGGGAGCGAGTCCCAGTGTCACCCGCTGAAAGCTCCACTTCCAGGATTTGGACTTCCATGCGGCAAGTCCCCAAACATAAGCCCCAGACAAGTGCCCGAATGGGGGGAGCGAGTCCGAGTATCACCCGCTGAAAGCTCCACTTCCAGGATTTAGACTTCCACCGGGAAAGCCCACAAACACAAGCCTCAGACAGGTGCTCAACTGAGGGGAGCGAGTCCGAGTTCCACCCGCTGAAAGTTCCACTTCCAGGATTTGGACTTCCATGCGGCAAGTCCCCAAACACAAGCCCCAGACAGGTGCCCAACTGAGGGTAGCGATTCCGAGTACCACCCGCTGGAAGCTCCACTTCCAGGATTTGGACTTCCATGGGGCAAGTCCCCAAACACAAGCCCCAGAAAAGTGCCCGAATGGGGGGAGCGAGTCTGAGCATCCACCGCTGAAAGCTCCACTTCCAGGATTTGGACTTCCATGCGGCAAGTCCCCAAATACAAGCCCCAGACATGTGCCTTACTGAGGGGAGCGAGTCCGAGCATCACCCGCTGAAAGCTCCACTTCCAGGATTTGGACTTCCATGCGGCAAGTCCCCAAACACAAGCCCCAGACAAGTGCCCGAATGGGGGGAGCGAGTCCGAGTATAACCCGCTGAAAGCTCCACTTCCTGGATTTAGACTTCCACCGGGAAAGCCCAAAACACAAGCCTCAGACAGGTGCTCAACTGAGGGGAGCGAGTCCGAGTTCCACCCGCTGAAAGTTCCACTTCCAGAATTTGGACTTCCATGGGGCAAGTCCCCAAACACAAGCCCCAGACAAGTGCCCGACTGGGGGGAGCGAGTCCGAGCATCACCCGCTGAAAGCTCCACTTCCAGGATTTGGACTTCCATGCGGCAAGTCCCCAAACACAAGCCCCAGGCAAGTGCCCGAATGGGGGGAGCGAGTCCGAGTATCACCCGCTGAAAGCTCCACTTCCAGGATTTAGACTTTCACCGGGAAAGCCTACAGACACAAGCCTCTGACAGGTGCTCAACTGAGGGGAGCGAGTCCGAGTTCCACCCGCTGAAAGTTCCACTTCCAGGATTTGGACTTCCATGCAGCAAGTCGCCAAACACAAGCCCCAGACAGGTGCCTTACTGAGGGGAGCGAGTCCGATTATCACCCGCTGAAAGCTCAACTTCCAGGATTTGGACTTCCATGCGGCAAGTCCCCAAACACAAGCCTCAGACAGGTGCTCGACTGAGGGGAGCGAGTCCGAGTACCACCCGCTGAAAGTTCCACTTCCAGGATTTGGACTTCCTTGGGTCAAGTCCCCAAACACAAGCCCCAGACAAGTGCCCGAATGGGGGGAGCGAGTCCGAGTATCACCCGCTGAAAGCTCCACTTCCAGGATTTGGACTTCCATGCGGCAAGTCCCCAAACACAAGCCCCAGACAAGTGCCCGAATGGGGGGAGCGAGTCCGAGTATCACCCGCTGAAAGCTCCACTTCCAGGATTTAGACTTCCACCGGGAAAGCCCACAAACACAAGCCTCAGACAGGTGCTCAACTGAGGGGAGCGAGTCCGAGTTCCACCCGCTGAAAGTTCCACTTCCAGGATTTGGACTTCCATGCGGCAAGTCCCCAAACACAAGCCCCAGACAGGTGCCTTACTGAGGGGAGCGAGTCCGAGAATCACCCGCTGAAAGCTCCACTTCCAGGATTTGGACTTCCATGCGGCAAGTCCCCAAACACAAGCCCCAGACAAGTGCCCGAATGGGGGGAGCGAGTCCGAGTATCACCCGCTGAAAGCTCCACTTCCAGGATTTAGACTTCCACCGGGAAAGCCCACAGACACAAGCCTCAGACAGGTGCTCAACTGAGGGGAGCGAGTCCGAGTTCCACCCGCTGAAAGTTCCACTTCCAGGATTTGGACTTCCATGCGGCAAGTCGCCAAACACAAGCCCCAGACAGGTGCCTTACTGAGGGGAGCGAGTCCGAGTATCACCCGCTGAAAGCTCCACTTCCAGGATTTGGACTTCCATGCGGCAAGTCCCCAAACACAAGCCTCAGACAGGTGCTCGACTGAGGGGAGCGAGTCCGAGTATCACCCGCTGAAAGCTCCACTTCCAGGATTTAGACTTCCACCGGGAAAGCCCACAGACACAAGCCTCAGACAGGTGCTCAACTGAGGGGAGCGAGTCCGAGTTCCACCCGCTGAAAGTTCCACTTCCAGGATTTGGACTTCCATGCGGCAAGTCGCCAAACACAAGCCCCAGACAGGTGCCTTACTGAGGGGAGCGAGTCCGAGTATCACCCGCTGAAAGCTCCACTTCCAGGATTTGGACTTCCATGCGGCAAGTCCCCAAACACAAGCCTCAGACAGGTGCTCGACTGAGGGGAGCGAGTCCGAGTACCACCCGCTGAAAGTTCCACTTCCAGGATTTGGACTTCCATGCGGCAAGTCCCCAAACACAAGCCCCAGACAAGTGCCCGAATTGGGGGAGCGAGTCCGAGTATCACCCGCTGAAAGCTCCACTTCCAAGAATTAGACTTCCACCGGGAAAGCCCACAAACACAAGCCTCAGACAGGTGCTCAACTGAGGGGAGCGAGTCCGAGTTCCACCCGCTGAAAGTTCCACTTCCAGGATTTGGACTTCCATGCGGCAAGTCCCCAAACACAAGCCCCAGACAGGTGCCTTACTGAGGGGAGCGAGTCCGAGTATCACCCGCTGAAAGCTCCACTTCCAGGATTTGGACTTCCATGCGGCAAGTCCCCAAACACAAGCCTCAGACAGGTGCTCGACTGAGGGGAGCGAGTCCGAGTACCACCCGCTGAAAGTTCCACTTCCAGGATTTGGACTTCCATGCGGCAAGTCCCCAAACACAAGCCCCAGACAGGTGCCCAACTGAGGGTAGCGATTCCGAGTACCACCCGCTGGAAGCTCCACTTCCAGGATTTGGACTTCCATGGGGCAAGTCCCCAAACACAAGCCCCAGACAAGTGCCCGAATGGGGGGAGCGAGTCCGAGTATCACCCGCTGAAAGCTCCACTTCCAGGATTTGGACTTCCATGCGGCAAGTCCCCAAACACAAGCCCCAGACAAGTGCCCGACTGGGGGGAGCGAGTCTGAGCATCCACCGCTGAAAGCTCCACTTCCAGGATATGGACTTCCATGCGGCAAGTCCCCAAATACAAGCCCCAGACATGTGCCTTACTGAGGGGAGCGAGTCCGAGCATCACCCGCTGAAAGCTCCACTTCCAGGATTTGGACTTCCATGCGGCAAGTCCCCAAACACAAGCCCCAGACAAGTGCCCGAATGGGGGGAGCGAGTCCGAGGATCACCCGCTGAAAGCTCCACTTCCAGGATTTGGACTTCCATGCGGCAAGTCCCCAAACACAAGCCCCAGACAAGTGCCCGAATGGGGGGAGCGAGTCCGAGTATCACCCGCTGAAAGCTCCACTTCCAGGATTTAGACTTCCACCGGGAAAGCCCACAAACACAAGCCTCAGACAGGTGCTCAACTGAGGGGAGCGAGTCCGAGTGTAACCCGCTGAAAGCTCCACTTCCAGGATTTGGACTTCCATGCGGCAAGTCCCCAATCATAAGCCCCAGACAAGTGCCCGAATGGGGGGAGCGAGTCCGAGTATCACCCGCTGAAAGCTCCACTTCCAGGATTTAGACTTCCACCGGGAAAGCCCACAAACACAAGCCTCAGACAGGTGCTCAACTGAGGGGAGCGAGTCCGAGTTCCACCCGCTGAAAGTTCCACTTCCAGGATTTTGACTTCCATGCGGCAATTCCCCAAACACAAGCCCCAGACAGGTGCCTTACTGAGGGGAGCGAGTCCGAGTATCACCCGCTGAAAGCTCCACTTCCAGGATTTGGACTTCCATGCGGCAAGTCCCCAAACACAAGCCTCAGACAGGTGCTCGACTGAGGGGAGCGAGTCCGAGTACCAACCGCTGAAAGTTCCATTTCCAGGATTTAGACTTCCATGGGGCAAGTCCCCAAACACAAGCCCCAGACAAGTGCCCGAATGGGGGGAGCGAGTCCGAGCATCACCCGCTGAAAGCTCCACTTCCAGGATTTGGACTTCCATGCGGCAAGTCCCCAAACACAAGCCCCAGACAAGTGCCCGAATGGGGGGAGCGAGTCCGAGTATCACCCGCTGAAAGCTCCACTTCCAGGATTTAGACTTCCACCGGGAAAGCCCACAAACACAAGCATCAGACAGGTGCTCAATTGAGGGGAGCGATTCCGAGTTCCACCCGCTGAAAGTTCCACTTCCAGGATTTGAACTTCCATGGGGCAAGTCCCCAAACACAAGCCCCAGACATGTGCCCGACTGGGGGGAGCGAGTCCGAGCATCACCCGCTGAAAGCTCCACTTCCAGGATTTGGACTTCCATGCGGCAAGTCCCCAAACACAAGCCCCAGACAGGTGCCTTACTGAGGGGAGCGAGTCCGAGTATCACCCGCTGAAAGCTCCACTTCCAGGATTTGGACTTCCATGCGGCAAGTCCCCAAACACAAGCCCCAGACAAGTGCCCGAATGGGGGGAGCGATTCCGAGTACCACCCGCTGGAAGTTCCACTTCCAGGATTTGGACTTCCATGGGGCAAGTCCCCAAACACAAGCCCCAGACAAGTGCCCGAGTGGGGGGAGCGAGTCCGAGCATAACCCGCTGAAAGCTCCACTTCCAGGATTAAGACTTCCACCAGGCAAGCCCACAAACACAAGCCTCAGACAGGTGCTCAACTGAGGGGAGCGAGTCTGAGTACAACCCGCTGAAAGTTCCACTTCCAGGATTTGGACTTCCATGGGGCAAGTCCCCAAACACAAGCCCAAGACAGGTGCCCGACTGAGGCGAGCGAGTCCCAGTATCACCCGCTGGAAGTTCCACTTCCAGGATTTGGACTTCCATGGGGTAAGTCCCCAAACACAAGACTCAGACAGGTGCTCGACTGAGGGGAGCGAGTCCGAGTACCACCCGCTGAAAGTTCCACTTCCAGGATTTGGACTTCCATGCAGCAAGTCCCCAAACACAAGCCCCAGACAAGTGCCCGAATGGGGGGAGCGAGTCCGAGCATCACCCGCTGAAAGCTCCACTTCCAGGATTTGGACTTCCATGCGGCAAGTCCCCAAACACAAGCCCCAGACAAGTGCCCGAATGGGGGGAGCGAGTCCGAGTATCACCCGCTGAAAGCTCCACTTCCAGGATTTAGACTTCCACCGGGAAAGCCCACAAACACAAGCCTCAGACAGGTGCTCAACTGAGGGGAGCGAGTCCGAGTTCCACCCGCTGAAAGTTCCACTTCCAGGATTTGGACTTCCATGCGGCAAGTCCCCAAACACAAGCCCCAAACAGGTGCCTTACTAAGGGGAGCGAGTCCGAGTATCACCCGCTGAAAGCTCCACTTCCAGGATTTGGACTTCCATGCGGCAAGTCCCCAAACACAAGCCCCAGACAAGTGCCCGAATGGGGGGAGCGAGTCCGAGTATCACCCGCTGAAAGCTCCACTTCCAGGATTTAGACTTCCACCGGGAAAGCCCACAGACACAAGCCTCAGACAGGTGCTCAACTGAGGGGAGCGAGTCCGAGTTCCACCCGCTGAAAGTTCCACTTCCAGGATTTGGACTTCCATGCGGCAAGTCGCCAAACACAAGCCCCAGACAGGTGGCTCCACTTCCAGGATTTTGACTTCCACCGGGAAAGCCCACAAACACAAGCCTCAGACAGGTGCTCAACTGAGGGGAGCGAGTCCGAGTGTCACCCGCTGAAAGCTCCACTTCCAGGATTTGGACTTCCATGCGGCAAGTCCCCAAACACAAGCCTCAGACAGGTGCTCGACTGAGGGGAGCGAGTCCGAGTACCACCCGCTGAAAGTTCCACTTCCAGGATTTGGACTTCCATGGGGCAAGTCCCCAAACACAAGCCCCAGACAAGTGCCCGAATGGGGGGAGCGAGTCCGAGTATCACCCGCTGAAAGCTCCACTTCCAGGATTTGGACTTCCATGCGGTAAGTCCCCAAACACAAGCCCCAGACAAGTGCCCGAATGGGGGGAGCGAGTCCGAGTATCACCCGCTGAAAGCTCCACTTCCAGGATTTAGACTTCCACCGGGAAAGCCCACAAACACAAGCCTCAGACAGGTGCTCAACTGAGGGGAGCGAGTCCCAGTGTCACCCGCTGAAAGCTCCACTTCCAGGATTTGGACTTCCATGCGGCAAGTCCCCAAACACAAGCCCCAGGCAAGTGCCCGAATGGGGGGAGCGAGTCCGAGTATCACCCGCTGAAAGCTCCACTTCCAGGATTTAGACTTTCACCGGGAAAGCCCACAGACACAAGCCTCAGACAGGTGCTTAACTGAGGGGAGCGAGTCCGAGTTCCACCCGCTGAAAGTTCCACTTCCAGGATTTGGACTTCCATGCAGCAAGTCGCCAAACACAAGCCCCAGACAGGTGCCTTACTGAGGGGAGCGAGTCCGATTATCACCCGCTGAAAGCTCCACTTCCAGGATTTGGACTTCCATGCGGCAAGTCCCCAAACACAAGCCTCAGACAGGTGCTCGACTGAGGGGAGCGAGTCCGAGTACCACCCGCTGAAAGTTCCACTTCCAGGATTTGGACTTCCTTGGGTCAAGTCCCCAAACACAAGCCCCAGACAAGTGTCCGAATGGGGGGAGCGAGTCCGAGTATCACCCGCTGAAAGCTCCACTTCCAGGATTTGGACTTCCATGCGGCAAGTCCCCAAACACAAGCCCCAGACAAGTGCCCGAATGGGGGGAGCGAGTCCGAGTATCACCCGCTGAAAGCTCCACTTCCAGGATTTAGACTTCCACCGGGAAAGCCCACAAACACAAGCCTCAGACAGGTGCTCAACTGAGGGGAGCGAGTCCGAGTTCCACCCGCTGAAAGTTCCACTTCCAGGATTTGGACTTCCATGCGGCAAGTCCCCAAACACAAGCCCCAGACAGGTGCCTTACTGAGGGGAGCGAGTCCGAGAATCACCCGCTGAAAGCTCCACTTCCAGGATTTGGACTTCCATGCGGCAAGTCCCCAAACACAAGCCCCAGACAAGTGCCCGAATGGGGGGAGCGAGTCCGAGTATCACCCGCTGAAAGCTCCACTTCCAGGATTTAGACTTCCACCGGGAAAGCCCACAGACACAAGCCTCAGACAGGTGCTCAACTGAGGGGAGCGAGTCCGAGTTCCACCCGCTGAAAGTTCCACTTCCAGGATTTGGACTTCCATGCGGCAAGTCGCCAAACACAAGCCCCAGACAGGTGCTCGACTGAGGGGAGCGAGTCCGAGTACCACCCGCTGAAAGTTCCACTTCCAGGATTTGGACTTCCATGCGGCAAGTCCCCAAACACAAGCCCCAGACAAGTGCCCGAATTGGGGGAGCGAGTCCGAGTATCACCCGCTGAAAGCTCCACTTCCAGGATTTAGACTTCCACCGGAAAGCCCACAAACACAAGCCTCAGACAGGTGCTCAACTGAGGGGAGCGAGTCCGAGTTCCACCCGCTGAAAGTTCCACTTCCAGGATTTGGACTTCCATGCGGCAAGTCCCCAAACACAAGCCCCAGACAGGTGCCTTACTGAGGGGAGCGAGTCCGAGAATCACCCGCTGAAAGCTCCACTTCCAGGATTTGGACTTCCATGCGGCAAGTCCCCAAACACAAGCCCCAGACAAGTGCCCGAATGGGGGGAGCGAGTCCGAGTATCACCCGCTGAAAGCTCCACTTCCAGGATTTAGACTTCCACCGGGAAAGCCCACAGACACAAGCCTCAGACAGGTGCTCAACTGAGGGGAGCGAGTCCGAGTTCCACCCGCTGAAAGTTCCACTTCCAGGATTTGGACTTCCTTGGGTCAAGTCCCCAAACACAAGCCCCAGACAAGTGTCCGAATGGGGGGAGCGAGTCCGAGTATCACCCGCTGAAAGCTCCACTTCCAGGATTTGGACTTCCATGCGGCAAGTCCCCAAACACAAGCCCCAGACAAGTGCCCGAATGGGGGGAGCGAGTCCGAGTATCACCCGCTGAAAGCTCCACTTCCAGGATTTAGACTTCCACCGGGAAAGCCCACAAACACAAGCCTCAGACAGGTGCTCAACTGAGGGGAGCGAGTCCGAGTTCCACCCGCTGAAAGTTCCACTTCCAGGATTTGGACTTCCATGCGGCAAGTCCCCAAACACAAGCCCCAGACAGGTGCCTTACTGAGGGGAGCGAGTCCGAGAATCACCCGCTGAAAGCTCCACTTCCAGGATTTGGACTTCCATGCGGCAAGTCCCCAAACACAAGCCCCAGACAAGTGCCCGAATGGGGGGAGCGAGTCCGAGTATCACCCGCTGAAAGCTCCACTTCCAGGATTTAGACTTCCACCGGGAAAGCCCACAGACACAAGCCTCAGACAGGTGCTCAACTGAGGGGAGCGAGTCCGAGTTCCACCCGCTGAAAGTTCCACTTCCAGGATTTGGACTTCCATGCGGCAAGTCGCCAAACACAAGCCCCAGACAGGTGCTCGACTGAGGGGAGCGAGTCCGAATATCACCCGCTGAAAGCTCCACTTCCAGGATTTGGACTTCCATGCGGCAAGTCCCCAAACACAAGCCTCAGACAGGTGCTCGACTGAGGGGAGCGAGTCCGAGTACCACCCGCTGAAAGTTCCACTTCCAGGATTTGGACTTCCATGCGGCAAGTCCCCAAACACAAGCCCCAGACAAGTGCCCGAATTGGGGGAGCGAGTCCGAGTATCACCCGCTGAAAGCTCCACTTCCAGGATTTAGACTTCCACCGGAAAGCCCACAAACACAAGCCTCAGACAGGTGCTCAACTGAGGGGAGCGAGTCCGAGTTCCACCCGCTGAAAGTTCCACTTCCAGGATTTGGACTTCCATGCGGCAAGTCCCCAAACACAAGCCCCAGACAGGTGCCTTACTGAGGGGAGCGAGTCCGAGAATCACCCGCTGAAAGCTCCACTTCCAGGATTTGGACTTCCATGCGGCAAGTCCCCAAACACAAGCCCCAGACAAGTGCCCGAATGGGGGGAGCGAGTCCGAGTATCACCCGCTGAAAGCTCCACTTCCAGGATTTAGACTTCCACCGGGAAAGCCCACAGACACAAGCCTCAGACAGGTGCTCAACTGAGGGGAGCGAGTCCGAGTTCCACCCGCTGAAAGTTCCACTTCCAGGATTTGGACTTCCATGCGGCAAGTCGCCAAACACAAGCCCCAGACAGGTGCCTTACTGAGGGGAGCGAGTCCGAGTATCACCCGCTGAAAGCTCCACTTCCAGGATTTGGACTTCCATGCGGCAAGTCCCCAAACACAAGCCCCAGACAGGTGCTCGACTGAGGGGAGCGAGTCCGAGTACCACCCGCTGAAAGTTCCACTTCCAGGATTTGGACTTCCATGCGGCAAGTCCCCAAACACAAGCCCCAGACAAGTGCCCGAATTGGGGGAGCGAGTCCGAGTATCACCCGCTGAAAGCTCCACTTCCAAGAATTAGACTTCCACCGGGAAAGCCCACAAACACAAGCCTCAGACAGGTGCTCAACTGAGGGGAGCGAGTCCGAGTTCCACCCGCTGAAAGTTCCACTTCCAGGATTTGGACTTCCATGCGGCAAGTCCCCAAACACAAGCCCCAGACAGGTGCCTTACTGAGGGGAGCGAGTCCGAGTATCACCCGCTGAAAGCTCCACTTCCAGGATTTGGACTTCCATGCGGCAAGTCCCCAAACACAAGCCTCAGACAGGTGCTCGACTGAGGGGAGCGAGTCCGAGTACCACCCGCTGAAAGTTCCACTTCCAGGATTTGGACTTCCATGCGGCAAGTCCCCAAACACAAGCCCCAGACAGGTGCCCAACTGAGGGTAGCGATTCCGAGTACCACCCGCTGGAAGCTCCACTTCCAGGATTTGGACTTCCATGGGGCAAGTCCCCAAACACAAGCCCCAGACAAGTGCCCGAATGGGGGGAGCGAGTCCGAGTATCACCCGCTGAAAGCTCCACTTCCAGGATTTGGACTTCCATGCGGCAAGTCCCCAAACACAAGCCCCAGACAAGTGCCCGACTGGGGGGAGCGAGTCTGAGCATCCACCGCTGAAAGCTCCAATTCCAGGATTTGGACTTCCATGCGGCAAGTCCCCAAATACAAGCCCCAGACATGTGCCTTACTGAGGGGAGCGAGTCCGAGCATCACCCGCTGAAAGCTCCACTTCCAGGATTTGGACTTCCATGCGGCAAGTCCCCAAACACAAGCCCCAGACAAGTGCCCGAATGGGGGGAGCGAGTCCGAGGATCACCCGCTGAAAGCTCCACTTCCAGGATTTGGACTTCCATGCGGCAAGTCCCCAAACACAAGCCCCAGACAAGTGCCCGAATGGGGGGAGCGAGTCCGAGTATCACCCGCTGAAAGCTCCACTTCCAGGATTTAGACTTCCACCGGGAAAGCCCACAAACACAAGCCTCAGACAGGTGCTCAACTGAGGGGAGCGAGTCCGAGTTCCACCCGCTGAAAGTTCCACTTCCAGGATTTGGACTTCCATGCGGCAAGTCCCCAAACACAAGCCCCAGACAGGTGCCTTACTGAGGGGAGCGAGTCCGAGAATCACCCGCTGAAAGCTCCACTTCCAGGATTTGGACTTCCATGCGGCAAGTCCCCAAACACAAGCCCCAGACAAGTGCCCGAATGGGGGGAGCGAGTCCGAGTATCACCCGCTGAAAGCTCCACTTCCAGGATTTAGACTTCCACCGGGAAAGCCCACAGACACAAGCCTCAGACAGGTGCTCAACTGAGGGGAGCGAGTCCGAGTTCCACCCGCTGAAAGTTCCACTTCCAGGATTTGGACTTCCATGCGGCAAGTCGCCAAACACAAGCCCCAGACAGGTGCCTTACTGAGGGGAGCGAGTCCGAGTATCACCCGCTGAAAGCTCCACTTCCAGGATTTGGACTTCCATGCGGCAAGTCCCCAAACACAAGCCTCAGACAGGTGCTCGACTGAGGGGAGCGAGTCCGAGTATCACCCGCTGAAAGCTCCACTTCCAGGATTTAGACTTCCACCGGGAAAGCCCACAGACACAAGCCTCAGACAGGTGCTCAACTGAGGGGAGCGAGTCCGAGTTCCACCCGCTGAAAGTTCCACTTCCAGGATTTGGACTTCCATGCGGCAAGTCGCCAAACACAAGCCCCAGACAGGTGCCTTACTGAGGGGAGCGAGTCCGAGTATCACCCGCTGAAAGCTCCACTTCCAGGATTTGGACTTCCATGCGGCAAGTCCCCAAACACAAGCCTCAGACAGGTGCTCGACTGAGGGGAGCGAGTCCGAGTACCACCCGCTGAAAGTTCCACTTCCAGGATTTGGACTTCCATGCGGCAAGTCCCCAAACACAAGCCCCAGACAAGTGCCCGAATTGGGGGAGCGAGTCCGAGTATCACCCGCTGAAAGCTCCACTTCCAAGAATTAGACTTCCACCGGGAAAGCCCACAAACACAAGCCTCAGACAGGTGCTCAACTGAGGGGAGCGAGTCCGAGTTCCACCCGCTGAAAGTTCCACTTCCAGGATTTGGACTTCCATGCGGCAAGTCCCCAAACACAAGCCCCAGACAGGTGCCTTACTGAGGGGAGCGAGTCCGAGTATCACCCGCTGAAAGCTCCACTTCCAGGATTTGGACTTCCATGCGGCAAGTCCCCAAACACAAGCCTCAGACAGGTGCTCGACTGAGGGGAGCGAGTCCGAGCATCACCCGCTGAAAGCTCCACTTCCAGGATTTGGACTTCCATGCGGCAAGTCCCCAAACACAAGCCCCAGACAAGTGCCCGAATGGGGGGAGCGAGTCCGAGTATAACCCGCTGAAAGCTCCACTTCCTGGATTTAGACTTCCACCGGGAAAGCCCAAAACACAAGCCTCAGACAGGTGCTCAACTGAGGGGAGCGAGTCCGAGTTCCACCCGCTGAAAGTTCCACTTCCAGAATTTGGACTTCCATGGGGCAAGTCCCCAAACACAAGCCCCAGACAAGTGCCCGACTGGGGGGAGCGAGTCCGAGCATCACCCGCTGAAAGCTCCACTTCCAGGATTTGGACTTCCATGCGGCAAGTCCCCAAACACAAGCCCCAGGCAAGTGCCCGAATGGGGGGAGCGAGTCCGAGTATCACCCGCTGAAAACTCCACTTCCAGGATTTAGACTTTCACCGGGAAAGCCCACAGACACAAGCCTCAGACAGGTGCTCAACTGAGGGGAGCGAGTCCGAGTTCCACCCGCTGAAAGTTCCACTTCCAGGATTTGGACTTCCATGCAGCAAGTCGCCAAACACAAGCCCCAGACAGGTGCCTTACTGAGGGGAGCGAGTCCGATTATCACCCGCTGAAAGCTCCACTTCCAGGATTTGGACTTCCATGCGGCAAGTCCCCAAACACAAGCCTCAGACAGGTGCTCGACTGAGGGGAGCGAGTCCGAGTACCACCCGCTGAAAGTTCCACTTCCAGGATTTGAACTTCCTTGGGTCAAGTCCCCAAACACAAGCCCCAGACAAGTGCCCGAATGGGGGGAGCGAGTCCGAGTATCACCCGCTGAAAGCTCCACTTCCAGGATTTGGACTTCCATGCGGCAAGTCCCCAAACACAAGCCCCAGACAAGTGCCCGAATGGGGGGAGCGAGTCCGAGTATCACCCGCTGAAAGCTCCACTTCCAGGATTTAGACTTCCACCGGGAAAGCCCACAAACACAAGCCTCAGACAGGTGCTCAACTGAGGGGAGCGAGTCCGAGTTCCACCCGCTGAAAGTTCCACTTCCAGGATTTGGACTTCCATGCGGCAAGTCCCCAAACACAAGCCCCAGACAGGTGCCTTACTGAGGGGAGCGAGTCCGAGAATCACCCGCTGAAAGCTCCACTTCCAGGATTTGGACTTCCATGCGGCAAGTCCCCAAACACAAGCCCCAGACAAGTGCCCGAATAGGGGGAGCGAGTCCGAGTATCACCCGCTGAAAGCTCCACTTCCAGGATTTAGACTTCCAACGGGAAAGCCCACAGACACAAGCCTCAGACAGGTGCTCAACTGAGGGGAGCGAGTCAGAGTTCCACCCGCTGAAAGTTCCACTTCCAGGATTTGGACTTCCATGCGGCAAGTCGCCAAACACAAGCCCCAGACAGGTGCCTTACTGAGGGGAGCGAGTCAGAGTATCACCCGCTGAAAGCTCCACTTCCAGGATTTGGACTTCCATGCGGCAAGTCCCCAAACACAAGCCTCAGACAGGTGCTCGACTGAGGGGAGCGAGTCCGAGTACCACCCGCTGAAAGTTCCACTTCCAGGATTTGGACTTCCATGCGGCAAGTCCCCAAACACAAGCCCCAGACAAGTGCCCGAATTGGGGGAGCGAGTCCGAGTATCACCCGCTGAAAGCTCCACTTCCAGGATATAGACTTCCACCGGAAAGCCCACAAACACAAGCCTCAGACAGGTGCTCAACTGAGGGGAGCGAGTCCGAGTTCCACCAGCTGAAAGTTCCACTTCCAGGATTTGGACTTCCATGCGGCAAGTCCCCAAACACAAGCCCCAGACAGGTGCCTTACTGAGGGGAGCGAGTCCGAGTATCACCCGCTGAAAGCTCCACTTCCAGGATTTGGACTTCCATGCGGCAAGTCCCCAAACACAAGCCTCAGACAGGTGCTCGACTGAGGGGAGCGAGTCCGAGTACCACCCGCTGAAAGTTCCACTTCCAGGATTTGGACTTCCATGCGGCAAGTCCCCAAACACAAGCCTCAGACAGGTGCTCAACTGAGGGGAGCGAGTCCGAGTTCCACCCGCTGAAAGTTCCACTTCCAGGATTTGGACTTCCTTGGGTCAAGTCCCCAAACACAAGCCCCAGACAAGTGCCCGAATGGGGGGAGCGAGTCCGAGTATCACCCGCTGAAAGCTCCACTTCCAGGATTTAGACTTCCACCGGGAAAGCCCACAAACACAAGCCTCAGACAGGTGCTCAACTGAGGGGAGCGAGTCCGAGTTCCACCCGCTGAAAGTTCCACTTCCAGGATTTGGACTTCCATGCGGCAAGTCCCCAAACACAAGCCCCAGACAGGTGCCTTACTGAGGGGAGCGAGTCCGAGTATCACCCGCTGAAAGCTCCACTTCCAGGATTTGGACTTCCATGCGGCAAGTCCCCAAACACAAGCCCCAGACAAGTGCCCGAATGGGGGGAGCGATTCCGAGTACCACCCGCTGGAAGTTCCACTTCCAGGATTTGGACTTCCATGGGGCAAGTCCCCAAACACAAGCCCCAGACAAGTGCCCGAGTGGGGGGAGCGAGTCCGAGCATAACCCGCTGAAAGCTCCACTTCCAGGATTAAGACTTCCACCAGGCAAGCCCACAAACACAAGCCTCAGACAGGTGCTCAACTGAGGGGAGCGAGTCTGAGTACAACCCGCTGAAAGTTCCACTTCCAGGATTTGGACTTCCATGGGGCAAGTCCCCAAACACAAGCCCAAGACAGGTGCCCGACTGAGGCGAGCGAGTCCGAGTATCACCCGCTGGAAGTTCCACTTCCAGGATTTGGACTTCCATGGGGTAAGTCCCCAAACACAAGACTCAGACAGGTGCTCGACTGAGGGGAGCGAGTCCGAGTACCACCCGCTGAAAGTTCCACTTCCAGGATTTGGACTTCCATGCAGCAAGTCCCCAAACACAAGCCCCAGACAAGTGCCCGAATGGGGGGAGCGAGTCCGAGCATCACCCGCTGAAAGCTCCACGTCCAGGATTTGGACTTCCATGCGGCAAGTCCCCAAACACAAGCCCCAGACAAGTGCCCGAATGGGGGGAGCGAGTCCGAGTATCACCCGCTGAAAGCTCCACTTCCAGGATTTAGACTTCCACCGGGAAAGCCCACAAACACAAGCCTCAGACAGGTGCTCAACTGAGGGGAGCGAGTCCGAGTTCCACCCGCTGAAAGTTCCACTTCCAGGATTTGGACTTCCATGCGGCAAGTCCCCAAACACAAGCCCCAGACAGGTGCCTTACTGAGGGGAGCGAGTCCGAGTATCACCCGCTGAAAGCTCCACTTCCAGGATTTGGACTTCCACCGGGAAAGCCCACAAACACAAGCCTCAGACAGGTGCTCAACTGAGGGGAGCGAGTCCCAGTGTCACCCGCTGAAAGCTCCACTTCCAGGATTTGGACTTCCATGCGGCAAGTCCCCAAACATAAGCCCCAGACAAGTGCCCGAATGGGGGGAGCGAGTCCGAGTATCACCCGCTGAAAGCTCCACTTCCAGGATTTAGACTTCCACCGGGAAAGCCCACAAACACAAGCCTCAGACAGGTGCTCAACTGAGGGGAGCGAGTCCGAGTTCCACCCGCTGAAAGTTCCACTTCCAGGATTTGGACTTCCATGCGGCAAGTCCCCAAACACAAGCCCCAGACAGGTGCTCAACTGAGGGGAGCGAGTCCCAGTGTCACCCGCTGAAAGCTCCACTTCCAGGATTTGGACTTCCATGCGGCAAGTCCCCAAACATAAGCCCCAGACAAGTGCCCGAATGGGGGGAGCGAGTCCGAGTATCACCCGCTGAAAGCTCCACTTCCAGGATTTAGACTTCCACCGGGAAAGCCCACAAACACAAGCCTCAGACAGGTGCTCAACTGAGGGGAGCGAGTCCGAGTTCCACCCGCTGAAAGTTCCACTTCCAGGATTTGGACTTCCATGCGGCAAGTCCCCAAACACAAGCCCCAGACAGGTGCCCAACTGAGGGTAGCGATTCCGAGTACCACCCGCTGGAAGCTCCACTTCCAGGATTTGGACTTCCATGGGGCAAGTCCCCAAACACAAGCCCCAGTCAAGTGCCCGAATGGGGGGAGCGAGTCTGAGCATCCACCGCTGAAAGCTCCACTTCCAGGATTTGGACTTCCATGCGGCAAGTCCCCAAATACAAGCCCCAGACATGTGCCTTACTGAGGGGAGCGAGTCCGAGCATCACCCGCTGAAAGCTCCACTTCCAGGATTTGGACTTCCATGCGGCAAGTCCCCAAACACAAGCCCCAGACAAGTGCCCGAATGGGGGGAGCGAGTCCGAGTATAACCCGCTGAAAGCTCCACTTCCTGGATTTAGACTTCCACCGGGAAAGCCCAAAACACAAGCCTCAGACAGGTGCTCAACTGAGGGGAGCGAGTCCGAGTTCCACCCGCTGAAAGTTCCACTTCCAGAATTTGGACTTCCACCGGGAAAGCCCACAAACACAAGCCTCAGACAGGTGCTCAACTGAGGGGAGCGAGTCCCAGTGTCACCCGCTGAAAGCTCCACTTCCAGGATTTGGACTTCCATGCGGCAAGTCCCCAAACATAAGCCCCAGACAAGTGCCCGAATGGGGGGAGCGAGTCCGAGTATCACCCGCTGAAAGCTCCACTTCCAGGATTTAGACTTCCACCGGGAAAGCCCACAAACACAAGCCTCAGACAGGTGCTCAACTGAGGGGAGCGAGTCCGAGTTCCACCCGCTGAAAGTTCCACTTCCAGGATTTGGACTTCCATGCGGCAAGTCCCCAAACACAAGCCCCAGACAGGTGCCCAACTGAGGGTAGCGATTCCGAGTACCACCCGCTGGAAGCTCCACTTCCAGGATTTGGACTTCCATGGGGCAAGTCCCCAAACACAAGCCCCAGAAAAGTGCCCGAATGGGGGGAGCGAGTCTGAGCATCCACCGCTGAAAGCTCCACTTCCAGGATTTGGACTTCCATGCGGCAAGTCCCCAAATACAAGCCCCAGACATGTGCCTTACTGAGGGGAGCGAGTCCGAGCATCACCCGCTGAAAGCTCCACTTCCAGGATTTGGACTTCCATGCGGCAAGTCCCCAAACACAAGCCCCAGACAAGTGCCCGAATGGGGGGAGCGAGTCCGAGTATAACCCGCTGAAAGCTCCACTTCCTGGATTTAGACTTCCACCGGGAAAGCCCAAAACACAAGCCTCAGACAGGTGCTCAACTGAGGGGAGCGAGTCCGAGTTCCACCCGCTGAAAGTTCCACTTCCAGAATTTGGACTTCCATGGGGCAAGTCCCCAAACACAAGCCCCAGACAAGTGCCCGACTGGGGGGAGCGAGTCCGAGCATCACCCGCTGAAAGCTCCACTTCCAGGATTTGGACTTCCATGCGGCAAGTCCCCAAACACAAGCCCCAGGCAAGTGCCCGAATGGGGGGAGCGAGTCCGAGTATCACCCGCTGAAAGCTCCACTTCCAGGATTTAGACTTTCACCGGGAAAGCCTACAGACACAAGCCTCTGACAGGTGCTCAACTGAGGGGAGCGAGTCCGAGTTCCACCCGC
The DNA here is from genome assembly GCF_054856515.1 of Filicampus tigris. Lineage (NCBI taxonomy): Eukaryota > Metazoa > Chordata > Actinopteri > Syngnathiformes > Syngnathidae > Filicampus > Filicampus tigris. The sequence continues at coordinate 170,819 of NW_028233408.1, read as the reverse complement.
TGAAAGTTCCACTTCCAGGATTTGGACTTCCATGCAGCAAGTCGCCAAACACAAGCCCCAGACAGGTGCCTTACTGAGGGGAGCGAGTCCGATTATCACCCGCTGAAAGCTCAACTTCCAGGATTTGGACTTCCATGCGGCAAGTCCCCAAACACAAGCCTCAGACAGGTGCTCGACTGAGGGGAGCGAGTCCGAGTACCACCCGCTGAAAGTTCCACTTCCAGGATTTGGACTTCCTTGGGTCAAGTCCCCAAACACAAGCCCCAGACAAGTGCCCGAATGGGGGGAGCGAGTCCGAGTATCACCCGCTGAAAGCTCCACTTCCAGGATTTGGACTTCCATGCGGCAAGTCCCCAAACACAAGCCCCAGACAAGTGCCCGAATGGGGGGAGCGAGTCCGAGTATCACCCGCTGAAAGCTCCACTTCCAGGATTTAGACTTCCACCGGGAAAGCCCACAAACACAAGCCTCAGACAGGTGCTCAACTGAGGGGAGCGAGTCCGAGTTCCACCCGCTGAAAGTTCCACTTCCAGGATTTGGACTTCCATGCGGCAAGTCCCCAAACACAAGCCCCAGACAGGTGCCTTACTGAGGGGAGCGAGTCCGAGAATCACCCGCTGAAAGCTCCACTTCCAGGATTTGGACTTCCATGCGGCAAGTCCCCAAACACAAGCCCCAGACAAGTGCCCGAATGGGGGGAGCGAGTCCGAGTATCACCCGCTGAAAGCTCCACTTCCAGGATTTAGACTTCCACCGGGAAAGCCCACAGACACAAGCCTCAGACAGGTGCTCAACTGAGGGGAGCGAGTCCGAGTTCCACCCGCTGAAAGTTCCACTTCCAGGATTTGGACTTCCATGCGGCAAGTCGCCAAACACAAGCCCCAGACAGGTGCCTTACTGAGGGGAGCGAGTCCGAGTATCACCCGCTGAAAGCTCCACTTCCAGGATTTGGACTTCCATGCGGCAAGTCCCCAAACACAAGCCTCAGACAGGTGCTCGACTGAGGGGAGCGAGTCCGAGTATCACCCGCTGAAAGCTCCACTTCCAGGATTTAGACTTCCACCGGGAAAGCCCACAGACACAAGCCTCAGACAGGTGCTCAACTGAGGGGAGCGAGTCCGAGTTCCACCCGCTGAAAGTTCCACTTCCAGGATTTGGACTTCCATGCGGCAAGTCGCCAAACACAAGCCCCAGACAGGTGCCTTACTGAGGGGAGCGAGTCCGAGTATCACCCGCTGAAAGCTCCACTTCCAGGATTTGGACTTCCATGCGGCAAGTCCCCAAACACAAGCCTCAGACAGGTGCTCGACTGAGGGGAGCGAGTCCGAGTACCACCCGCTGAAAGTTCCACTTCCAGGATTTGGACTTCCATGCGGCAAGTCCCCAAACACAAGCCCCAGACAAGTGCCCGAATTGGGGGAGCGAGTCCGAGTATCACCCGCTGAAAGCTCCACTTCCAAGAATTAGACTTCCACCGGGAAAGCCCACAAACACAAGCCTCAGACAGGTGCTCAACTGAGGGGAGCGAGTCCGAGTTCCACCCGCTGAAAGTTCCACTTCCAGGATTTGGACTTCCATGCGGCAAGTCCCCAAACACAAGCCCCAGACAGGTGCCTTACTGAGGGGAGCGAGTCCGAGTATCACCCGCTGAAAGCTCCACTTCCAGGATTTGGACTTCCATGCGGCAAGTCCCCAAACACAAGCCTCAGACAGGTGCTCGACTGAGGGGAGCGAGTCCGAGTACCACCCGCTGAAAGTTCCACTTCCAGGATTTGGACTTCCATGCGGCAAGTCCCCAAACACAAGCCCCAGACAGGTGCCCAACTGAGGGTAGCGATTCCGAGTACCACCCGCTGGAAGCTCCACTTCCAGGATTTGGACTTCCATGGGGCAAGTCCCCAAACACAAGCCCCAGACAAGTGCCCGAATGGGGGGAGCGAGTCCGAGTATCACCCGCTGAAAGCTCCACTTCCAGGATTTGGACTTCCATGCGGCAAGTCCCCAAACACAAGCCCCAGACAAGTGCCCGACTGGGGGGAGCGAGTCTGAGCATCCACCGCTGAAAGCTCCACTTCCAGGATATGGACTTCCATGCGGCAAGTCCCCAAATACAAGCCCCAGACATGTGCCTTACTGAGGGGAGCGAGTCCGAGCATCACCCGCTGAAAGCTCCACTTCCAGGATTTGGACTTCCATGCGGCAAGTCCCCAAACACAAGCCCCAGACAAGTGCCCGAATGGGGGGAGCGAGTCCGAGGATCACCCGCTGAAAGCTCCACTTCCAGGATTTGGACTTCCATGCGGCAAGTCCCCAAACACAAGCCCCAGACAAGTGCCCGAATGGGGGGAGCGAGTCCGAGTATCACCCGCTGAAAGCTCCACTTCCAGGATTTAGACTTCCACCGGGAAAGCCCACAAACACAAGCCTCAGACAGGTGCTCAACTGAGGGGAGCGAGTCCGAGTGTAACCCGCTGAAAGCTCCACTTCCAGGATTTGGACTTCCATGCGGCAAGTCCCCAATCATAAGCCCCAGACAAGTGCCCGAATGGGGGGAGCGAGTCCGAGTATCACCCGCTGAAAGCTCCACTTCCAGGATTTAGACTTCCACCGGGAAAGCCCACAAACACAAGCCTCAGACAGGTGCTCAACTGAGGGGAGCGAGTCCGAGTTCCACCCGCTGAAAGTTCCACTTCCAGGATTTTGACTTCCATGCGGCAATTCCCCAAACACAAGCCCCAGACAGGTGCCTTACTGAGGGGAGCGAGTCCGAGTATCACCCGCTGAAAGCTCCACTTCCAGGATTTGGACTTCCATGCGGCAAGTCCCCAAACACAAGCCTCAGACAGGTGCTCGACTGAGGGGAGCGAGTCCGAGTACCAACCGCTGAAAGTTCCATTTCCAGGATTTAGACTTCCATGGGGCAAGTCCCCAAACACAAGCCCCAGACAAGTGCCCGAATGGGGGGAGCGAGTCCGAGCATCACCCGCTGAAAGCTCCACTTCCAGGATTTGGACTTCCATGCGGCAAGTCCCCAAACACAAGCCCCAGACAAGTGCCCGAATGGGGGGAGCGAGTCCGAGTATCACCCGCTGAAAGCTCCACTTCCAGGATTTAGACTTCCACCGGGAAAGCCCACAAACACAAGCATCAGACAGGTGCTCAATTGAGGGGAGCGATTCCGAGTTCCACCCGCTGAAAGTTCCACTTCCAGGATTTGAACTTCCATGGGGCAAGTCCCCAAACACAAGCCCCAGACATGTGCCCGACTGGGGGGAGCGAGTCCGAGCATCACCCGCTGAAAGCTCCACTTCCAGGATTTGGACTTCCATGCGGCAAGTCCCCAAACACAAGCCCCAGACAGGTGCCTTACTGAGGGGAGCGAGTCCGAGTATCACCCGCTGAAAGCTCCACTTCCAGGATTTGGACTTCCATGCGGCAAGTCCCCAAACACAAGCCCCAGACAAGTGCCCGAATGGGGGGAGCGATTCCGAGTACCACCCGCTGGAAGTTCCACTTCCAGGATTTGGACTTCCATGGGGCAAGTCCCCAAACACAAGCCCCAGACAAGTGCCCGAGTGGGGGGAGCGAGTCCGAGCATAACCCGCTGAAAGCTCCACTTCCAGGATTAAGACTTCCACCAGGCAAGCCCACAAACACAAGCCTCAGACAGGTGCTCAACTGAGGGGAGCGAGTCTGAGTACAACCCGCTGAAAGTTCCACTTCCAGGATTTGGACTTCCATGGGGCAAGTCCCCAAACACAAGCCCAAGACAGGTGCCCGACTGAGGCGAGCGAGTCCCAGTATCACCCGCTGGAAGTTCCACTTCCAGGATTTGGACTTCCATGGGGTAAGTCCCCAAACACAAGACTCAGACAGGTGCTCGACTGAGGGGAGCGAGTCCGAGTTCCACCCGCTGAAAGTTCCACTTCCAGGATTTGGACTTCCATGCAGCAAGTCCCCAAACACAAGCCCCAGACAAGTGCCCGAATGGGGGGAGCGAGTCCGAGCATCACCCGCTGAAAGCTCCACTTCCAGGATTTGGACTTCCATGCGGCAAGTCCCCAAAAACAAGCCCCAGACAAGTGCCCGAATGGGGGGAGCGAGTCCGAGTATCACCCGCTGAAAGCTCCACTTCCAGGATTTAGACTTCCACCGGGAAAGCCCACAAACACAAGCCTCAGACAGGTGCTCAACTGAGGGGAGCGAGTCCGAGTTCCACCCGCTGAAAGTTCCACTTCCAGGATTTGGACTTCCATGCGGCAAGTCCCCAAACACAAGCCCCAGACAGGTGCCTTACTGAGGGGAGCGAGTCCGAGTATCACCCGCTGAAAGCTCCACTTCCAGGATTTGGACTTCCATGCGGCAAGTCCCCAAACACAAGCCCCAGACAAGTGCCCGAATGGGGGGAGCGAGTCCGAGTATCACCCGCTGAAAGCTCCACTTCCAGGATTTAGATTTCCACCGGGAAAGCCCACAGACACAAGCCTCAGACAGGTGCTCAACTGAGGGGAGCGAGTCCGAGTTCCACCCGCTGAAAGTTCCACTTCCAGGATTTGGACTTCCATGCGGCAAGTCGCCAAACACAAGCCCCAGACAGGTGGCTCCACTTCCAGGATTTTGACTTCCACCGGGAAAGCCCACAAACACAAGCCTCAGACAGGTGCTCAACTGAGGGGAGCGAGTCCGAGTGTCACCCGCTGAAAGCTCCACTTCCAGGATTTGGACTTCCATGCGGCAAGTCCCCAAACACAAGCCTCAGACAGGTGCTCGACTGAGGGGAGCGAGTCCGAGTACCACCCGCTGAAAGTTCCACTTCCAGGATTTGGACTTCCATGGGGCAAGTCCCCAAACACAAGCCCCAGACAAGTGCCCGAATGGGGGGAGCGAGTCCGAGTATCACCCGCTGAAAGCTCCACTTCCAGGATTTGGACTTCCATGCGGTAAGTCCCCAAACACAAGCCCCAGACAAGTGCCCGAATGGGGGGAGCGAGTCCGAGTATCACCCGCTGAAAGCTCCACTTCCAGGATTTAGACTTCCACCGGGAAAGCCCACAAACACAAGCCTCAGACAGGTGCTCAACTGAGGGGAGCGAGTCCCAGTGTCACCCGCTGAAAGCTCCACTTCCAGGATTTGGACTTCCATGCGGCAAGTCCCCAAACACAAGCCCCAGGCAAGTGCCCGAATGGGGGGAGCGAGTCCGAGTATCACCCGCTGAAAGCTCCACTTCCAGGATTTAGACTTTCACCGGGAAAGCCCACAGACACAAGCCTCAGACAGGTGCTTAACTGAGGGGAGCGAGTCCGAGTTCCACCCGCTGAAAGTTCCACTTCCAGGATTTGGACTTCCATGCAGCAAGTCGCCAAACACAAGCCCCAGACAGGTGCCTTACTGAGGGGAGCGAGTCCGATTATCACCCGCTGAAAGCTCCACTTCCAGGATTTGGACTTCCATGCGGCAAGTCCCCAAACACAAGCCTCAGACAGGTGCTCGACTGAGGGGAGCGAGTCCGAGTATCACCCGCTGAAAGCTCCACTTCCAGGATTTAGACTTCCACCGGGAAAGCCCACAGACACAAGCCTCAGACAGGTGCTCAACTGAGGGGAGCGAGTCCGAGTTCCACCCGCTGAAAGTTCCACTTCCAGGATTTGGACTTCCATGCGGCAAGTCGCCAAACACAAGCCCCAGACAGGTGCCTTACTGAGGGGAGCGAGTCCGAGTATCACCCGCTGAAAGCTCCACTTCCAGGATTTGGACTTCCATGCGGCAAGTCCCCAAACACAAGCCTCAGACAGGTGCTCGACTGAGGGGAGCGAGTCCGAGTACCACCCGCTGAAAGTTCCACTTCCAGGATTTGGACTTCCATGCGGCAAGTCCCCAAACACAAGCCCCAGACAAGTGCCCGAATTGGGGGAGCGAGTCCGAGTATCACCCGCTGAAAGCTCCACTTCCAAGAATTAGACTTCCACCGGGAAAGCCCACAAACACAAGCCTCAGACAGGTGCTCAACTGAGGGGAGCGAGTCCGAGTTCCACCCGCTGAAAGTTCCACTTCCAGGATTTGGACTTCCATGCGGCAAGTCCCCAAACACAAGCCCCAGACAGGTGCCTTACTGAGGGGAGCGAGTCCGAGTATCACCCGCTGAAAGCTCCACTTCCAGGATTTGGACTTCCATGCGGCAAGTCCCCAAACACAAGCCTCAGACAGGTGCTCGACTGAGGGGAGCGAGTCCGAGTACCACCCGCTGAAAGTTCCACTTCCAGGATTTGGACTTCCATGCGGCAAGTCCCCAAACACAAGCCCCAGACAGGTGCCCAACTGAGGGTAGCGATTCCGAGTACCACCCGCTGGAAGCTCCACTTCCAGGATTTGGACTTCCATGGGGCAAGTCCCCAAACACAAGCCCCAGACAAGTGCCCGAATGGGGGGAGCGAGTCCGAGTATCACCCGCTGAAAGCTCCACTTCCAGGATTTGGACTTCCATGCGGCAAGTCCCCAAACACAAGCCCCAGACAAGTGCCCGACTGGGGGGAGCGAGTCTGAGCATCCACCGCTGAAAGCTCCACTTCCAGGATTTGGACTTCCATGCGGCAAGTCCCCAAATACAAGCCCCAGACATGTGCCTTACTGAGGGGAGCGAGTCCGAGCATCACCCGCTGAAAGCTCCACTTCCAGGATTTGGACTTCCATGCGGCAAGTCCCCAAACACAAGCCCCAGACAAGTGCCCGAATGGGGGGAGCGAGTCCGAGTATCACCCGCTGAAAGCTCCACTTCCAGGATTTGGACTTCCATGCGGTAAGTCCCCAAACACAAGCCCCAGACAAGTGCCCGAATGGGGGGAGCGAGTCCGAGTATCACCCGCTGAAAGCTCCACTTCCAGGATTTAGACTTCCACCGGGAAAGCCCACAAACACAAGCCTCAGACAGGTGCTCAACTGAGGGGAGCGAGTCCCAGTGTCACCCGCTGAAAGCTCCACTTCCAGGATTTGGACTTCCATGCGGCAAGTCCCCAAACACAAGCCCCAGGCAAGTGCCCGAATGGGGGGAGCGAGTCCGAGTATCACCCGCTGAAAGCTCCACTTCCAGGATTTAGACTTTCACCGGGAAAGCCCACAGACACAAGCCTCAGACAGGTGCTTAACTGAGGGGAGCGAGTCCGAGTTCCACCCGCTGAAAGTTCCACTTCCAGGATTTGGACTTCCATGCAGCAAGTCGCCAAACACAAGCCCCAGACAGGTGCCTTACTGAGGGGAGCGAGTCCGATTATCACCCGCTGAAAGCTCCACTTCCAGGATTTGGACTTCCATGCGGCAAGTCCCCAAACACAAGCCTCAGACAGGTGCTCGACTGAGGGGAGCGAGTCCGAGTATCACCCGCTGAAAGCTCCACTTCCAGGATTTAGACTTCCACCGGGAAAGCCCACAGACACAAGCCTCAGACAGGTGCTCAACTGAGGGGAGCGAGTCCGAGTTCCACCCGCTGAAAGTTCCACTTCCAGGATTTGGACTTCCATGCGGCAAGTCGCCAAACACAAGCCCCAGACAGGTGCCTTACTGAGGGGAGCGAGTCCGAGTATCACCCGCTGAAAGCTCCACTTCCAGGATTTGGACTTCCATGCGGCAAGTCCCCAAACACAAGCCTCAGACAGGTGCTCGACTGAGGGGAGCGAGTCCGAGTACCACCCGCTGAAAGTTCCACTTCCAGGATTTGGACTTCCATGCGGCAAGTCCCCAAACACAAGCCCCAGACAAGTGCCCGAATTGGGGGAGCGAGTCCGAGTATCACCCGCTGAAAGCTCCACTTCCAAGAATTAGACTTCCACCGGGAAAGCCCACAAACACAAGCCTCAGACAGGTGCTCAACTGAGGGGAGCGAGTCCGAGTATCACCCGCTGAAAGCTCCACTTCCAGGATTTGGACTTCCATGCGGCAAGTCCCCAAACACAAGCCCCAGACAAGTATCCGAATGGGGGGAGCGATTCCGAGTACCACCCGCTGGAAGTTCCACTTCCAGGATTTGGACTTCCATGCGGCAAGTCCCCAAACACAAGCCTCAGACAGGTGCTCGACTGAGGGGAGCGAGTCCGAGTACCACCCGCTGAAAGTTCCACTTCCAGGATTTGGACTTCCATGCGGCAAGTCCCCAAACACAAGCCCCAGACAGGTGCCCAACTGAGGGTAGGGATTCCGAGTACCACCCGCTGGAAGCTCCACTTCCAGGATTTGGACTTCCATGGGGCAAGTCCCCAAACACAAGCCCCAGACAAGTGCCCGAATGGGGGGAGCGAGTCCGAGTATCACCCGCTGAAAGCTCCACTTCCAGGATTTGGACTTCCATGCGGCAAGTCCCCAAACACAAGCCCCAGACAAGTGCCCGACTGGGGGGAGCGAGTCTGAGCATCCACCGCTGAAAGCTCCACTTCCAGGATTTGGACTTCCATGCGGCAAGTCCCCAAATACAAGCCCCAGACATGTGCCTTACTGAGGGGAGCGAGTCCGAGCATCACCCGCTGAAAGCTCCACTTCCAGGATTTGGACTTCCATGCGGCAAGTCCCCAAACACAAGCCCCAGACAAGTGCCCGAATGGGGGGAGCGAGTCCGAGGATCACCCGCTGAAAGCTCCACTTCCAGGATTTGGACTTCCATGCGGCAAGTCCCCAAACACAAGCCCCAGACAAGTGCCCGAATGGGGGGAGCGAGTCCGAGTATCACCCGCTGAAAGCTCCACTTCCAGGATTTAGACTTCCACCGGGAAAGCCCACAAACACAAGCCTCAGACAGGTGCTCAACTGAGGGGAGCGAGTCCGAGTGTAACCCGCTGAAAGCTCCACTTCCAGGATTTGGACTTCCATGCGGCAAGTCCCCAATCATAAGCCCCAGACAAGTGCCCGAATGGGGGGAGCGAGTCCGAGTATCACCCGCTGAAAGCTCCACTTCCAGGATTTAGACTTCCACCGGGAAAGCCCACAAACACAAGCCTCAGACAGGTGCTCAACTGAGGGGAGCGAGTCCGAGTTCCACCCGCTGAAAGTTCCACTTCCAGGATTTTGACTTCCATGCGGCAAGTCCCCAAACACAAGCCCCAGACAGGTGCCTTACTGAGGGGAGCGAGTCCGAGTATCACCCGCTGAAAGCTCCACTTCCAGGATTTGGACTTCCATGCGGCAAGTCCCCAAACACAAGCCTCAGACAGGTGCTCGACTGAGGGGAGCGAGTCCGAGTACCAACCGCTGAAAGTTCCATTTCCAGGATTTAGACTTCCATGGGGCAAGTCCCCAAACACAAGCCCCAGACAAGTGCCCGAATGGGGGGAGCGAGTCCGAGCATCACCCGCTGAAAGCTCCACTTCCAGGATTTGGACTTCCATGCGGCAAGTCCCCAAACACAAGCCCCAGACAAGTGCCCGAATGGGGGGAGCGAGTCCGAGTATCACCCGCTGAAAGCTCCACTTCCAGGATTTAGACTTCCACCGGGAAAGCCCACAAACACAAGCATCAGACAGGTGCTCAATTGAGGGGAGCGATTCCGAGTTCCACCCGCTGAAAGTTCCACTTCCAGGATTTGAACTTCCATGGGGCAAGTCCCCAAACACAAGCCCCAGACATGTGCCCGACTGGGGGGAGCGAGTCCGAGCATCACCCGCTGAAAGCTCCACTTCCAGGATTTGGACTTCCATGCGGCAAGTCCCCAAACACAAGCCCCAGACAGGTGCCTTACTGAGGGGAGCGAGTCCGAGTATCACCCGCTGAAAGCTCCACTTCCAGGATTTGGACTTCCATGCGGCAAGTCCCCAAACACAAGCCCCAGACAAGTGCCCGAATGGGGGGAGCGATTCCGAGTACCACCCGCTGGAAGTTCCACTTCCAGGATTTGGACTTCCATGGGGCAAGTCCCCAAACACAAGCCCCAGACAAGTGCCCGAGTGGGGGGAGCGAGTCCGAGCATAACCCGCTGAAAGCTCCACTTCCAGGATTAAGACTTCCACCAGGCAAGCCCACAAACACAAGCCTCAGACAGGTGCTCAACTGAGGGGAGCGAGTCTGAGTACAACCCGCTGAAAGTTCCACTTCCAGGATTTGGACTTCCATGGGGCAAGTCCCCAAACACAAGCCCAAGACAGGTGCCCGACTGAGGCGAGCGAGTCCCAGTATCACCCGCTGGAAGTTCCACTTCCAGGATTTGGACTTCCATGGGGTAAGTCCCCAAACACAAGACTCAGACAGGTGCTCGACTGAGGGGAGCGAGTCCGAGTACCACCCGCTGAAAGTTCCACTTCCAGGATTTGGACTTCCATGCAGCAAGTCCCCAAACACAAGCCCCAGACAAGTGCCCGAATGGGGGGAGCGAGTCCGAGCATCACCCGCTGAAAGCTCCACTTCCAGGATTTGGACTTCCATGCGGCAAGTCCCCAAACACAAGCCCCAGACAAGTGCCCGAATGGGGGGAGCGAGTCCGAGTATCACCCGCTGAAAGCTCCACTTCCAGGATTTAGACTTCCACCGGGAAAGCCCACAAACACAAGCCTCAGACAGGTGCTCAACTGAGGGGAGCGAGTCCGAGTTCCACCCGCTGAAAGTTCCACTTCCAGGATTTGGACTTCCATGCGGCAAGTCCCCAAACACAAGCCCCAGACAGGTGCCTTACTGAGGGGAGCGAGTCCGAGTATCACCCGCTGAAAGCTCCACTTCCAGGATTTGGACTTCCATGCGGCAAGTCCCCAAACACAAGCCCCAGACAAGTGCCCGAATGGGGGGAGCGAGTCCGAGTATCACCCGCTGAAAGCTCCACTTCCAGGATTTAGACTTCCACCGGGAAAGCCCACAGACACAAGCCTCAGACAGGTGCTCAACTGAGGGGAGCGAGTCCGAGTTCCACCCGCTGAAAGTTCCACTTCCAGGATTTGGACTTCCATGCGGCAAGTCGCCAAACACAAGCCCCAGACAGGTGCCTTACTGAGGGGAGCGAGTCCGAGTATCACCCGCTGAAAGCTCCACTTCCAGGATTTGGACTTCCATGCGGCAAGTCCCCAAACACAAGCCTCAGACAGGTGCTCGACTGAGGGGAGCGAGTCCGAGTATCACCCGCTGAAAGCTCCACTTCCAGGATTTAGACTTCCACCGGGAAAGCCCACAGACACAAGCCTCAGACAGGTGCTCAACTGAGGGGAGCGAGTCCGAGTTCCACCCGCTGAAAGTTCCACTTCCAGGATTTGGACTTCCATGCGGCAAGTCGCCAAACACAAGCCCCAGACAGGTGCCTTACTGAGGGGAGCGAGTCCGAGTATCACCCGCTGAAAGCTCCACTTCCAGGATTTGGACTTCCATGCGGCAAGTCCCCAAACACAAGCCTCAGACAGGTGCTCGACTGAGGGGAGCGAGTCCGAGTACCACCCGCTGAAAGTTCCACTTCCAGGATTTGGACTTCCATGCGGCAAGTCCCCAAACACAAGCCCCAGACAAGTGCCCGAATTGGGGGAGCGAGTCCGAGTATCACCCGCTGAAAGCTCCACTTCCAAGAATTAGACTTCCACCGGGAAAGCCCACAAACACAAGCCTCAGACAGGTGCTCAACTGAGGGGAGCGAGTCCGAGTTCCACCCGCTGAAAGTTCCACTTCCAGGATTTGGACTTCCATGCGGCAAGTCCCCAAACACAAGCCCCAGACAGGTGCCTTACTGAGGGGAGCGAGTCCGAGTATCACCCGCTGAAAGCTCCACTTCCAGGATTTGGACTTCCATGCGGCAAGTCCCCAAACACAAGCCTCAGACAGGTGCTCGACTGAGGGGAGCGAGTCCGAGTACCACCCGCTGAAAGTTCCACTTCCAGGATTTGGACTTCCATGCGGCAAGTCCCCAAACACAAGCCCCAGACAGGTGCCCAACTGAGGGTAGCGATTCCGAGTACCACCCGCTGGAAGCTCCACTTCCAGGATTTGGACTTCCATGGGGCAAGTCCCCAAACACAAGCCCCAGACAAGTGCCCGAATGGGGGGAGCGAGTCCGAGTATCACCCGCTGAAAGCTCCACTTCCAGGATTTGGACTTCCATGCGGCAAGTCCCCAAACACAAGCCCCAGACAAGTGCCCGACTGGGGGGAGCGAGTCTGAGCATCCACCGCTGAAAGCTCCACTTCCAGGATATGGACTTCCATGCGGCAAGTCCCCAAATACAAGCCCCAGACATGTGCCTTACTGAGGGGAGCGAGTCCGAGCATCACCCGCTGAAAGCTCCACTTCCAGGATTTGGACTTCCATGCGGCAAGTCCCCAAACACAAGCCCCAGACAAGTGCCCGAATGGGGGGAGCGAGTCCGAGGATCACCCGCTGAAAGCTCCACTTCCAGGATTTAGACTTCCACCGGGAAAGCCCACAAACACAAGCCTCAGACAGGTGCTCAACTGAGGGGAGCGAGTCCGAGTGTAACCCGCTGAAAGCTCCACTTCCAGGATTTGGACTTCCATGCGGCAAGTCCCCAATCATAAGCCCCAGACAAGTGCCCGAATGGGGGGAGCGAGTCCGAGTATCACCCGCTGAAAGCTCCACTTCCAGGATTTAGACTTCCACCGGGAAAGCCCACAAACACAAGCCTCAGACAGGTGCTCAACTGAGGGGAGCGAGTCCGAGTTCCACCCGCTGAAAGTTCCACTTCCAGGATTTTGACTTCCATGCGGCAATTCCCCAAACACAAGCCCCAGACAGGTGCCTTACTGAGGGGAGCGAGTCCGAGTATCACCCGCTGAAAGCTCCACTTCCAGGATTTGGACTTCCATGCGGCAAGTCCCCAAACACAAGCCTCAGACAGGTGCTCGACTGAGGGGAGCGAGTCCGAGTACCAACCGCTGAAAGTTCCATTTCCAGGATTTAGACTTCCATGGGGCAAGTCCCCAAACACAAGCCCCAGACAAGTGCCCGAATGGGGGGAGCGAGTCCGAGCATCACCCGCTGAAAGCTCCACTTCCAGGATTTGGACTTCCATGCGGCAAGTCCCCAAACACAAGCCCCAGACAAGTGCCCGAATGGGGGGAGCGAGTCCGAGTATCACCCGCTGAAAGCTCCACTTCCAGGATTTAGACTTCCACCGGGAAAGCCCACAAACACAAGCCTCAGACAGGTGCTCAACTGAGGGGAGCGAGTCCGAGTTCCACCCGCTGAAAGTTCCACTTCCAGGATTTGGACTTCCATGCGGCAAGTCCCCAAACACAAGCCCCAGACAGGTGCCTTACTGAGGGGAGCGAGTCCGAGTATCACCCGCTGAAAGCTCCACTTCCAGGATTTGGACTTCCACCGGGAAAGCCCACAAACACAAGCCTCAGACAGGTGCTCAACTGAGGGGAGCGAGTCCCAGTGTCACCCGCTGAAAGCTCCACTTCCAGGATTTGGACTTCCATGCGGCAAGTCCCCAAACATAAGCCCCAGACAAGTGCCCGAATGGGGGGAGCGAGTCCGAGTATCACCCGCTGAAAGCTCCACTTCCAGGATTTAGACTTCCACCGGGAAAGCCCACAAACACAAGCCTCAGACAGGTGCTCAACTGAGGGGAGCGAGTCCGAGTTCCACCCGCTGAAAGTTCCACTTCCAGGATTTGGACTTCCATGCGGCAAGTCCCCAAACACAAGCCCCAGACAGGTGCTCAACTGAGGGGAGCGAGTCCCAGTGTCACCCGCTGAAAGCTCCACTTCCAGGATTTGGACTTCCATGCGGCAAGTCCCCAAACATAAGCCCCAGACAAGTGCCCGAATGGGGGGAGCGAGTCCGAGTATCACCCGCTGAAAGCTCCACTTCCAGGATTTAGACTTCCACCGGGAAAGCCCACAAACACAAGCCTCAGACAGGTGCTCAACTGAGGGGAGCGAGTCCGAGTTCCACCCGCTGAAAGTTCCACTTCCAGGATTTGGACTTCCATGCGGCAAGTCCCCAAACACAAGCCCCAGACAGGTGCCCAACTGAGGGTAGCGATTCCGAGTACCACCCGCTGGAAGCTCCACTTCCAGGATTTGGACTTCCATGGGGCAAGTCCCCAAACACAAGCCCCAGTCAAGTGCCCGAATGGGGGGAGCGAGTCTGAGCATCCACCGCTGAAAGCTCCACTTCCAGGATTTGGACTTCCATGCGGCAAGTCCCCAAATACAAGCCCCAGACATGTGCCTTACTGAGGGGAGCGAGTCCGAGCATCACCCGCTGAAAGCTCCACTTCCAGGATTTGGACTTCCATGCGGCAAGTCCCCAAACACAAGCCCCAGACAAGTGCCCGAATGGGGGGAGCGAGTCCGAGTATAACCCGCTGAAAGCTCCACTTCCTGGATTTAGACTTCCACCGGGAAAGCCCAAAACACAAGCCTCAGACAGGTGCTCAACTGAGGGGAGCGAGTCCGAGTTCCACCCGCTGAAAGTTCCACTTCCAGAATTTGGACTTCCACCGGGAAAGCCCACAAACACAAGCCTCAGACAGGTGCTCAACTGAGGGGAGCGAGTCCCAGTGTCACCCGCTGAAAGCTCCACTTCCAGGATTTGGACTTCCATGCGGCAAGTCCCCAAACATAAGCCCCAGACAAGTGCCCGAATGGGGGGAGCGAGTCCGAGTATCACCCGCTGAAAGCTCCACTTCCAGGATTTAGACTTCCACCGGGAAAGCCCACAAACACAAGCCTCAGACAGGTGCTCAACTGAGGGGAGCGAGTCCGAGTTCCACCCGCTGAAAGTTCCACTTCCAGGATTTGGACTTCCATGCGGCAAGTCCCCAAACACAAGCCCCAGACAGGTGCCCAACTGAGGGTAGCGATTCCGAGTACCACCCGCTGGAAGCTCCACTTCCAGGATTTGGACTTCCATGGGGCAAGTCCCCAAACACAAGCCCCAGAAAAGTGCCCGAATGGGGGGAGCGAGTCTGAGCATCCACCGCTGAAAGCTCCACTTCCAGGATTTGGACTTCCATGCGGCAAGTCCCCAAATACAAGCCCCAGACATGTGCCTTACTGAGGGGAGCGAGTCCGAGCATCACCCGCTGAAAGCTCCACTTCCAGGATTTGGACTTCCATGCGGCAAGTCCCCAAACACAAGCCCCAGACAAGTGCCCGAATGGGGGGAGCGAGTCCGAGTATAACCCGCTGAAAGCTCCACTTCCTGGATTTAGACTTCCACCGGGAAAGCCCAAAACACAAGCCTCAGACAGGTGCTCAACTGAGGGGAGCGAGTCCGAGTTCCACCCGCTGAAAGTTCCACTTCCAGAATTTGGACTTCCATGGGGCAAGTCCCCAAACACAAGCCCCAGACAAGTGCCCGACTGGGGGGAGCGAGTCCGAGCATCACCCACTGAAAGCTCCACTTCCAGGATTTGGACTTCCATGCGGCAAGTCCCCAAACACAAGCCCCAGGCAAGTGCCCGAATGGGGGGAGCGAGTCCGAGTATCACCCGCTGAAAGCTCCACTTCCAGGATTTAGACTTTCACCGGGAAAGCCTACAGACACAAGCCTCTGACAGGTGCTCAACTGAGGGGAGCGAGTCCGAGTTCCACCCGCTGAAAGTTCCACTTCCAGGATTTGGACTTCCATGCAGCAAGTCGCCAAACACAAGCCCCAGACAGGTGCCTTACTGAGGGGAGCGAGTCCGATTATCACCCGCTGAAAGCTCAACTTCCAGGATTTGGACTTCCATGCGGCAAGTCCCCAAACACAAGCCTCAGACAGGTGCTCGACTGAGGGGAGCGAGTCCGAGTACCACCCGCTGAAAGTTCCACTTCCAGGATTTGGACTTCCTTGGGTCAAGTCCCCAAACACAAGCCCCAGACAAGTGCCCGAATGGGGGGAGCGAGTCCGAGTATCACCCGCTGAAAGCTCCACTTCCAGGATTTGGACTTCCATGCGGCAAGTCCCCAAACACAAGCCCCAGACAAGTGCCCGAATGGGGGGAGCGAGTCCGAGTATCACCCGCTGAAAGCTCCACTTCCAGGATTTAGACTTCCACCGGGAAAGCCCACAAACACAAGCCTCAGACAGGTGCTCAACTGAGGGGAGCGAGTCCGAGTTCCACCCGCTGAAAGTTCCACTTCCAGGATTTGGACTTCCATGCGGCAAGTCCCCAAACACAAGCCCCAGACAGGTGCCTTACTGAGGGGAGCGAGTCCGAGAATCACCCGCTGAAAGCTCCACTTCCAGGATTTGGACTTCCATGCGGCAAGTCCCCAAACACAAGCCCCAGACAAGTGCCCGAATGGGGGGAGCGAGTCCGAGTATCACCCGCTGAAAGCTCCACTTCCAGGATTTAGACTTCCACCGGGAAAGCCCACAGACACAAGCCTCAGACAGGTGCTCAACTGAGGGGAGCGAGTCCGAGTTCCACCCGCTGAAAGTTCCACTTCCAGGATTTGGACTTCCATGCGGCAAGTCGCCAAACACAAGCCCCAGACAGGTGCCTTACTGAGGGGAGCGAGTCCGAGTATCACCCGCTGAAAGCTCCACTTCCAGGATTTGGACTTCCATGCGGCAAGTCCCCAAACACAAGCCTCAGACAGGTGCTCGACTGAGGGGAGCGAGTCCGAGTATCACCCGCTGAAAGCTCCACTTCCAGGATTTAGACTTCCACCGGGAAAGCCCACAGACACAAGCCTCAGACAGGTGCTCAACTGAGGGGAGCGAGTCCGAGTTCCACCCGCTGAAAGTTCCACTTCCAGGATTTGGACTTCCATGCGGCAAGTCGCCAAACACAAGCCCCAGACAGGTGCCTTACTGAGGGGAGCGAGTCCGAGTATCACCCGCTGAAAGCTCCACTTCCAGGATTTGGACTTCCATGCGGCAAGTCCCCAAACACAAGCCTCAGACAGGTGCTCGACTGAGGGGAGCGAGTCCGAGTACCACCCGCTGAAAGTTCCACTTCCAGGATTTGGACTTCCATGCGGCAAGTCCCCAAACACAAGCCCCAGACAAGTGCCCGAATTGGGGGAGCGAGTCCGAGTATCACCCGCTGAAAGCTCCACTTCCAAGAATTAGACTTCCACCGGGAAAGCCCACAAACACAAGCCTCAGACAGGTGCTCAACTGAGGGGAGCGAGTCCGAGTTCCACCCGCTGAAAGTTCCACTTCCAGGATTTGGACTTCCATGCGGCAAGTCCCCAAACACAAGCCCCAGACAGGTGCCTTACTGAGGGGAGCGAGTCCGAGTATCACCCGCTGAAAGCTCCACTTCCAGGATTTGGACTTCCATGCGGCAAGTCCCCAAACACAAGCCTCAGACAGGTGCTCGACTGAGGGGAGCGAGTCCGAGTACCACCCGCTGAAAGTTCCACTTCCAGGATTTGGACTTCCATGCGGCAAGTCCCCAAACACAAGCCCCAGACAGGTGCCCAACTGAGGGTAGCGATTCCGAGTACCACCCGCTGGAAGCTCCACTTCCAGGATTTGGACTTCCATGGGGCAAGTCCCCAAACACAAGCCCCAGACAAGTGCCCGAATGGGGGGAGCGAGTCCGAGTATCACCCGCTGAAAGCTCCACTTCCAGGATTTGGACTTCCATGCGGCAAGTCCCCAAACACAAGCCCCAGACAAGTGCCCGACTGGGGGGAGCGAGTCTGAGCATCCACCGCTGAAAGCTCCACTTCCAGGATATGGACTTCCATGCGGCAAGTCCCCAAATACAAGCCCCAGACATGTGCCTTACTGAGGGGAGCGAGTCCGAGCATCACCCGCTGAAAGCTCCACTTCCAGGATTTGGACTTCCATGCGGCAAGTCCCCAAACACAAGCCCCAGACAAGTGCCCGAATGGGGGGAGCGAGTCCGAGGATCACCCGCTGAAAGCTCCACTTCCAGGATTTGGACTTCCATGCGGCAAGTCCCCAAACACAAGCCCCAGACAAGTGCCCGAATGGGGGGAGCGAGTCCGAGTATCACCCGCTGAAAGCTCCACTTCCAGGATTTAGACTTCCACCGGGAAAGCCCACAAACACAAGCCTCAGACAGGTGCTCAACTGAGGGGAGCGAGTCCGAGTGTAACCCGCTGAAAGCTCCACTTCCAGGATTTGGACTTCCATGCGGCAAGTCCCCAATCATAAGCCCCAGACAAGTGCCCGAATGGGGGGAGCGAGTCCGAGTATCACCCGCTGAAAGCTCCACTTCCAGGATTTAGACTTCCACCGGGAAAGCCCACAAACACAAGCCTCAGACAGGTGCTCAACTGAGGGGAGCGAGTCCGAGTTCCACCCGCTGAAAGTTCCACTTCCAGGATTTTGACTTCCATGCGGCAATTCCCCAAACACAAGCCCCAGACAGGTGCCTTACTGAGGGGAGCGAGTCCGAGTATCACCCGCTGAAAGCTCCACTTCCAGGATTTGGACTTCCATGCGGCAAGTCCCCAAACACAAGCCTCAGACAGGTGCTCGACTGAGGGGAGCGAGTCCGAGTACCAACCGCTGAAAGTTCCATTTCCAGGATTTAGACTTCCATGGGGCAAGTCCCCAAACACAAGCCCCAGACAAGTGCCCGAATGGGGGGAGCGAGTCCGAGCATCACCCGCTGAAAGCTCCACTTCCAGGATTTGGACTTCCATGCGGCAAGTCCCCAAACACAAGCCCCAGACAAGTGCCCGAATGGGGGGAGCGAGTCCGAGTATCACCCGCTGAAAGCTCCACTTCCAGGATTTAGACTTCCACCGGGAAAGCCCACAAACACAAGCATCAGACAGGTGCTCAATTGAGGGGAGCGATTCCGAGTTCCACCCGCTGAAAGTTCCACTTCCAGGATTTGAACTTCCATGGGGCAAGTCCCCAAACACAAGCCCCAGACATGTGCCCGACTGGGGGGAGCGAGTCCGAGCATCACCCGCTGAAAGCTCCACTTCCAGGATTTGGACTTCCATGCGGCAAGTCCCCAAACACAAGCCCCAGACAGGTGCCTTACTGAGGGGAGCGAGTCCGAGTATCACCCGCTGAAAGCTCCACTTCCAGGATTTGGACTTCCATGCGGCAAGTCCCCAAACACAAGCCCCAGACAAGTGCCCGAATGGGGGGAGCGATTCCGAGTACCACCCGCTGGAAGTTCCACTTCCAGGATTTGGACTTCCATGGGGCAAGTCCCCAAACACAAGCCCCAGACAAGTGCCCGAGTGGGGGGAGCGAGTCCGAGCATAACCCGCTGAAAGCTCCACTTCCAGGATTAAGACTTCCACCAGGCAAGCCCACAAACACAAGCCTCAGACAGGTGCTCAACTGAGGGGAGCGAGTCTGAGTACAACCCGCTGAAAGTTCCACTTCCAGGATTTGGACTTCCATGGGGCAAGTCCCCAAACACAAGCCCAAGACAGGTGCCCGACTGAGGCGAGCGAGTCCCAGTATCACCCGCTGGAAGTTCCACTTCCAGGATTTGGACTTCCATGGGGTAAGTCCCCAAACACAAGACTCAGACAGGTGCTCGACTGAGGGGAGCGAGTCCGAGTACCACCCGCTGAAAGTTCCACTTCCAGGATTTGGACTTCCATGCAGCAAGTCCCCAAACACAAGCCCCAGACAAGTGCCCGAATGGGGGGAGCGAGTCCGAGCATCACCCGCTGAAAGCTCCACTTCCAGGATTTGGACTTCCATGCGGCAAGTCCCCAAAAACAAGCCCCAGACAAGTGCCCGAATGGGGGGAGCGAGTCCGAGTATCACCCGCTGAAAGCTCCACTTCCAGGATTTAGACTTCCACCGGGAAAGCCCACAAACACAAGCCTCAGACAGGTGCTCAACTGAGGGGAGCGAGTCCGAGTTCCACCCGCTGAAAGTTCCACTTCCAGGATTTGGACTTCCATGCGGCAAGTCCCCAAACACAAGCCCCAGACAGGTGCCTTACTGAGGGGAGCGAGTCCGAGTATCACCCGCTGAAAGCTCCACTTCCAGGATTTGGACTTCCATGCGGCAAGTCCCCAAACACAAGCCCCAGACAAGTGCCCGAATGGGGGGAGCGAGTCCGAGTATCACCCGCTGAAAGCTCCACTTCCAGGATTTAGATTTCCACCGGGAAAGCCCACAGACACAAGCCTCAGACAGGTGCTCAACTGAGGGGAGCGAGTCCGAGTTCCACCCGCTGAAAGTTCCACTTCCAGGATTTGGACTTCCATGCGGCAAGTCGCCAAACACAAGCCCCAGACAGGTGGCTCCACTTCCAGGATTTTGACTTCCACCGGGAAAGCCCACAAACACAAGCCTCAGACAGGTGCTCAACTGAGGGGAGCGAGTCCGAGTGTCACCCGCTGAAAGCTCCACTTCCAGGATTTGGACTTCCATGCGGCAAGTCCCCAAACACAAGCCTCAGACAGGTGCTCGACTGAGGGGAGCGAGTCCGAGTACCACCCGCTGAAAGTTCCACTTCCAGGATTTGGACTTCCATGGGGCAAGTCCCCAAACACAAGCCCCAGACAAGTGCCCGAATGGGGGGAGCGAGTCCGAGTATCACCCGCTGAAAGCTCCACTTCCAGGATTTAGACTTCCACCGGGAAAGCCCACAAACACAAGCCTCAGACAGGTGCTCAACTGAGGGGAGCGAGTCCCAGTGTCACCCGCTGAAAGCTCCACTTCCAGGATTTGGACTTCCATGCGGCAAGTCCCCAAACACAAGCCCCAGGCAAGTGCCCGAATGGGGGGAGCGAGTCCGAGTATCACCCGCTGAAAGCTCCACTTCCAGGATTTAGACTTTCACCGGGAAAGCCCACAGACACAAGCCTCAGACAGGTGCTTAACTGAGGGGAGCGAGTCCGAGTTCCACCCGCTGAAAGTTCCACTTCCAGGATTTGGACTTCCATGCAGCAAGTCGCCAAACACAAGCCCCAGACAGGTGCCTTACTGAGGGGAGCGAGTCCGATTATCACCCGCTGAAAGCTCCACTTCCAGGATTTGGACTTCCATGCGGCAAGTCCCCAAACACAAGCCTCAGACAGGTGCTCGACTGAGGGGAGCGAGTCCGAGTATCACCCGCTGAAAGCTCCACTTCCAGGATTTAGACTTCCACCGGGAAAGCCCACAGACACAAGCCTCAGACAGGTGCTCAACTGAGGGGAGCGAGTCCGAGTTCCACCCGCTGAAAGTTCCACTTCCAGGATTTGGACTTCCATGCGGCAAGTCGCCAAACACAAGCCCCAGACAGGTGCCTTACTGAGGGGAGCGAGTCCGAGTATCACCCGCTGAAAGCTCCACTTCCAGGATTTGGACTTCCATGCGGCAAGTCCCCAAACACAAGCCTCAGACAGGTGCTCGACTGAGGGGAGCGAGTCCGAGTACCACCCGCTGAAAGTTCCACTTCCAGGATTTGGACTTCCATGCGGCAAGTCCCCAAACACAAGCCCCAGACAAGTGCCCGAATTGGGGGAGCGAGTCCGAGTATCACCCGCTGAAAGCTCCACTTCCAAGAATTAGACTTCCACCGGGAAAGCCCACAAACACAAGCCTCAGACAGGTGCTCAACTGAGGGGAGCGAGTCCGAGTTCCACCCGCTGAAAGTTCCACTTCCAGGATTTGGACTTCCATGCGGCAAGTCCCCAAACACAAGCCCCAGACAGGTGCCTTACTGAGGGGAGCGAGTCCGAGTATCACCCGCTGAAAGCTCCACTTCCAGGATTTGGACTTCCATGCGGCAAGTCCCCAAACACAAGCCTCAGACAGGTGCTCGACTGAGGGGAGCGAGTCCGAGTACCACCCGCTGAAAGTTCCACTTCCAGGATTTGGACTTCCATGCGGCAAGTCCCCAAACACAAGCCCCAGACAGGTGCCCAACTGAGGGTAGCGATTCCGAGTACCACCCGCTGGAAGCTCCACTTCCAGGATTTGGACTTCCATGGGGCAAGTCCCCAAACACAAGCCCCAGACAAGTGCCCGAATGGGGGGAGCGAGTCCGAGTATCACCCGCTGAAAGCTCCACTTCCAGGATTTGGACTTCCATGCGGCAAGTCCCCAAACACAAGCCCCAGACAAGTGCCCGACTGGGGGGAGCGAGTCTGAGCATCCACCGCTGAAAGCTCCACTTCCAGGATTTGGACTTCCATGCGGCAAGTCCCCAAATACAAGCCCCAGACATGTGCCTTACTGAGGGGAGCGAGTCCGAGCATCACCCGCTGAAAGCTCCACTTCCAGGATTTGGACTTCCATGCGGCAAGTCCCCAAACACAAGCCCCAGACAAGTGCCCGAATGGGGGGAGCGAGTCCGAGTATCACCCGCTGAAAGCTCCACTTCCAGGATTTGGACTTCCATGCGGTAAGTCCCCAAACACAAGCCCCAGACAAGTGCCCGAATGGGGGGAGCGAGTCCGAGTATCACCCGCTGAAAGCTCCACTTCCAGGATTTAGACTTCCACCGGGAAAGCCCACAAACACAAGCCTCAGACAGGTGCTCAACTGAGGGGAGCGAGTCCCAGTGTCACCCGCTGAAAGCTCCACTTCCAGGATTTGGACTTCCATGCGGCAAGTCCCCAAACACAAGCCCCAGGCAAGTGCCCGAATGGGGGGAGCGAGTCCGAGTATCACCCGCTGAAAGCTCCACTTCCAGGATTTAGACTTTCACCGGGAAAGCCCACAGACACAAGCCTCAGACAGGTGCTTAACTGAGGGGAGCGAGTCCGAGTTCCACCCGCTGAAAGTTCCACTTCCAGGATTTGGACTTCCATGCAGCAAGTCGCCAAACACAAGCCCCAGACAGGTGCCTTACTGAGGGGAGCGAGTCCGATTATCACCCGCTGAAAGCTCCACTTCCAGGATTTGGACTTCCATGCGGCAAGTCCCCAAACACAAGCCTCAGACAGGTGCTCGACTGAGGGGAGCGAGTCCGAGTATCACCCGCTGAAAGCTCCACTTCCAGGATTTAGACTTCCACCGGGAAAGCCCACAGACACAAGCCTCAGACAGGTGCTCAACTGAGGGGAGCGAGTCCGAGTTCCACCCGCTGAAAGTTCCACTTCCAGGATTTGGACTTCCATGCGGCAAGTCGCCAAACACAAGCCCCAGACAGGTGCCTTACTGAGGGGAGCGAGTCCGAGTATCACCCGCTGAAAGCTCCACTTCCAGGATTTGGACTTCCATGCGGCAAGTCCCCAAACACAAGCCTCAGACAGGTGCTCGACTGAGGGGAGCGAGTCCGAGTACCACCCGCTGAAAGTTCCACTTCCAGGATTTGGACTTCCATGCGGCAAGTCCCCAAACACAAGCCCCAGACAAGTGCCCGAATTGGGGGAGCGAGTCCGAGTATCACCCGCTGAAAGCTCCACTTCCAAGAATTAGACTTCCACCGGGAAAGCCCACAAACACAAGCCTCAGACAGGTGCTCAACTGAGGGGAGCGAGTCCGAGTATCACCCGCTGAAAGCTCCACTTCCAGGATTTGGACTTCCATGCGGCAAGTCCCCAAACACAAGCCCCAGACAAGTATCCGAATGGGGGGAGCGATTCCGAGTACCACCCGCTGGAAGTTCCACTTCCAGGATTTGGACTTCCATGCGGCAAGTCCCCAAACACAAGCCTCAGACAGGTGCTCGACTGAGGGGAGCGAGTCCGAGTACCACCCGCTGAAAGTTCCACTTCCAGGATTTGGACTTCCATGCGGCAAGTCCCCAAACACAAGCCCCAGACAGGTGCCCAACTGAGGGTAGGGATTCCGAGTACCACCCGCTGGAAGCTCCACTTCCAGGATTTGGACTTCCATGGGGCAAGTCCCCAAACACAAGCCCCAGACAAGTGCCCGAATGGGGGGAGCGAGTCCGAGTATCACCCGCTGAAAGCTCCACTTCCAGGATTTGGACTTCCATGCGGCAAGTCCCCAAACACAAGCCCCAGACAAGTGCCCGACTGGGGGGAGCGAGTCTGAGCATCCACCGCTGAAAGCTCCACTTCCAGGATTTGGACTTCCATGCGGCAAGTCCCCAAATACAAGCCCCAGACATGTGCCTTACTGAGGGGAGCGAGTCCGAGCATCACCCGCTGAAAGCTCCACTTCCAGGATTTGGACTTCCATGCGGCAAGTCCCCAAACACAAGCCCCAGACAAGTGCCCGAATGGGGGGAGCGAGTCCGAGGATCACCCGCTGAAAGCTCCACTTCCAGGATTTGGACTTCCATGCGGCAAGTCCCCAAACACAAGCCCCAGACAAGTGCCCGAATGGGGGGAGCGAGTCCGAGTATCACCCGCTGAAAGCTCCACTTCCAGGATTTAGACTTCCACCGGGAAAGCCCACAAACACAAGCCTCAGACAGGTGCTCAACTGAGGGGAGCGAGTCCGAGTGTAACCCGCTGAAAGCTCCACTTCCAGGATTTGGACTTCCATGCGGCAAGTCCCCAATCATAAGCCCCAGACAAGTGCCCGAATGGGGGGAGCGAGTCCGAGTATCACCCGCTGAAAGCTCCACTTCCAGGATTTAGACTTCCACCGGGAAAGCCCACAAACACAAGCCTCAGACAGGTGCTCAACTGAGGGGAGCGAGTCCGAGTTCCACCCGCTGAAAGTTCCACTTCCAGGATTTTGACTTCCATGCGGCAAGTCCCCAAACACAAGCCCCAGACAGGTGCCTTACTGAGGGGAGCGAGTCCGAGTATCACCCGCTGAAAGCTCCACTTCCAGGATTTGGACTTCCATGCGGCAAGTCCCCAAACACAAGCCTCAGACAGGTGCTCGACTGAGGGGAGCGAGTCCGAGTACCAACCGCTGAAAGTTCCATTTCCAGGATTTAGACTTCCATGGGGCAAGTCCCCAAACACAAGCCCCAGACAAGTGCCCGAATGGGGGGAGCGAGTCCGAGCATCACCCGCTGAAAGCTCCACTTCCAGGATTTGGACTTCCATGCGGCAAGTCCCCAAACACAAGCCCCAGACAAGTGCCCGAATGGGGGGAGCGAGTCCGAGTATCACCCGCTGAAAGCTCCACTTCCAGGATTTAGACTTCCACCGGGAAAGCCCACAAACACAAGCATCAGACAGGTGCTCAATTGAGGGGAGCGATTCCGAGTTCCACCCGCTGAAAGTTCCACTTCCAGGATTTGAACTTCCATGGGGCAAGTCCCCAAACACAAGCCCCAGACATGTGCCCGACTGGGGGGAGCGAGTCCGAGCATCACCCGCTGAAAGCTCCACTTCCAGGATTTGGACTTCCATGCGGCAAGTCCCCAAACACAAGCCCCAGACAGGTGCCTTACTGAGGGGAGCGAGTCCGAGTATCACCCGCTGAAAGCTCCACTTCCAGGATTTGGACTTCCATGCGGCAAGTCCCCAAACACAAGCCCCAGACAAGTGCCCGAATGGGGGGAGCGATTCCGAGTACCACCCGCTGGAAGTTCCACTTCCAGGATTTGGACTTCCATGGGGCAAGTCCCCAAACACAAGCCCCAGACAAGTGCCCGAGTGGGGGGAGCGAGTCCGAGCATAACCCGCTGAAAGCTCCACTTCCAGGATTAAGACTTCCACCAGGCAAGCCCACAAACACAAGCCTCAGACAGGTGCTCAACTGAGGGGAGCGAGTCTGAGTACAACCCGCTGAAAGTTCCACTTCCAGGATTTGGACTTCCATGGGGCAAGTCCCCAAACACAAGCCCAAGACAGGTGCCCGACTGAGGCGAGCGAGTCCCAGTATCACCCGCTGGAAGTTCCACTTCCAGGATTTGGACTTCCATGGGGTAAGTCCCCAAACACAAGACTCAGACAGGTGCTCGACTGAGGGGAGCGAGTCCGAGTACCACCCGCTGAAAGTTCCACTTCCAGGATTTGGACTTCCATGCAGCAAGTCCCCAAACACAAGCCCCAGACAAGTGCCCGAATGGGGGGAGCGAGTCCGAGCATCACCCGCTGAAAGCTCCACTTCCAGGATTTGGACTTCCATGCGGCAAGTCCCCAAACACAAGCCCCAGACAAGTGCCCGAATGGGGGGAGCGAGTCCGAGTATCACCCGCTGAAAGCTCCACTTCCAGGATTTAGACTTCCACCGGGAAAGCCCACAAACACAAGCCTCAGACAGGTGCTCAACTGAGGGGAGCGAGTCCGAGTTCCACCCGCTGAAAGTTCCACTTCCAGGATTTGGACTTCCATGCGGCAAGTCCCCAAACACAAGCCCCAGGCAAGTGCCCGAATGGGGGGAGCGAGTCCGAGTATCACCCGCTGAAAGCTCCACTTCCAGGATTTAGACTTTCACCGGGAAAGCCCACAGACACAAGCCTCAGACAGGTGCTTAACTGAGGGGAGCGAGTCCGAGTTCCACCCGCTGAAAGTTCCACTTCCAGGATTTGGACTTCCATGCAGCAAGTCGCCAAACACAAGCCCCAGACAGGTGCCTTACTGAGGGGAGCGAGTCCGATTATCACCCGCTGAAAGCTCCACTTCCAGGATTTGGACTTCCATGCGGCAAGTCCCCAAACACAAGCCTCAGACAGGTGCTCGACTGAGGGGAGCGAGTCCGAGTATCACCCGCTGAAAGCTCCACTTCCAGGATTTAGACTTCCACCGGGAAAGCCCACAGACACAAGCCTCAGACAGGTGCTCAACTGAGGGGAGCGAGTCCGAGTTCCACCCGCTGAAAGTTCCACTTCCAGGATTTGGACTTCCATGCGGCAAGTCGCCAAACACAAGCCCCAGACAGGTGCCTTACTGAGGGGAGCGAGTCCGAGTATCACCCGCTGAAAGCTCCACTTCCAGGATTTGGACTTCCATGCGGCAAGTCCCCAAACACAAGCCTCAGACAGGTGCTCGACTGAGGGGAGCGAGTCCGAGTACCACCCGCTGAAAGTTCCACTTCCAGGATTTGGACTTCCATGCGGCAAGTCCCCAAACACAAGCCCCAGACAAGTGCCCGAATTGGGGGAGCGAGTCCGAGTATCACCCGCTGAAAGCTCCACTTCCAAGAATTAGACTTCCACCGGGAAAGCCCACAAACACAAGCCTCAGACAGGTGCTCAACTGAGGGGAGCGAGTCCGAGTATCACCCGCTGAAAGCTCCACTTCCAGGATTTGGACTTCCATGCGGCAAGTCCCCAAACACAAGCCCCAGACAAGTATCCGAATGGGGGGAGCGATTCCGAGTACCACCCGCTGGAAGTTCCACTTCCAGGATTTGGACTTCCATGCGGCAAGTCCCCAAACACAAGCCTCAGACAGGTGCTCGACTGAGGGGAGCGAGTCCGAGTACCACCCGCTGAAAGTTCCACTTCCAGGATTTGGACTTCCATGCGGCAAGTCCCCAAACACAAGCCCCAGACAGGTGCCCAACTGAGGGTAGGGATTCCGAGTACCACCCGCTGGAAGCTCCACTTCCAGGATTTGGACTTCCATGGGGCAAGTCCCCAAACACAAGCCCCAGACAAGTGCCCGAATGGGGGGAGCGAGTCCGAGTATCACCCGCTGAAAGCTCCACTTCCAGGATTTGGACTTCCATGCGGCAAGTCCCCAAACACAAGCCCCAGACAAGTGCCCGACTGGGGGGAGCGAGTCTGAGCATCCACCGCTGAAAGCTCCACTTCCAGGATTTGGACTTCCATGCGGCAAGTCCCCAAATACAAGCCCCAGACATGTGCCTTACTGAGGGGAGCGAGTCCGAGCATCACCCGCTGAAAGCTCCACTTCCAGGATTTGGACTTCCATGCGGCAAGTCCCCAAACACAAGCCCCAGACAAGTGCCCGAATGGGGGGAGCGAGTCCGAGGATCACCCGCTGAAAGCTCCACTTCCAGGATTTGGACTTCCATGCGGCAAGTCCCCAAACACAAGCCCCAGACAAGTGCCCGAATGGGGGGAGCGAGTCCGAGTATCACCCGCTGAAAGCTCCACTTCCAGGATTTAGACTTCCACCGGGAAAGCCCACAAACACAAGCCTCAGACAGGTGCTCAACTGAGGGGAGCGAGTCCGAGTGTAACCCGCTGAAAGCTCCACTTCCAGGATTTGGACTTCCATGCGGCAAGTCCCCAATCATAAGCCCCAGACAAGTGCCCGAATGGGGGGAGCGAGTCCGAGTATCACCCGCTGAAAGCTCCACTTCCAGGATTTAGACTTCCACCGGGAAAGCCCACAAACACAAGCCTCAGACAGGTGCTCAACTGAGGGGAGCGAGTCCGAGTTCCACCCGCTGAAAGTTCCACTTCCAGGATTTTGACTTCCATGCGGCAAGTCCCCAAACACAAGCCCCAGACAGGTGCCTTACTGAGGGGAGCGAGTCCGAGTATCACCCGCTGAAAGCTCCACTTCCAGGATTTGGACTTCCATGCGGCAAGTCCCCAAACACAAGCCTCAGACAGGTGCTCGACTGAGGGGAGCGAGTCCGAGTACCAACCGCTGAAAGTTCCATTTCCAGGATTTAGACTTCCATGGGGCAAGTCCCCAAACACAAGCCCCAGACAAGTGCCCGAATGGGGGGAGCGAGTCCGAGCATCACCCGCTGAAAGCTCCACTTCCAGGATTTGGACTTCCATGCGGCAAGTCCCCAAACACAAGCCCCAGACAAGTGCCCGAATGGGGGGAGCGAGTCCGAGTATCACCCGCTGAAAGCTCCACTTCCAGGATTTAGACTTCCACCGGGAAAGCCCACAAACACAAGCATCAGACAGGTGCTCAATTGAGGGGAGCGATTCCGAGTTCCACCCGCTGAAAGTTCCACTTCCAGGATTTGAACTTCCATGGGGCAAGTCCCCAAACACAAGCCCCAGACATGTGCCCGACTGGGGGGAGCGAGTCCGAGCATCACCCGCTGAAAGCTCCACTTCCAGGATTTGGACTTCCATGCGGCAAGTCCCCAAACACAAGCCCCAGACAGGTGCCTTACTGAGGGGAGCGAGTCCGAGTATCACCCGCTGAAAGCTCCACTTCCAGGATTTGGACTTCCATGCGGCAAGTCCCCAAACACAAGCCCCAGACAAGTGCCCGAATGGGGGGAGCGATTCCGAGTACCACCCGCTGGAAGTTCCACTTCCAGGATTTGGACTTCCATGGGGCAAGTCCCCAAACACAAGCCCCAGACAAGTGCCCGAGTGGGGGGAGCGAGTCCGAGCATAACCCGCTGAAAGCTCCACTTCCAGGATTAAGACTTCCACCAGGCAAGCCCACAAACACAAGCCTCAGACAGGTGCTCAACTGAGGGGAGCGAGTCTGAGTACAACCCGCTGAAAGTTCCACTTCCAGGATTTGGACTTCCATGGGGCAAGTCCCCAAACACAAGCCCAAGACAGGTGCCCGACTGAGGCGAGCGAGTCCCAGTATCACCCGCTGGAAGTTCCACTTCCAGGATTTGGACTTCCATGGGGTAAGTCCCCAAACACAAGACTCAGACAGGTGCTCGACTGAGGGGAGCGAGTCCGAGTACCACCCGCTGAAAGTTCCACTTCCAGGATTTGGACTTCCATGCAGCAAGTCCCCAAACACAAGCCCCAGACAAGTGCCCGAATGGGGGGAGCGAGTCCGAGCATCACCCGCTGAAAGCTCCACTTCCAGGATTTGGACTTCCATGCGGCAAGTCCCCAAACACAAGCCCCAGACAAGTGCCCGAATGGGGGGAGCGAGTCCGAGTATCACCCGCTGAAAGCTCCACTTCCAGGATTTAGACTTCCACCGGGAAAGCCCACAAACACAAGCCTCAGACAGGTGCTCAACTGAGGGGAGCGAGTCCGAGTTCCACCCGCTGAAAGTTCCACTTCCAGGATTTGGACTTCCATGCGGCAAGTCCCCAAACACAAGCCCCAGACAGGTGCCTTACTGAGGGGAGCGAGTCCGAGTATCACCCGCTGAAAGCTCCACTTCCAGGATTTGGACTTCCATGCGGCAAGTCCCCAAACACAAGCCCCAGACAAGTGCCCGAATGGGGGGAGCGAGTCCGAGTATCACCCGCTGAAAGCTCCACTTCCAGGATTTAGACTTCCACCGGGAAAGCCCACAGACACAAGCCTCAGACAGGTGCTCAACTGAGGGGAGCGAGTCCGAGTTCCACCCGCTGAAAGTTCCACTTCCAGGATTTGGACTTCCATGCGGCAAGTCGCCAAACACAAGCCCCAGACAGGTGCCTTACTGAGGGGAGCGAGTCCGAGTATCACCCGCTGAAAGCTCCACTTCCAGGATTTGGACTTCCATGCGGCAAGTCCCCAAACACAAGCCTCAGACAGGTGCTCGACTGAGGGGAGCGAGTCCGAGTATCACCCGCTGAAAGCTCCACTTCCAGGATTTAGACTTCCACCGGGAAAGCCCACAGACACAAGCCTCAGACAGGTGCTCAACTGAGGGGAGCGAGTCCGAGTTCCACCCGCTGAAAGTTCCACTTCCAGGATTTGGACTTCCATGCGGCAAGTCGCCAAACACAAGCCCCAGACAGGTGCCTTACTGAGGGGAGCGAGTCCGAGTATCACCCGCTGAAAGCTCCACTTCCAGGATTTGGACTTCCATGCGGCAAGTCCCCAAACACAAGCCTCAGACAGGTGCTCGACTGAGGGGAGCGAGTCCGAGTACCACCCGCTGAAAGTTCCACTTCCAGGATTTGGACTTCCATGCGGCAAGTCCCCAAACACAAGCCCCAGACAAGTGCCCGAATTGGGGGAGCGAGTCCGAGTATCACCCGCTGAAAGCTCCACTTCCAAGAATTAGACTTCCACCGGGAAAGCCCACAAACACAAGCCTCAGACAGGTGCTCAACTGAGGGGAGCGAGTCCGAGTTCCACCCGCTGAAAGTTCCACTTCCAGGATTTGGACTTCCATGCGGCAAGTCCCCAAACACAAGCCCCAGACAGGTGCCTTACTGAGGGGAGCGAGTCCGAGTATCACCCGCTGAAAGCTCCACTTCCAGGATTTGGACTTCCATGCGGCAAGTCCCCAAACACAAGCCTCAGACAGGTGCTCGACTGAGGGGAGCGAGTCCGAGTACCACCCGCTGAAAGTTCCACTTCCAGGATTTGGACTTCCATGCGGCAAGTCCCCAAACACAAGCCCCAGACAGGTGCCCAACTGAGGGTAGCGATTCCGAGTACCACCCGCTGGAAGCTCCACTTCCAGGATTTGGACTTCCATGGGGCAAGTCCCCAAACACAAGCCCCAGACAAGTGCCCGAATGGGGGGAGCGAGTCCGAGTATCACCCGCTGAAAGCTCCACTTCCAGGATTTGGACTTCCATGCGGCAAGTCCCCAAACACAAGCCCCAGACAAGTGCCCGACTGGGGGGAGCGAGTCTGAGCATCCACCGCTGAAAGCTCCACTTCCAGGATATGGACTTCCATGCGGCAAGTCCCCAAATACAAGCCCCAGACATGTGCCTTACTGAGGGGAGCGAGTCCGAGCATCACCCGCTGAAAGCTCCACTTCCAGGATTTGGACTTCCATGCGGCAAGTCCCCAAACACAAGCCCCAGACAAGTGCCCGAATGGGGGGAGCGAGTCCGAGGATCACCCGCTGAAAGCTCCACTTCCAGGATTTAGACTTCCACCGGGAAAGCCCACAAACACAAGCCTCAGACAGGTGCTCAACTGAGGGGAGCGAGTCCGAGTGTAACCCGCTGAAAGCTCCACTTCCAGGATTTGGACTTCCATGCGGCAAGTCCCCAATCATAAGCCCCAGACAAGTGCCCGAATGGGGGGAGCGAGTCCGAGTATCACCCGCTGAAAGCTCCACTTCCAGGATTTAGACTTCCACCGGGAAAGCCCACAAACACAAGCCTCAGACAGGTGCTCAACTGAGGGGAGCGAGTCCGAGTTCCACCCGCTGAAAGTTCCACTTCCAGGATTTTGACTTCCATGCGGCAATTCCCCAAACACAAGCCCCAGACAGGTGCCTTACTGAGGGGAGCGAGTCCGAGTATCACCCGCTGAAAGCTCCACTTCCAGGATTTGGACTTCCATGCGGCAAGTCCCCAAACACAAGCCTCAGACAGGTGCTCGACTGAGGGGAGCGAGTCCGAGTACCAACCGCTGAAAGTTCCATTTCCAGGATTTAGACTTCCATGGGGCAAGTCCCCAAACACAAGCCCCAGACAAGTGCCCGAATGGGGGGAGCGAGTCCGAGCATCACCCGCTGAAAGCTCCACTTCCAGGATTTGGACTTCCATGCGGCAAGTCCCCAAACACAAGCCCCAGACAAGTGCCCGAATGGGGGGAGCGAGTCCGAGTATCACCCGCTGAAAGCTCCACTTCCAGGATTTAGACTTCCACCGGGAAAGCCCACAAACACAAGCATCAGACAGGTGCTCAATTGAGGGGAGCGATTCCGAGTTCCACCCGCTGAAAGTTCCACTTCCAGGATTTGAACTTCCATGGGGCAAGTCCCCAAACACAAGCCCCAGACATGTGCCCGACTGGGGGGAGCGAGTCCGAGCATCACCCGCTGAAAGCTCCACTTCCAGGATTTGGACTTCCATGCGGCAAGTCCCCAAACACAAGCCCCAGACAGGTGCCTTACTGAGGGGAGCGAGTCCGAGTATCACCCGCTGAAAGCTCCACTTCCAGGATTTGGACTTCCATGCGGCAAGTCCCCAAACACAAGCCCCAGACAAGTGCCCGAATGGGGGGAGCGATTCCGAGTACCACCCGCTGGAAGTTCCACTTCCAGGATTTGGACTTCCATGGGGCAAGTCCCCAAACACAAGCCCCAGACAAGTGCCCGAGTGGGGGGAGCGAGTCCGAGCATAACCCGCTGAAAGCTCCACTTCCAGGATTAAGACTTCCACCAGGCAAGCCCACAAACACAAGCCTCAGACAGGTGCTCAACTGAGGGGAGCGAGTCTGAGTACAACCCGCTGAAAGTTCCACTTCCAGGATTTGGACTTCCATGGGGCAAGTCCCCAAACACAAGCCCAAGACAGGTGCCCGACTGAGGCGAGCGAGTCCCAGTATCACCCGCTGGAAGTTCCACTTCCAGGATTTGGACTTCCATGGGGTAAGTCCCCAAACACAAGACTCAGACAGGTGCTCGACTGAGGGGAGCGAGTCCGAGTACCACCCGCTGAAAGTTCCACTTCCAGGATTTGGACTTCCATGCAGCAAGTCCCCAAACACAAGCCCCAGACAAGTGCCCGAATGGGGGGAGCGAGTCCGAGCATCACCCGCTGAAAGCTCCACTTCCAGGATTTGGACTTCCATGCGGCAAGTCCCCAAAAACAAGCCCCAGACAAGTGCCCGAATGGGGGGAGCGAGTCCGAGTATCACCCGCTGAAAGCTCCACTTCCAGGATTTAGACTTCCACCGGGAAAGCCCACAAACACAAGCCTCAGACAGGTGCTCAACTGAGGGGAGCGAGTCCGAGTTCCACCCGCTGAAAGTTCCACTTCCAGGATTTGGACTTCCATGCGGCAAGTCCCCAAACACAAGCCCCAGACAGGTGCCTTACTGAGGGGAGCGAGTCCGAGTATCACCCGCTGAAAGCTCCACTTCCAGGATTTGGACTTCCATGCGGCAAGTCCCCAAACACAAGCCCCAGACAAGTGCCCGAATGGGGGGAGCGAGTCCGAGTATCACCCGCTGAAAGCTCCACTTCCAGGATTTAGATTTCCACCGGGAAAGCCCACAGACACAAGC
Organism: Filicampus tigris; assembly: GCF_054856515.1. Lineage (NCBI taxonomy): Eukaryota > Metazoa > Chordata > Actinopteri > Syngnathiformes > Syngnathidae > Filicampus > Filicampus tigris. The sequence goes on along the minus strand of NW_028233408.1, from coordinate 137,370 downwards.
CTCAGACAGGTGCTCAACTGAGGGGAGCGAGTCCGAGTTCCACCCGCTGAAAGTTCCACTTCCAGGATTTGGACTTCCATGCGGCAAGTCGCCAAACACAAGCCCCAGACAGGTGGCTCCACTTCCAGGATTTTGACTTCCACCGGGAAAGCCCACAAACACAAGCCTCAGACAGGTGCTCAACTGAGGGGAGCGAGTCCGAGTGTCACCCGCTGAAAGCTCCACTTCCAGGATTTGGACTTCCATGCGGCAAGTCCCCAAACACAAGCCTCAGACAGGTGCTCGACTGAGGGGAGCGAGTCCGAGTACCACCCGCTGAAAGTTCCACTTCCAGGATTTGGACTTCCATGGGGCAAGTCCCCAAACACAAGCCCCAGACAAGTGCCCGAATGGGGGGAGCGAGTCCGAGTATCACCCGCTGAAAGCTCCACTTCCAGGATTTAGACTTCCACCGGGAAAGCCCACAAACACAAGCCTCAGACAGGTGCTCAACTGAGGGGAGCGAGTCCCAGTGTCACCCGCTGAAAGCTCCACTTCCAGGATTTGGACTTCCATGCGGCAAGTCCCCAAACACAAGCCCCAGGCAAGTGCCCGAATGGGGGGAGCGAGTCCGAGTATCACCCGCTGAAAGCTCCACTTCCAGGATTTAGACTTCCACCGGGAAAGCCCACAGACACAAGCCTCAGACAGGTGCTCAACTGAGGGGAGCGAGTCCGAGTTCCACCCGCTGAAAGTTCCACTTCCAGGATTTGGACTTCCATGCGGCAAGTCGCCAAACACAAGCCCCAGACAGGTGCCTTACTGAGGGGAGCGAGTCCGAGTATCACCCGCTGAAAGCTCCACTTCCAGGATTTGGACTTCCATGCGGCAAGTCCCCAAACACAAGCCCCAGACAAGTATCCGAATGGGGGGAGCGATTCCGAGTACCACCCGCTGGAAGTTCCACTTCCAGGATTTGGACTTCCATGCGGCAAGTCCCCAAACACAAGCCTCAGACAGGTGCTCGACTGAGGGGAGCGAGTCCGAGTACCACCCGCTGAAAGTTCCACTTCCAGGATTTGGACTTCCATGCGGCAAGTCCCCAAACACAAGCCCCAGACAGGTGCCCAACTGAGGGTAGGGATTCCGAGTACCACCCGCTGGAAGCTCCACTTCCAGGATTTGGACTTCCATGGGGCAAGTCCCCAAACACAAGCCCCAGACAAGTGCCCGAATGGGGGGAGCGAGTCCGAGTATCACCCGCTGAAAGCTCCACTTCCAGGATTTGGACTTCCATGCGGCAAGTCCCCAAACACAAGCCCCAGACAAGTGCCCGACTGGGGGGAGCGAGTCTGAGCATCCACCGCTGAAAGCTCCACTTCCAGGATTTGGACTTCCATGCGGCAAGTCCCCAAATACAAGCCCCAGACATGTGCCTTACTGAGGGGAGCGAGTCCGAGCATCACCCGCTGAAAGCTCCACTTCCAGGATTTGGACTTCCATGCGGCAAGTCCCCAAACACAAGCCCCAGACAAGTGCCCGAATGGGGGGAGCGAGTCCGAGGATCACCCGCTGAAAGCTCCACTTCCAGGATTTGGACTTCCATGCGGCAAGTCCCCAAACACAAGCCCCAGACAAGTGCCCGAATGGGGGGAGCGAGTCCGAGTATCACCCGCTGAAAGCTCCACTTCCAGGATTTAGACTTCCACCGGGAAAGCCCACAAACACAAGCCTCAGACAGGTGCTCAACTGAGGGGAGCGAGTCCGAGTGTAACCCGCTGAAAGCTCCACTTCCAGGATTTGGACTTCCATGCGGCAAGTCCCCAATCATAAGCCCCAGACAAGTGCCCGAATGGGGGGAGCGAGTCCGAGTATCACCCGCTGAAAGCTCCACTTCCAGGATTTAGACTTCCACCGGGAAAGCCCACAAACACAAGCCTCAGACAGGTGCTCAACTGAGGGGAGCGAGTCCGAGTTCCACCCGCTGAAAGTTCCACTTCCAGGATTTTGACTTCCATGCGGCAAGTCCCCAAACACAAGCCCCAGACAGGTGCCTTACTGAGGGGAGCGAGTCCGAGTATCACCCGCTGAAAGCTCCACTTCCAGGATTTGGACTTCCATGCGGCAAGTCCCCAAACACAAGCCTCAGACAGGTGCTCGACTGAGGGGAGCGAGTCCGAGTACCAACCGCTGAAAGTTCCATTTCCAGGATTTAGACTTCCATGGGGCAAGTCCCCAAACACAAGCCCCAGACAAGTGCCCGAATGGGGGGAGCGAGTCCGAGCATCACCCGCTGAAAGCTCCACTTCCAGGATTTGGACTTCCATGCGGCAAGTCCCCAAACACAAGCCCCAGACAAGTGCCCGAATGGGGGGAGCGAGTCCGAGTATCACCCGCTGAAAGCTCCACTTCCAGGATTTAGACTTCCACCGGGAAAGCCCACAAACACAAGCATCAGACAGGTGCTCAATTGAGGGGAGCGATTCCGAGTTCCACCCGCTGAAAGTTCCACTTCCAGGATTTGAACTTCCATGGGGCAAGTCCCCAAACACAAGCCCCAGACATGTGCCCGACTGGGGGGAGCGAGTCCGAGCATCACCCGCTGAAAGCTCCACTTCCAGGATTTGGACTTCCATGCGGCAAGTCCCCAAACACAAGCCCCAGACAGGTGCCTTACTGAGGGGAGCGAGTCCGAGTATCACCCGCTGAAAGCTCCACTTCCAGGATTTGGACTTCCATGCGGCAAGTCCCCAAACACAAGCCCCAGACAAGTGCCCGAATGGGGGGAGCGATTCCGAGTACCACCCGCTGGAAGTTCCACTTCCAGGATTTGGACTTCCATGGGGCAAGTCCCCAAACACAAGCCCCAGACAAGTGCCCGAGTGGGGGGAGCGAGTCCGAGCATAACCCGCTGAAAGCTCCACTTCCAGGATTAAGACTTCCACCAGGCAAGCCCACAAACACAAGCCTCAGACAGGTGCTCAACTGAGGGGAGCGAGTCTGAGTACAACCCGCTGAAAGTTCCACTTCCAGGATTTGGACTTCCATGGGGCAAGTCCCCAAACACAAGCCCAAGACAGGTGCCCGACTGAGGCGAGCGAGTCCCAGTATCACCCGCTGGAAGTTCCACTTCCAGGATTTGGACTTCCATGGGGTAAGTCCCCAAACACAAGACTCAGACAGGTGCTCGACTGAGGGGAGCGAGTCCGAGTACCACCCGCTGAAAGTTCCACTTCCAGGATTTGGACTTCCATGCAGCAAGTCCCCAAACACAAGCCCCAGACAAGTGCCCGAATGGGGGGAGCGAGTCCGAGCATCACCCGCTGAAAGCTCCACTTCCAGGATTTGGACTTCCATGCGGCAAGTCCCCAAACACAAGCCCCAGACAAGTGCCCGAATGGGGGGAGCGAGTCCGAGTATCACCCGCTGAAAGCTCCACTTCCAGGATTTAGACTTCCACCGGGAAAGCCCACAAACACAAGCCTCAGACAGGTGCTCAACTGAGGGGAGCGAGTCCGAGTTCCACCCGCTGAAAGTTCCACTTCCAGGATTTGGACTTCCATGCGGCAAGTCCCCAAACACAAGCCCCAGACAGGTGCCTTACTGAGGGGAGCGAGTCCGAGTATCACCCGCTGAAAGCTCCACTTCCAGGATTTGGACTTCCATGCGGCAAGTCCCCAAACACAAGCCCCAGACAAGTGCCCGAATGGGGGGAGCGAGTCCGAGTATCACCCGCTGAAAGCTCCACTTCCAGGATTTAGACTTCCACCGGGAAAGCCCACAGACACAAGCCTCAGACAGGTGCTCAACTGAGGGGAGCGAGTCCGAGTTCCACCCGCTGAAAGTTCCACTTCCAGGATTTGGACTTCCATGCGGCAAGTCGCCAAACACAAGCCCCAGACAGGTGCCTTACTGAGGGGAGCGAGTCCGAGTATCACCCGCTGAAAGCTCCACTTCCAGGATTTGGACTTCCATGCGGCAAGTCCCCAAACACAAGCCTCAGACAGGTGCTCGACTGAGGGGAGCGAGTCCGAGTATCACCCGCTGAAAGCTCCACTTCCAGGATTTAGACTTCCACCGGGAAAGCCCACAGACACAAGCCTCAGACAGGTGCTCAACTGAGGGGAGCGAGTCCGAGTTCCACCCGCTGAAAGTTCCACTTCCAGGATTTGGACTTCCATGCGGCAAGTCGCCAAACACAAGCCCCAGACAGGTGCCTTACTGAGGGGAGCGAGTCCGAGTATCACCCGCTGAAAGCTCCACTTCCAGGATTTGGACTTCCATGCGGCAAGTCCCCAAACACAAGCCTCAGACAGGTGCTCGACTGAGGGGAGCGAGTCCGAGTACCACCCGCTGAAAGTTCCACTTCCAGGATTTGGACTTCCATGCGGCAAGTCCCCAAACACAAGCCCCAGACAAGTGCCCGAATTGGGGGAGCGAGTCCGAGTATCACCCGCTGAAAGCTCCACTTCCAAGAATTAGACTTCCACCGGGAAAGCCCACAAACACAAGCCTCAGACAGGTGCTCAACTGAGGGGAGCGAGTCCGAGTTCCACCCGCTGAAAGTTCCACTTCCAGGATTTGGACTTCCATGCGGCAAGTCCCCAAACACAAGCCCCAGACAGGTGCCTTACTGAGGGGAGCGAGTCCGAGTATCACCCGCTGAAAGCTCCACTTCCAGGATTTGGACTTCCATGCGGCAAGTCCCCAAACACAAGCCTCAGACAGGTGCTCGACTGAGGGGAGCGAGTCCGAGTACCACCCGCTGAAAGTTCCACTTCCAGGATTTGGACTTCCATGCGGCAAGTCCCCAAACACAAGCCCCAGACAGGTGCCCAACTGAGGGTAGCGATTCCGAGTACCACCCGCTGGAAGCTCCACTTCCAGGATTTGGACTTCCATGGGGCAAGTCCCCAAACACAAGCCCCAGACAAGTGCCCGAATGGGGGGAGCGAGTCCGAGTATCACCCGCTGAAAGCTCCACTTCCAGGATTTGGACTTCCATGCGGCAAGTCCCCAAACACAAGCCCCAGACAAGTGCCCGACTGGGGGGAGCGAGTCTGAGCATCCACCGCTGAAAGCTCCACTTCCAGGATATGGACTTCCATGCGGCAAGTCCCCAAATACAAGCCCCAGACATGTGCCTTACTGAGGGGAGCGAGTCCGAGCATCACCCGCTGAAAGCTCCACTTCCAGGATTTGGACTTCCATGCGGCAAGTCCCCAAACACAAGCCCCAGACAAGTGCCCGAATGGGGGGAGCGAGTCCGAGTATCACCCGCTGAAAGCTCCACTTCCAGGATTTAGACTTCCACCGGGAAAGCCCACAAACACAAGCCTCAGACAGGTGCTCAACTGAGGGGAGCGAGTCCGAGTGTAACCCGCTGAAAGCTCCACTTCCAGGATTTGGACTTCCATGCGGCAAGTCCCCAATCATAAGCCCCAGACAAGTGCCCGAATGGGGGGAGCGAGTCCGAGTATCACCCGCTGAAAGCTCCACTTCCAGGATTTAGACTTCCACCGGGAAAGCCCACAAACACAAGCCTCAGACAGGTGCTCAACTGAGGGGAGCGAGTCCGAGTTCCACCCGCTGAAAGTTCCACTTCCAGGATTTTGACTTCCATGCGGCAATTCCCCAAACACAAGCCCCAGACAGGTGCCTTACTGAGGGGAGCGAGTCCGAGTATCACCCGCTGAAAGCTCCACTTCCAGGATTTGGACTTCCATGCGGCAAGTCCCCAAACACAAGCCTCAGACAGGTGCTCGACTGAGGGGAGCGAGTCCGAGTACCAACCGCTGAAAGTTCCATTTCCAGGATTTAGACTTCCATGGGGCAAGTCCCCAAACACAAGCCCCAGACAAGTGCCCGAATGGGGGGAGCGAGTCCGAGCATCACCCGCTGAAAGCTCCACTTCCAGGATTTGGACTTCCATGCGGCAAGTCCCCAAACACAAGCCCCAGACAAGTGCCCGAATGGGGGGAGCGAGTCCGAGTATCACCCGCTGAAAGCTCCACTTCCAGGATTTAGACTTCCACCGGGAAAGCCCACAAACACAAGCATCAGACAGGTGCTCAATTGAGGGGAGCGATTCCGAGTTCCACCCGCTGAAAGTTCCACTTCCAGGATTTGAACTTCCATGGGGCAAGTCCCCAAACACAAGCCCCAGACATGTGCCCGACTGGGGGGAGCGAGTCCGAGCATCACCCGCTGAAAGCTCCACTTCCAGGATTTGGACTTCCATGCGGCAAGTCCCCAAACACAAGCCCCAGACAGGTGCCTTACTGAGGGGAGCGAGTCCGAGTATCACCCGCTGAAAGCTCCACTTCCAGGATTTGGACTTCCATGCGGCAAGTCCCCAAACACAAGCCCCAGACAAGTGCCCGAATGGGGGGAGCGATTCCGAGTACCACCCGCTGGAAGTTCCACTTCCAGGATTTGGACTTCCATGGGGCAAGTCCCCAAACACAAGCCCCAGACAAGTGCCCGAGTGGGGGGAGCGAGTCCGAGCATAACCCGCTGAAAGCTCCACTTCCAGGATTAAGACTTCCACCAGGCAAGCCCACAAACACAAGCCTCAGACAGGTGCTCAACTGAGGGGAGCGAGTCTGAGTACAACCCGCTGAAAGTTCCACTTCCAGGATTTGGACTTCCATGGGGCAAGTCCCCAAACACAAGCCCAAGACAGGTGCCCGACTGAGGCGAGCGAGTCCCAGTATCACCCGCTGGAAGTTCCACTTCCAGGATTTGGACTTCCATGGGGTAAGTCCCCAAACACAAGACTCAGACAGGTGCTCGACTGAGGGGAGCGAGTCCGAGTACCACCCGCTGAAAGTTCCACTTCCAGGATTTGGACTTCCATGCAGCAAGTCCCCAAACACAAGCCCCAGACAAGTGCCCGAATGGGGGGAGCGAGTCCGAGCATCACCCGCTGAAAGCTCCACTTCCAGGATTTGGACTTCCATGCGGCAAGTCCCCAAACACAAGCCCCAGACAAGTGCCCGAATGGGGGGAGCGAGTCCGAGTATCACCCGCTGAAAGCTCCACTTCCAGGATTTAGACTTCCACCGGGAAAGCCCACAAACACAAGCCTCAGACAGGTGCTCAACTGAGGGGAGCGAGTCCGAGTTCCACCCGCTGAAAGTTCCACTTCCAGGATTTGGACTTCCATGCGGCAAGTCCCCAAACACAAGCCCCAGACAGGTGCCTTACTGAGGGGAGCGAGTCCGAGTATCACCCGCTGAAAGCTCCACTTCCAGGATTTGGACTTCCATGCGGCAAGTCCCCAAACACAAGCCCCAGACAAGTGCCCGAATGGGGGGAGCGAGTCCGAGTATCACCCGCTGAAAGCTCCACTTCCAGGATTTAGACTTCCACCGGGAAAGCCCACAGACACAAGCCTCAGACAGGTGCTCAACTGAGGGGAGCGAGTCCGAGTTCCACCCGCTGAAAGTTCCACTTCCAGGATTTGGACTTCCATGCGGCAAGTCGCCAAACACAAGCCCCAGACAGGTGGCTCCACTTCCAGGATTTTGACTTCCACCGGGAAAGCCCACAAACACAAGCCTCAGACAGGTGCTCAACTGAGGGGAGCGAGTCCGAGTGTCACCCGCTGAAAGCTCCACTTCCAGGATTTGGACTTCCATGCGGCAAGTCCCCAAACACAAGCCTCAGACAGGTGCTCGACTGAGGGGAGCGAGTCCGAGTACCACCCGCTGAAAGTTCCACTTCCAGGATTTGGACTTCCATGGGGCAAGTCCCCAAACACAAGCCCCAGACAAGTGCCCGAATGGGGGGAGCGAGTCCGAGTATCACCCGCTGAAAGCTCCACTTCCAGGATTTGGACTTCCATGCGGTAAGTCCCCAAACACAAGCCCCAGACAAGTGCCCGAATGGGGGGAGCGAGTCCGAGTATCACCCGCTGAAAGCTCCACTTCCAGGATTTAGACTTCCACCGGGAAAGCCCACAAACACAAGCCTCAGACAGGTGCTCAACTGAGGGGAGCGAGTCCCAGTGTCACCCGCTGAAAGCTCCACTTCCAGGATTTGGACTTCCATGCGGCAAGTCCCCAAACACAAGCCCCAGGCAAGTGCCCGAATGGGGGGAGCGAGTCCGAGTATCACCCGCTGAAAGCTCCACTTCCAGGATTTAGACTTTCACCGGGAAAGCCCACAGACACAAGCCTCAGACAGGTGCTTAACTGAGGGGAGCGAGTCCGAGTTCCACCCGCTGAAAGTTCCACTTCCAGGATTTGGACTTCCATGCAGCAAGTCGCCAAACACAAGCCCCAGACAGGTGCCTTACTGAGGGGAGCGAGTCCGATTATCACCCGCTGAAAGCTCCACTTCCAGGATTTGGACTTCCATGCGGCAAGTCCCCAAACACAAGCCTCAGACAGGTGCTCGACTGAGGGGAGCGAGTCCGAGTATCACCCGCTGAAAGCTCCACTTCCAGGATTTAGACTTCCACCGGGAAAGCCCACAGACACAAGCCTCAGACAGGTGCTCAACTGAGGGGAGCGAGTCCGAGTTCCACCCGCTGAAAGTTCCACTTCCAGGATTTGGACTTCCATGCGGCAAGTCGCCAAACACAAGCCCCAGACAGGTGCCTTACTGAGGGGAGCGAGTCCGAGTATCACCCGCTGAAAGCTCCACTTCCAGGATTTGGACTTCCATGCGGCAAGTCCCCAAACACAAGCCTCAGACAGGTGCTCGACTGAGGGGAGCGAGTCCGAGTACCACCCGCTGAAAGTTCCACTTCCAGGATTTGGACTTCCATGCGGCAAGTCCCCAAACACAAGCCCCAGACAAGTGCCCGAATTGGGGGAGCGAGTCCGAGTATCACCCGCTGAAAGCTCCACTTCCAAGAATTAGACTTCCACCGGGAAAGCCCACAAACACAAGCCTCAGACAGGTGCTCAACTGAGGGGAGCGAGTCCGAGTTCCACCCGCTGAAAGTTCCACTTCCAGGATTTGGACTTCCATGCGGCAAGTCCCCAAACACAAGCCCCAGACAGGTGCCTTACTGAGGGGAGCGAGTCCGAGTATCACCCGCTGAAAGCTCCACTTCCAGGATTTGGACTTCCATGCGGCAAGTCCCCAAACACAAGCCTCAGACAGGTGCTCGACTGAGGGGAGCGAGTCCGAGTACCACCCGCTGAAAGTTCCACTTCCAGGATTTGGACTTCCATGCGGCAAGTCCCCAAACACAAGCCCCAGACAGGTGCCCAACTGAGGGTAGCGATTCCGAGTACCACCCGCTGGAAGCTCCACTTCCAGGATTTGGACTTCCATGGGGCAAGTCCCCAAACACAAGCCCCAGACAAGTGCCCGAATGGGGGGAGCGAGTCCGAGTATCACCCGCTGAAAGCTCCACTTCCAGGATTTGGACTTCCATGCGGCAAGTCCCCAAACACAAGCCCCAGACAAGTGCCCGACTGGGGGGAGCGAGTCTGAGCATCCACCGCTGAAAGCTCCACTTCCAGGATTTGGACTTCCATGCGGCAAGTCCCCAAATACAAGCCCCAGACATGTGCCTTACTGAGGGGAGCGAGTCCGAGCATCACCCGCTGAAAGCTCCACTTCCAGGATTTGGACTTCCATGCGGCAAGTCCCCAAACACAAGCCCCAGACAAGTGCCCGAATGGGGGGAGCGAGTCCGAGTATCACCCGCTGAAAGCTCCACTTCCAGGATTTGGACTTCCATGCGGTAAGTCCCCAAACACAAGCCCCAGACAAGTGCCCGAATGGGGGGAGCGAGTCCGAGTATCACCCGCTGAAAGCTCCACTTCCAGGATTTAGACTTCCACCGGGAAAGCCCACAAACACAAGCCTCAGACAGGTGCTCAACTGAGGGGAGCGAGTCCCAGTGTCACCCGCTGAAAGCTCCACTTCCAGGATTTGGACTTCCATGCGGCAAGTCCCCAAACACAAGCCCCAGGCAAGTGCCCGAATGGGGGGAGCGAGTCCGAGTATCACCCGCTGAAAGCTCCACTTCCAGGATTTAGACTTTCACCGGGAAAGCCCACAGACACAAGCCTCAGACAGGTGCTTAACTGAGGGGAGCGAGTCCGAGTTCCACCCGCTGAAAGTTCCACTTCCAGGATTTGGACTTCCATGCAGCAAGTCGCCAAACACAAGCCCCAGACAGGTGCCTTACTGAGGGGAGCGAGTCCGATTATCACCCGCTGAAAGCTCCACTTCCAGGATTTGGACTTCCATGCGGCAAGTCCCCAAACACAAGCCTCAGACAGGTGCTCGACTGAGGGGAGCGAGTCCGAGTATCACCCGCTGAAAGCTCCACTTCCAGGATTTAGACTTCCACCGGGAAAGCCCACAGACACAAGCCTCAGACAGGTGCTCAACTGAGGGGAGCGAGTCCGAGTTCCACCCGCTGAAAGTTCCACTTCCAGGATTTGGACTTCCATGCGGCAAGTCGCCAAACACAAGCCCCAGACAGGTGCCTTACTGAGGGGAGCGAGTCCGAGTATCACCCGCTGAAAGCTCCACTTCCAGGATTTGGACTTCCATGCGGCAAGTCCCCAAACACAAGCCTCAGACAGGTGCTCGACTGAGGGGAGCGAGTCCGAGTACCACCCGCTGAAAGTTCCACTTCCAGGATTTGGACTTCCATGCGGCAAGTCCCCAAACACAAGCCCCAGACAAGTGCCCGAATTGGGGGAGCGAGTCCGAGTATCACCCGCTGAAAGCTCCACTTCCAAGAATTAGACTTCCACCGGGAAAGCCCACAAACACAAGCCTCAGACAGGTGCTCAACTGAGGGGAGCGAGTCCGAGTTCCACCCGCTGAAAGTTCCACTTCCAGGATTTGGACTTCCATGCGGCAAGTCCCCAAACACAAGCCCCAGACAGGTGCCTTACTGAGGGGAGCGAGTCCGAGTATCACCCGCTGAAAGCTCCACTTCCAGGATTTGGACTTCCATGCGGCAAGTCCCCAAACACAAGCCTCAGACAGGTGCTCGACTGAGGGGAGCGAGTCCGAGTACCACCCGCTGAAAGTTCCACTTCCAGGATTTGGACTTCCATGCGGCAAGTCCCCAAACACAAGCCCCAGACAGGTGCCCAACTGAGGGTAGGGATTCCGAGTACCACCCGCTGGAAGCTCCACTTCCAGGATTTGGACTTCCATGGGGCAAGTCCCCAAACACAAGCCCCAGACAAGTGCCCGAATGGGGGGAGCGAGTCCGAGTATCACCCGCTGAAAGCTCCACTTCCAGGATTTGGACTTCCATGCGGCAAGTCCCCAAACACAAGCCCCAGACAAGTGCCCGACTGGGGGGAGCGAGTCTGAGCATCCACCGCTGAAAGCTCCACTTCCAGGATTTGGACTTCCATGCGGCAAGTCCCCAAATACAAGCCCCAGACATGTGCCTTACTGAGGGGAGCGAGTCCGAGCATCACCCGCTGAAAGCTCCACTTCCAGGATTTGGACTTCCATGCGGCAAGTCCCCAAACACAAGCCCCAGACAAGTGCCCGAATGGGGGGAGCGAGTCCGAGGATCACCCGCTGAAAGCTCCACTTCCAGGATTTGGACTTCCATGCGGCAAGTCCCCAAACACAAGCCCCAGACAAGTGCCCGAATGGGGGGAGCGAGTCCGAGTATCACCCGCTGAAAGCTCCACTTCCAGGATTTAGACTTCCACCGGGAAAGCCCACAAACACAAGCCTCAGACAGGTGCTCAACTGAGGGGAGCGAGTCCGAGTGTAACCCGCTGAAAGCTCCACTTCCAGGATTTGGACTTCCATGCGGCAAGTCCCCAATCATAAGCCCCAGACAAGTGCCCGAATGGGGGGAGCGAGTCCGAGTATCACCCGCTGAAAGCTCCACTTCCAGGATTTAGACTTCCACCGGGAAAGCCCACAAACACAAGCCTCAGACAGGTGCTCAACTGAGGGGAGCGAGTCCGAGTTCCACCCGCTGAAAGTTCCACTTCCAGGATTTTGACTTCCATGCGGCAAGTCCCCAAACACAAGCCCCAGACAGGTGCCTTACTGAGGGGAGCGAGTCCGAGTATCACCCGCTGAAAGCTCCACTTCCAGGATTTGGACTTCCATGCGGCAAGTCCCCAAACACAAGCCTCAGACAGGTGCTCGACTGAGGGGAGCGAGTCCGAGTACCAACCGCTGAAAGTTCCATTTCCAGGATTTAGACTTCCATGGGGCAAGTCCCCAAACACAAGCCCCAGACAAGTGCCCGAATGGGGGGAGCGAGTCCGAGCATCACCCGCTGAAAGCTCCACTTCCAGGATTTGGACTTCCATGCGGCAAGTCCCCAAACACAAGCCCCAGACAAGTGCCCGAATGGGGGGAGCGAGTCCGAGTATCACCCGCTGAAAGCTCCACTTCCAGGATTTAGACTTCCACCGGGAAAGCCCACAAACACAAGCATCAGACAGGTGCTCAATTGAGGGGAGCGATTCCGAGTTCCACCCGCTGAAAGTTCCACTTCCAGTATTTGAACTTCCATGGGGCAAGTCCCCAAACACAAGCCCCAGACATGTGCCCGACTGGGGGGAGCGAGTCCGAGCATCACCCGCTGAAAGCTCCACTTCCAGGATTTGGACTTCCATGCGGCAAGTCCCCAAACACAAGCCCCAGACAGGTGCCTTACTGAGGGGAGCGAGTCCGAGTATCACCCGCTGAAAGCTCCACTTCCAGGATTTGGACTTCCATGGGGCAAGTCCCCAAACACAAGCCCCAGACAAGTGCCCGAATGGGGGGAGCGAGTCCGAGTATCACCCGCTGAAAGCTCCACTTCCAGGATTTGGACTTCCATGCGGCAAGTCCCCAAACACAAGCCCCAGACAAGTGCCCGACTGGGGGGAGCGAGTCTGAGCATCCACCGCTGAAATCTCCACTTCCAGGATTTGGACTTCCATGCGGCAAGTCCCCAAATACAAGCCCCAGACATGTGCCTTACTGAGGGGAGCGAGTCCGAGCATCACCCGCTGAAAGCTCCACTTCCAGGATTTGGACTTCCATGCGGCAAGTCCCCAAACACAAGCCCCAGACAAGTGCCCGAATGGGGGGAGCGAGTCCGAGGATCACCCGCTGAAAGCTCCACTTCCAGGATTTGGACTTCCATGCGGCAAGTCCCCAAACACAAGCCCCAGACAAGTGCCCGAATGGGGGGAGCGAGTCCGAGTATCACCCGCTGAAAGCTCCACTTCCAGGATTTAGACTTCCACCGGGAAAGCCCACAAACACAAGCCTCAGACAGGTGCTCAACTGAGGGGAGCGAGTCCGAGTGTAACCCGCTGAAAGCTCCACTTCCAGGATTTGGACTTCCATGCGGCAAGTCCCCAATCATAAGCCCCAGACAAGTGCCCGAATGGGGGGAGCGAGTCCGAGTATCACCCGCTGAAAGCTCCACTTCCAGGATTTAGACTTCCACCGGGAAAGCCCACAAACACAAGCCTCAGACAGGTGCTCAACTGAGGGGAGCGAGTCCGAGTTCCACCCGCTGAAAGTTCCACTTCCAGGATTTTGACTTCCATGCGGCAAGTCCCCAAACACAAGCCCCAGACAGGTGCCTTACTGAGGGGAGCGAGTCCGAGTATCACCCGCTGAAAGCTCCACTTCCAGGATTTGGACTTCCATGCGGCAAGTCCCCAAACACAAGCCTCAGACAGGTGCTCGACTGAGGGGAGCGAGTCCGAGTACCAACCGCTGAAAGTTCCATTTCCAGGATTTAGACTTCCATGGGGCAAGTCCCCAAACACAAGCCCCAGACAAGTGCCCGAATGGGGGGAGCGAGTCCGAGCATCACCCGCTGAAAGCTCCACTTCCAGGATTTGGACTTCCATGCGGCAAGTCCCCAAACACAAGCCCCAGACAAGTGCCCGAATGGGGGGAGCGAGTCCGAGTATCACCCGCTGAAAGCTCCACTTCCAGGATTTAGACTTCCACCGGGAAAGCCCACAAACACAAGCATCAGACAGGTGCTCAATTGAGGGGAGCGATTCCGAGTTCCACCCGCTGAAAGTTCCACTTCCAGGATTTGAACTTCCATGGGGCAAGTCCCCAAACACAAGCCCCAGACATGTGCCCGACTGGGGGGAGCGAGTCCGAGCATCACCCGCTGAAAGCTCCACTTCCAGGATTTGGACTTCCATGCGGCAAGTCCCCAAACACAAGCCCCAGACAGGTGCCTTACTGAGGGGAGCGAGTCCGAGTATCACCCGCTGAAAGCTCCACTTCCAGGATTTGGACTTCCATGCGGCAAGTCCCCAAACACAAGCCCCAGACAAGTGCCCGAATGGGGGGAGCGATTCCGAGTACCACCCGCTGGAAGTTCCACTTCCAGGATTTGGACTTCCATGGGGCAAGTCCCCAAACACAAGCCCCAGACAAGTGCCCGAGTGGGGGGAGCGAGTCCGAGCATAACCCGCTGAAAGCTCCACTTCCAGGATTAAGACTTCCACCAGGCAAGCCCACAAACACAAGCCTCAGACAGGTGCTCAACTGAGGGGAGCGAGTCTGAGTACAACCCGCTGAAAGTTCCACTTCCAGGATTTGGACTTCCATGGGGCAAGTCCCCAAACACAAGCCCAAGACAGGTGCCCGACTGAGGCGAGCGAGTCCCAGTATCACCCGCTGGAAGTTCCACTTCCAGGATTTGGACTTCCATGGGGTAAGTCCCCAAACACAAGACTCAGACAGGTGCTCGACTGAGGGGAGCGAGTCCGAGTACCACCCGCTGAAAGTTCCACTTCCAGGATTTGGACTTCCATGCAGCAAGTCCCCAAACACAAGCCCCAGACAAGTGCCCGAATGGGGGGAGCGAGTCCGAGCATCACCCGCTGAAAGCTCCACTTCCAGGATTTGGACTTCCATGCGGCAAGTCCCCAAACACAAGCCCCAGACAAGTGCCCGAATGGGGGGAGCGAGTCCGAGTATCACCCGCTGAAAGCTCCACTTCCAGGATTTAGACTTCCACCGGGAAAGCCCACAAACACAAGCCTCAGACAGGTGCTCAACTGAGGGGAGCGAGTCCGAGTTCCACCCGCTGAAAGTTCCACTTCCAGGATTTGGACTTCCATGCGGCAAGTCCCCAAACACAAGCCCCAGACAGGTGCCTTACTGAGGGGAGCGAGTCCGAGTATCACCCGCTGAAAGCTCCACTTCCAGGATTTGGACTTCCATGCGGCAAGTCCCCAAACACAAGCCCCAGACAAGTGCCCGAATGGGGGGAGCGAGTCCGAGTATCACCCGCTGAAAGCTCCACTTCCAGGATTTAGACTTCCACCGGGAAAGCCCACAGACACAAGCCTCAGACAGGTGCTCAACTGAGGGGAGCGAGTCCGAGTTCCACCCGCTGAAAGTTCCACTTCCAGGATTTGGACTTCCATGCGGCAAGTCGCCAAACACAAGCCCCAGACAGGTGCCTTACTGAGGGGAGCGAGTCCGAGTATCACCCGCTGAAAGCTCCACTTCCAGGATTTGGACTTCCATGCGGCAAGTCCCCAAACACAAGCCTCAGACAGGTGCTCGACTGAGGGGAGCGAGTCCGAGTATCACCCGCTGAAAGCTCCACTTCCAGGATTTAGACTTCCACCGGGAAAGCCCACAGACACAAGCCTCAGACAGGTGCTCAACTGAGGGGAGCGAGTCCGAGTTCCACCCGCTGAAAGTTCCACTTCCAGGATTTGGACTTCCATGCGGCAAGTCGCCAAACACAAGCCCCAGACAGGTGCCTTACTGAGGGGAGCGAGTCCGAGTATCACCCGCTGAAAGCTCCACTTCCAGGATTTGGACTTCCATGCGGCAAGTCCCCAAACACAAGCCTCAGACAGGTGCTCGACTGAGGGGAGCGAGTCCGAGTACCACCCGCTGAAAGTTCCACTTCCAGGATTTGGACTTCCATGCGGCAAGTCCCCAAACACAAGCCCCAGACAAGTGCCCGAATTGGGGGAGCGAGTCCGAGTATCACCCGCTGAAAGCTCCACTTCCAAGAATTAGACTTCCACCGGGAAAGCCCACAAACACAAGCCTCAGACAGGTGCTCAACTGAGGGGAGCGAGTCCGAGTTCCACCCGCTGAAAGTTCCACTTCCAGGATTTGGACTTCCATGCGGCAAGTCCCCAAACACAAGCCCCAGACAGGTGCCTTACTGAGGGGAGCGAGTCCGAGTATCACCCGCTGAAAGCTCCACTTCCAGGATTTGGACTTCCATGCGGCAAGTCCCCAAACACAAGCCTCAGACAGGTGCTCGACTGAGGGGAGCGAGTCCGAGTACCACCCGCTGAAAGTTCCACTTCCAGGATTTGGACTTCCATGCGGCAAGTCCCCAAACACAAGCCCCAGACAGGTGCCCAACTGAGGGTAGCGATTCCGAGTACCACCCGCTGGAAGCTCCACTTCCAGGATTTGGACTTCCATGGGGCAAGTCCCCAAACACAAGCCCCAGACAAGTGCCCGAATGGGGGGAGCGAGTCCGAGTATCACCCGCTGAAAGCTCCACTTCCAGGATTTGGACTTCCATGCGGCAAGTCCCCAAACACAAGCCCCAGACAAGTGCCCGACTGGGGGGAGCGAGTCTGAGCATCCACCGCTGAAAGCTCCACTTCCAGGATATGGACTTCCATGCGGCAAGTCCCCAAATACAAGCCCCAGACATGTGCCTTACTGAGGGGAGCGAGTCCGAGCATCACCCGCTGAAAGCTCCACTTCCAGGATTTGGACTTCCATGCGGCAAGTCCCCAAACACAAGCCCCAGACAAGTGCCCGAATGGGGGGAGCGAGTCCGAGGATCACCCGCTGAAAGCTCCACTTCCAGGATTTAGACTTCCACCGGGAAAGCCCACAAACACAAGCCTCAGACAGGTGCTCAACTGAGGGGAGCGAGTCCGAGTGTAACCCGCTGAAAGCTCCACTTCCAGGATTTGGACTTCCATGCGGCAAGTCCCCAATCATAAGCCCCAGACAAGTGCCCGAATGGGGGGAGCGAGTCCGAGTATCACCCGCTGAAAGCTCCACTTCCAGGATTTAGACTTCCACCGGGAAAGCCCACAAACACAAGCCTCAGACAGGTGCTCAACTGAGGGGAGCGAGTCCGAGTTCCACCCGCTGAAAGTTCCACTTCCAGGATTTTGACTTCCATGCGGCAATTCCCCAAACACAAGCCCCAGACAGGTGCCTTACTGAGGGGAGCGAGTCCGAGTATCACCCGCTGAAAGCTCCACTTCCAGGATTTGGACTTCCATGCGGCAAGTCCCCAAACACAAGCCTCAGACAAGTGCTCGACTGAGGGGAGCGAGTCCGAGTACCAACCGCTGAAAGTTCCATTTCCAGGATTTAGACTTCCATGGGGCAAGTCCCCAAACACAAGCCCCAGACAAGTGCCCGAATGGGGGGAGCGAGTCCGAGCATCACCCGCTGAAAGCTCCACTTCCAGGATTTGGACTTCCATGCGGCAAGTCCCCAAACACAAGCCCCAGACAAGTGCCCGAATGGGGGGAGCGAGTCCGAGTATCACCCGCTGAAAGCTCCACTTCCAGGATTTAGACTTCCACCGGGAAAGCCCACAAACACAAGCATCAGACAGGTGCTCAATTGAGGGGAGCGATTCCGAGTTCCACCCGCTGAAAGTTCCACTTCCAGGATTTGAACTTCCATGGGGCAAGTCCCCAAACACAAGCCCCAGACATGTGCCCGACTGGGGGGAGCGAGTCCGAGCATCACCCGCTGAAAGCTCCACTTCCAGGATTTGGACTTCCATGCGGCAAGTCCCCAAACACAAGCCCCAGACAGGTGCCTTACTGAGGGGAGCGAGTCCGAGTATCACCCGCTGAAAGCTCCACTTCCAGGATTTGGACTTCCATGCGGCAAGTCCCCAAACACAAGCCCCAGACAAGTGCCCGAATGGGGGGAGCGATTCCGAGTACCACCCGCTGGAAGTTCCACTTCCAGGATTTGGACTTCCATGGGGCAAGTCCCCAAACACAAGCCCCAGACAAGTGCCCGAGTGGGGGGAGCGAGTCCGAGCATAACCCGCTGAAAGCTCCACTTCCAGGATTAAGACTTCCACCAGGCAAGCCCACAAACACAAGCCTCAGACAGGTGCTCAACTGAGGGGAGCGAGTCTGAGTACAACCCGCTGAAAGTTCCACTTCCAGGATTTGGACTTCCATGGGGCAAGTCCCCAAACACAAGCCCAAGACAGGTGCCCGACTGAGGCGAGCGAGTCCCAGTATCACCCGCTGGAAGTTCCACTTCCAGGATTTGGACTTCCATGGGGTAAGTCCCCAAACACAAGACTCAGACAGGTGCTCGACTGAGGGGAGCGAGTCCGAGTACCACCCGCTGAAAGTTCCACTTCCAGGATTTGGACTTCCATGCAGCAAGTCCCCAAACACAAGCCCCAGACAAGTGCCCGAATGGGGGGAGCGAGTCCGAGCATCACCCGCTGAAAGCTCCACTTCCAGGATTTGGACTTCCATGCGGCAAGTCCCCAAACACAAGCCCCAGACAAGTGCCCGAATGGGGGGAGCGAGTCCGAGTATCACCCGCTGAAAGCTCCACTTCCAGGATTTAGACTTCCACCGGGAAAGCCCACAAACACAAGCCTCAGACAGGTGCTCAACTGAGGGGAGCGAGTCCGAGTTCCACCCGCTGAAAGTTCCACTTCCAGGATTTGGACTTCCATGCGGCAAGTCCCCAAACACAAGCCCCAGACAGGTGCCTTACTGAGGGGAGCGAGTCCGAGTATCACCCGCTGAAAGCTCCACTTCCAGGATTTGGACTTCCATGCGGCAAGTCCCCAAACACAAGCCCCAGACAAGTGCCCGAATGGGGGGAGCGAGTCCGAGTATCACCCGCTGAAAGCTCCACTTCCAGGATTTAGACTTCCACCGGGAAAGCCCACAGACACAAGCCTCAGACAGGTGCTCAACTGAGGGGAGCGAGTCCGAGTTCCACCCGCTGAAAGTTCCACTTCCAGGATTTGGACTTCCATGCGGCAAGTCGCCAAACACAAGCCCCAGACAGGTGGCTCCACTTCCAGGATTTTGACTTCCACCGGGAAAGCCCACAAACACAAGCCTCAGACAGGTGCTCAACTGAGGGGAGCGAGTCCGAGTGTCACCCGCTGAAAGCTCCACTTCCAGGATTTGGACTTCCATGCGGCAAGTCCCCAAACACAAGCCTCAGACAGGTGCTCGACTGAGGGGAGCGAGTCCGAGTACCACCCGCTGAAAGTTCCACTTCCAGGATTTGGACTTCCATGGGGCAAGTCCCCAAACACAAGCCCCAGACAAGTGCCCGAATGGGGGGAGCGAGTCCGAGTATCACCCGCTGAAAGCTCCACTTCCAGGATTTGGACTTCCATGCGGTAAGTCCCCAAACACAAGCCCCAGACAAGTGCCCGAATGGGGGGAGCGAGTCCGAGTATCACCCGCTGAAAGCTCCACTTCCAGGATTTAGACTTCCACCGGGAAAGCCCACAAACACAAGCCTCAGACAGGTGCTCAACTGAGGGGAGCGAGTCCCAGTGTCACCCGCTGAAAGCTCCACTTCCAGGATTTGGACTTCCATGCGGCAAGTCCCCAAACACAAGCCCCAGGCAAGTGCCCGAATGGGGGGAGCGAGTCCGAGTATCACCCGCTGAAAGCTCCACTTCCAGGATTTAGACTTTCACCGGGAAAGCCCACAGACACAAGCCTCAGACAGGTGCTTAACTGAGGGGAGCGAGTCCGAGTTCCACCCGCTGAAAGTTCCACTTCCAGGATTTGGACTTCCATGCAGCAAGTCGCCAAACACAAGCCCCAGACAGGTGCCTTACTGAGGGGAGCGAGTCCGATTATCACCCGCTGAAAGCTCCACTTCCAGGATTTGGACTTCCATGCGGCAAGTCCCCAAACACAAGCCTCAGACAGGTGCTCGACTGAGGGGAGCGAGTCCGAGTATCACCCGCTGAAAGCTCCACTTCCAGGATTTAGACTTCCACCGGGAAAGCCCACAGACACAAGCCTCAGACAGGTGCTCAACTGAGGGGAGCGAGTCCGAGTTCCACCCGCTGAAAGTTCCACTTCCAGGATTTGGACTTCCATGCGGCAAGTCGCCAAACACAAGCCCCAGACAGGTGCCTTACTGAGGGGAGCGAGTCCGAGTATCACCCGCTGAAAGCTCCACTTCCAGGATTTGGACTTCCATGCGGCAAGTCCCCAAACACAAGCCTCAGACAGGTGCTCGACTGAGGGGAGCGAGTCCGAGTACCACCCGCTGAAAGTTCCACTTCCAGGATTTGGACTTCCATGCGGCAAGTCCCCAAACACAAGCCCCAGACAAGTGCCCGAATTGGGGGAGCGAGTCCGAGTATCACCCGCTGAAAGCTCCACTTCCAAGAATTAGACTTCCACCGGGAAAGCCCACAAACACAAGCCTCAGACAGGTGCTCAACTGAGGGGAGCGAGTCCGAGTTCCACCCGCTGAAAGTTCCACTTCCAGGATTTGGACTTCCATGCGGCAAGTCCCCAAACACAAGCCCCAGACAGGTGCCTTACTGAGGGGAGCGAGTCCGAGTATCACCCGCTGAAAGCTCCACTTCCAGGATTTGGACTTCCATGCGGCAAGTCCCCAAACACAAGCCTCAGACAGGTGCTCGACTGAGGGGAGCGAGTCCGAGTACCACCCGCTGAAAGTTCCACTTCCAGGATTTGGACTTCCATGCGGCAAGTCCCCAAACACAAGCCCCAGACAGGTGCCCAACTGAGGGTAGCGATTCCGAGTACCACCCGCTGGAAGCTCCACTTCCAGGATTTGGACTTCCATGGGGCAAGTCCCCAAACACAAGCCCCAGACAAGTGCCCGAATGGGGGGAGCGAGTCCGAGTATCACCCGCTGAAAGCTCCACTTCCAGGATTTGGACTTCCATGCGGCAAGTCCCCAAACACAAGCCCCAGACAAGTGCCCGACTGGGGGGAGCGAGTCTGAGCATCCACCGCTGAAAGCTCCACTTCCAGGATTTGGACTTCCATGCGGCAAGTCCCCAAATACAAGCCCCAGACATGTGCCTTACTGAGGGGAGCGAGTCCGAGCATCACCCGCTGAAAGCTCCACTTCCAGGATTTGGACTTCCATGCGGCAAGTCCCCAAACACAAGCCCCAGACAAGTGCCCGAATGGGGGGAGCGAGTCCGAGTATCACCCGCTGAAAGCTCCACTTCCAGGATTTGGACTTCCATGCGGTAAGTCCCCAAACACAAGCCCCAGACAAGTGCCCGAATGGGGGGAGCGAGTCCGAGTATCACCCGCTGAAAGCTCCACTTCCAGGATTTAGACTTCCACCGGGAAAGCCCACAAACACAAGCCTCAGACAGGTGCTCAACTGAGGGGAGCGAGTCCCAGTGTCACCCGCTGAAAGCTCCACTTCCAGGATTTGGACTTCCATGCGGCAAGTCCCCAAACACAAGCCCCAGGCAAGTGCCCGAATGGGGGGAGCGAGTCCGAGTATCACCCGCTGAAAGCTCCACTTCCAGGATTTAGACTTTCACCGGGAAAGCCCACAGACACAAGCCTCAGACAGGTGCTTAACTGAGGGGAGCGAGTCCGAGTTCCACCCGCTGAAAGTTCCACTTCCAGGATTTGGACTTCCATGCAGCAAGTCGCCAAACACAAGCCCCAGACAGGTGCCTTACTGAGGGGAGCGAGTCCGATTATCACCCGCTGAAAGCTCCACTTCCAGGATTTGGACTTCCATGCGGCAAGTCCCCAAACACAAGCCTCAGACAGGTGCTCGACTGAGGGGAGCGAGTCCGAGTATCACCCGCTGAAAGCTCCACTTCCAGGATTTAGACTTCCACCGGGAAAGCCCACAGACACAAGCCTCAGACAGGTGCTCAACTGAGGGGAGCGAGTCCGAGTTCCACCCGCTGAAAGTTCCACTTCCAGGATTTGGACTTCCATGCGGCAAGTCGCCAAACACAAGCCCCAGACAGGTGCCTTACTGAGGGGAGCGAGTCCGAGTATCACCCGCTGAAAGCTCCACTTCCAGGATTTGGACTTCCATGCGGCAAGTCCCCAAACACAAGCCTCAGACAGGTGCTCGACTGAGGGGAGCGAGTCCGAGTACCACCCGCTGAAAGTTCCACTTCCAGGATTTGGACTTCCATGCGGCAAGTCCCCAAACACAAGCCCCAGACAAGTGCCCGAATTGGGGGAGCGAGTCCGAGTATCACCCGCTGAAAGCTCCACTTCCAAGAATTAGACTTCCACCGGGAAAGCCCACAAACACAAGCCTCAGACAGGTGCTCAACTGAGGGGAGCGAGTCCGAGTTCCACCCGCTGAAAGTTCCACTTCCAGGATTTGGACTTCCATGCGGCAAGTCCCCAAACACAAGCCCCAGACAGGTGCCTTACTGAGGGGAGCGAGTCCGAGTATCACCCGCTGAAAGCTCCACTTCCAGGATTTGGACTTCCATGCGGCAAGTCCCCAAACACAAGCCTCAGACAGGTGCTCGACTGAGGGGAGCGAGTCCGAGTACCACCCGCTGAAAGTTCCACTTCCAGGATTTGGACTTCCATGCGGCAAGTCCCCAAACACAAGCCCCAGACAGGTGCCCAACTGAGGGTAGGGATTCCGAGTACCACCCGCTGGAAGCTCCACTTCCAGGATTTGGACTTCCATGGGGCAAGTCCCCAAACACAAGCCCCAGACAAGTGCCCGAATGGGGGGAGCGAGTCCGAGTATCACCCGCTGAAAGCTCCACTTCCAGGATTTGGACTTCCATGCGGCAAGTCCCCAAACACAAGCCCCAGACAAGTGCCCGACTGGGGGGAGCGAGTCTGAGCATCCACCGCTGAAAGCTCCACTTCCAGGATTTGGACTTCCATGCGGCAAGTCCCCAAATACAAGCCCCAGACATGTGCCTTACTGAGGGGAGCGAGTCCGAGCATCACCCGCTGAAAGCTCCACTTCCAGGATTTGGACTTCCATGCGGCAAGTCCCCAAACACAAGCCCCAGACAAGTGCCCGAATGGGGGGAGCGAGTCCGAGGATCACCCGCTGAAAGCTCCACTTCCAGGATTTGGACTTCCATGCGGCAAGTCCCCAAACACAAGCCCCAGACAAGTGCCCGAATGGGGGGAGCGAGTCCGAGTATCACCCGCTGAAAGCTCCACTTCCAGGATTTAGACTTCCACCGGGAAAGCCCACAAACACAAGCCTCAGACAGGTGCTCAACTGAGGGGAGCGAGTCCGAGTGTAACCCGCTGAAAGCTCCACTTCCAGGATTTGGACTTCCATGCGGCAAGTCCCCAATCATAAGCCCCAGACAAGTGCCCGAATGGGGGGAGCGAGTCCGAGTATCACCCGCTGAAAGCTCCACTTCCAGGATTTAGACTTCCACCGGGAAAGCCCACAAACACAAGCCTCAGACAGGTGCTCAACTGAGGGGAGCGAGTCCGAGTTCCACCCGCTGAAAGTTCCACTTCCAGGATTTTGACTTCCATGCGGCAAGTCCCCAAACACAAGCCCCAGACAGGTGCCTTACTGAGGGGAGCGAGTCCGAGTATCACCCGCTGAAAGCTCCACTTCCAGGATTTGGACTTCCATGCGGCAAGTCCCCAAACACAAGCCTCAGACAGGTGCTCGACTGAGGGGAGCGAGTCCGAGTACCAACCGCTGAAAGTTCCATTTCCAGGATTTAGACTTCCATGGGGCAAGTCCCCAAACACAAGCCCCAGACAAGTGCCCGAATGGGGGGAGCGAGTCCGAGCATCACCCGCTGAAAGCTCCACTTCCAGGATTTGGACTTCCATGCGGCAAGTCCCCAAACACAAGCCCCAGACAAGTGCCCGAATGGGGGGAGCGAGTCCGAGTATCACCCGCTGAAAGCTCCACTTCCAGGATTTAGACTTCCACCGGGAAAGCCCACAAACACAAGCATCAGACAGGTGCTCAATTGAGGGGAGCGATTCCGAGTTCCACCCGCTGAAAGTTCCACTTCCAGTATTTGAACTTCCATGGGGCAAGTCCCCAAACACAAGCCCCAGACATGTGCCCGACTGGGGGGAGCGAGTCCGAGCATCACCCGCTGAAAGCTCCACTTCCAGGATTTGGACTTCCATGCGGCAAGTCCCCAAACACAAGCCCCAGACAGGTGCCTTACTGAGGGGAGCGAGTCCGAGTATCACCCGCTGAAAGCTCCACTTCCAGGATTTGGACTTCCATGGGGCAAGTCCCCAAACACAAGCCCCAGACAAGTGCCCGAATGGGGGGAGCGAGTCCGAGTATCACCCGCTGAAAGCTCCACTTCCAGGATTTGGACTTCCATGCGGCAAGTCCCCAAACACAAGCCCCAGACAAGTGCCCGACTGGGGGGAGCGAGTCTGAGCATCCACCGCTGAAATCTCCACTTCCAGGATTTGGACTTCCATGCGGCAAGTCCCCAAATACAAGCCCCAGACATGTGCCTTACTGAGGGGAGCGAGTCCGAGCATCACCCGCTGAAAGCTCCACTTCCAGGATTTGGACTTCCATGCGGCAAGTCCCCAAACACAAGCCCCAGACAAGTGCCCGAATGGGGGGAGCGAGTCCGAGGATCACCCGCTGAAAGCTCCACTTCCAGGATTTGGACTTCCATGCGGCAAGTCCCCAAACACAAGCCCCAGACAAGTGCCCGAATGGGGGGAGCGAGTCCGAGTATCACCCGCTGAAAGCTCCACTTCCAGGATTTAGACTTCCACCGGGAAAGCCCACAAACACAAGCCTCAGACAGGTGCTCAACTGAGGGGAGCGAGTCCGAGTGTAACCCGCTGAAAGCTCCACTTCCAGGATTTGGACTTCCATGCGGCAAGTCCCCAATCATAAGCCCCAGACAAGTGCCCGAATGGGGGGAGCGAGTCCGAGTATCACCCGCTGAAAGCTCCACTTCCAGGATTTAGACTTCCACCGGGAAAGCCCACAAACACAAGCCTCAGACAGGTGCTCAACTGAGGGGAGCGAGTCCGAGTTCCACCCGCTGAAAGTTCCACTTCCAGGATTTTGACTTCCATGCGGCAAGTCCCCAAACACAAGCCCCAGACAGGTGCCTTACTGAGGGGAGCGAGTCCGAGTATCACCCGCTGAAAGCTCCACTTCCAGGATTTGGACTTCCATGCGGCAAGTCCCCAAACACAAGCCTCAGACAGGTGCTCGACTGAGGGGAGCGAGTCCGAGTACCAACCGCTGAAAGTTCCATTTCCAGGATTTAGACTTCCATGGGGCAAGTCCCCAAACACAAGCCCCAGACAAGTGCCCGAATGGGGGGAGCGAGTCCGAGCATCACCCGCTGAAAGCTCCACTTCCAGGATTTGGACTTCCATGCGGCAAGTCCCCAAACACAAGCCCCAGACAAGTGCCCGAATGGGGGGAGCGAGTCCGAGTATCACCCGCTGAAAGCTCCACTTCCAGGATTTAGACTTCCACCGGGAAAGCCCACAAACACAAGCATCAGACAGGTGCTCAATTGAGGGGAGCGATTCCGAGTTCCACCCGCTGAAAGTTCCACTTCCAGGATTTGAACTTCCATGGGGCAAGTCCCCAAACACAAGCCCCAGACATGTGCCCGACTGGGGGGAGCGAGTCCGAGCATCACCCGCTGAAAGCTCCACTTCCAGGATTTGGACTTCCATGCGGCAAGTCCCCAAACACAAGCCCCAGACAGGTGCCTTACTGAGGGGAGCGAGTCCGAGTATCACCCGCTGAAAGCTCCACTTCCAGGATTTGGACTTCCATGCGGCAAGTCCCCAAACACAAGCCCCAGACAAGTGCCCGAATGGGGGGAGCGATTCCGAGTACCACCCGCTGGAAGTTCCACTTCCAGGATTTGGACTTCCATGGGGCAAGTCCCCAAACACAAGCCCCAGACAAGTGCCGGAGTGGGGGGAGCGAGTCCGAGCATAACCCGCTGAAAGCTCCACTTCCAGGATTAAGACTTCCACCAGGCAAGCCCACAAACACAAGCCTCAGACAGGTGCTCAACTGAGGGGAGCGAGTCTGAGTACAACCCGCTGAAAGTTCCACTTCCAGGATTTGGACTTCCATGGGGCAAGTCCCCAAACACAAGCCCAAGACAGGTGCCCGACTGAGGCGAGCGAGTCCCAGTATCACCCGCTGGAAGTTCCACTTCCAGGATTTGGACTTCCATGGGGTAAGTCCCCAAACACAAGACTCAGACAGGTGCTCGACTGAGGGGAGCGAGTCCGAGTACCACCCGCTGAAAGTTCCACTTCCAGGATTTGGACTTCCATGCAGCAAGTCCCCAAACACAAGCCCCAGACAAGTGCCCGAATGGGGGGAGCGAGTCCGAGCATCACCCGCTGAAAGCTCCACTTCCAGGATTTGGACTTCCATGCGGCAAGTCCCCAAACACAAGCCCCAGACAAGTGCCCGAATGGGGGGAGCGAGTCCGAGTATCACCCGCTGAAAGCTCCACTTCCAGGATTTAGACTTCCACCGGGAAAGCCCACAAACACAAGCCTCAGACAGGTGCTCAACTGAGGGGAGCGAGTCCGAGTTCCACCCGCTGAAAGTTCCACTTCCAGGATTTGGACTTCCATGCGGCAAGTCCCCAAACACAAGCCCCAGACAGGTGCCTTACTGAGGGGAGCGAGTCCGAGTATCACCCGCTGAAAGCTCCACTTCCAGGATTTGGACTTCCATGCGGCAAGTCCCCAAACACAAGCCCCAGACAGGTGCTCGACTGAGGGGAGCGAGTCCGAGTACCACCCGCTGAAAGTTCCACTTCCAGGATTTGGACTTCCTTGGGTCAAGTCCCCAAACACAAGCCCCAGACAAGTGTCCGAATGGGGGGAGCGAGTCCGAGTATCACCCGCTGAAAGCTCCACTTCCAGGATTTAGACTTCCACCGGGAAAGCCCACAGACACAAGCCTCAGACAGGTGCTCAACTGAGGGGAGCGAGTCCGAGTTCCACCCGCTGAAAGTTCCACTTCCAGGATTTGGACTTCCATGCGGCAAGTCGCCAAACACAAGCCCCAGACAGGTGGCTCCACTTCCAGGATTTTGACTTCCACCGGGAAAGCCCACAAACACAAGCCTCAGACAGGTGCTCAACTGAGGGGAGCGAGTCCGAGTGTCACCCGCTGAAAGCTCCACTTCCAGGATTTGGACTTCCATGCGGCAAGTCCCCAAACACAAGCCTCAGACAGGTGCTCGACTGAGGGGAGCGAGTCCGAGTACCACCCGCTGAAAGTTCCACTTCCAGGATTTGGACTTCCATGGGGCAAGTCCCCAAACACAAGCCCCAGACAAGTGCCCGAATGGGGGGAGCGAGTCCGAGTATCACCCGCTGAAAGCTCCACTTCCAGGATTTGGACTTCCATGCGGTAAGTCCCCAAACACAAGCCCCAGACAAGTGCCCGAATGGGGGGAGCGAGTCCGAGTATCACCCGCTGAAAGCTCCACTTCCAGGATTTAGACTTCCACCGGGAAAGCCCACAAACACAAGCCTCAGACAGGTGCTCAACTGAGGGGAGCGAGTCCCAGTGTCACCCGCTGAAAGCTCCACTTCCAGGATTTGGACTTCCATGCGGCAAGTCCCCAAACACAAGCCCCAGGCAAGTGCCCGAATGGGGGGAGCGAGTCCGAGTATCACCCGCTGAAAGCTCCACTTCCAGGATTTAGACTTTCACCGGGAAAGCCCACAGACACAAGCCTCAGACAGGTGCTTAACTGAGGGGAGCGAGTCCGAGTTCCACCCGCTGAAAGTTCCACTTCCAGGATTTGGACTTCCATGCAGCAAGTCGCCAAACACAAGCCCCAGACAGGTGCCTTACTGAGGGGAGCGAGTCCGATTATCACCCGCTGAAAGCTCCACTTCCAGGATTTGGACTTCCATGCGGCAAGTCCCCAAACACAAGCCTCAGACAGGTGCTCGACTGAGGGGAGCGAGTCCGAGTACCACCCGCTGAAAGTTCCACTTCCAGGATTTGGACTTCCTTGGGTCAAGTCCCCAAACACAAGCCCCAGACAAGTGTCCGAATGGGGGGAGCGAGTCCGAGTATCACCCGCTGAAAGCTCCACTTCCAGGATTTGGACTTCCATGCGGCAAGTCCCCAAACACAAGCCCCAGACAAGTGCCCGAATGGGGGGAGCGAGTCCGAGTATCACCCGCTGAAAGCTCCACTTCCAGGATTTAGACTTCCACCGGGAAAGCCCACAAACACAAGCCTCAGACAGGTGCTCAACTGAGGGGAGCGAGTCCGAGTTCCACCCGCTGAAAGTTCCACTTCCAGGATTTGGACTTCCATGCGGCAAGTCCCCAAACACAAGCCCCAGACAGGTGCCTTACTGAGGGGAGCGAGTCCGAGAATCACCCGCTGAAAGCTCCACTTCCAGGATTTGGACTTCCATGCGGCAAGTCCCCAAACACAAGCCCCAGACAAGTGCCCGAATGGGGGGAGCGAGTCCGAGTATCACCCGCTGAAAGCTCCACTTCCAGGATTTAGACTTCCACCGGGAAAGCCCACAGACACAAGCCTCAGACAGGTGCTCAACTGAGGGGAGCGAGTCCGAGTTCCACCCGCTGAAAGTTCCACTTCCAGGATTTGGACTTCCATGCGGCAAGTCCCCAAACACAAGCCCCAGACAGGTGCCTTACTGAGGGGAGCGAGTCCGAGTATCACCCGCTGAAAGCTCCACTTCCAGGATTTGGACTTCCATGCGGCAAGTCCCCAAACACAAGCCCCAGACAAGTGCCCGAATGGGGGGAGCGATTCCGAGTACCACCCGCTGGAAGTTCCACTTCCAGGATTTGGACTTCCATGGGGCAAGTCCCCAAACACAAGCCCCAGACAAGTGCCCGAGTGGGGGGAGCGAGTCCGAGCATAACCCGCTGAAAGCTCCACTTCCAGGATTAAGACTTCCACCAGGCAAGCCCACAAACACAAGCCTCAGACAGGTGCTCAACTGAGGGGAGCGAGTCTGAGTACAACCCGCTGAAAGTTCCACTTCCAGGATTTGGACTTCCATGGGGCAAGTCCCCAAACACAAGCCCAAGACAGGTGCCCGACTGAGGCGAGCGAGTCCGAGTATCACCCGCTGGAAGTTCCACTTCCAGGATTTGGACTTCCATGGGGTAAGTCCCCAAACACAAGACTCAGACAGGTGCTCGACTGAGGGGAGCGAGTCCGAGTACCACCCGCTGAAAGTTCCACTTCCAGGATTTGGACTTCCATGCAGCAAGTCCCCAAACACAAGCCCCAGACAAGTGCCCGAATGGGGGGAGCGAGTCCGAGCATCACCCGCTGAAAGCTCCACGTCCAGGATTTGGACTTCCATGCGGCAAGTCCCCAAACACAAGCCCCAGACAAGTGCCCGAATGGGGGGAGCGAGTCCGAGTATCACCCGCTGAAAGCTCGACTTCCAGGATTTAGACTTCCACCGGGAAAGCCCACAAACACAAGCCTCAGACAGGTGCTCAACTGAGGGGAGCGAGTCCGAGTTCCACCCGCTGAAAGTTCCACTTCCAGGATTTGGACTTACATGCGGCAAGTCCCCAAACACAAGCCCCAGACAGGTGCCTTACTGAGGGGAGCGAGTCCGAGTATCACCCGCTGAAAGCTCCACTTCCAGGATTTGGACTTCCACCGGGAAAGCCCACAAACACAAGCCTCAGACAGGTGCTCAACTGAGGGGAGCGAGTCCCAGTGTCACCCGCTGAAAGCTCCACTTCCAGGATTTGGACTTCCATGCGGCAAGTCCCCAAACATAAGCCCCAGACAAGTGCCCGAATGGGGGGAGCGAGTCCGAGTATCACCCGCTGAAAGCTCCACTTCCAGGATTTAGACTTCCACCGGGAAAGCCCACAAAAATAAGCCTCAGACAGGTGCTCAACTGAGGGGAGCGAGTCCGAATTCCACCCGCTGAAAGTTCCACTTCCAGGATTTGGACTTCCATGCGGCAAGTCCCCAAACACAAGCCCCAGACAGGTGCCTTACTGAGGGGAGCGAGTCCGAGTATCACCCGCTGAAAGCTCCACTTCCAGGATTTGGACTTCCATGCGGCAAGTCCCCAAACACAAGCCTCAGACAGGTGCTCGACTGAGGGGAGCGAGTCCGAGTACCACCCGCTGAAAGTTCCACTTCCAGGATTTGGACTTCCATGCGGCAAGTCCCCAAACACAAGCCCCAGACAAGTGCCCGAATTGGGGGAGCGAGTCCGAGTATCACCCGCTGAAAGCTCCACTTCCAAGAATTAGACTTCCACCGGGAAAGCCCACAAACACAAGCCTCAGACAGGTGCTCAACTGAGGGGAGCGAGTCCGAGTTCCACCCGCTGAAAGTTCCACTTCCAGGATTTGGACTTCCATGCGGCAAGTCCCCAAATACAAGCCCCAGACATGTGCCTTACTGAGGGGAGCGAGTCCGAGCATCACCCGCTGAAAGCTCCACTTCCAGGATTTGGACTTCCATGCGGCAAGTCCCCAAACACAAGCCCCAGACAAGTGCCCGAATGGGGGGAGCGAGTCCGAGGATCACCCGCTGAAAGCTCCACTTCCAGGATTTGGACTTCCATGCGGCAAGTCCCCAAACACAAGCCCCAGACAAGTGCCCGAATGGGGGGAGCGAGTCCGAGTATCACCCGCTGAAAGCTCCACTTCCAGGATTTAGACTTCCACCGGGAAAGCCCACAAACACAAGCCTCAGATAGGTGCTCAACTGAGGGGAGCGAGTCCGAGCTTCACCCGCTGAAAGCTCCACTTCCAGGATTTGGACTTCCATGCGGCAAGTCCCCAAACACAAGCCTCAGACAGGTGCTCGACTGAGGGGAGCGAGTCCGAGTACCACCCGCTGAAAGTTCCACTTCCAGGATTTGGACTTCCATGGGGCAAGTCCCCAAACACAAGCCCCAGACAAGTGCCCGAATGGGGGGAGCGAGTCCGAGTATCACCCGCTGAAAGCTCCACTTCCAGGATTTGGACTTCCATGCGGCAAGTCCCCAAACACAAGCCCCAGACAAGTGCCCGAATGGGGGGAGCGAGTCCGAGTATCATCCGCTGAAAGCTCCACTTCCAGGATTTAGACTTCCACCGGGAAAGCCCACAAACACAAGCCTCAGACAGGTGCTCAACTGAGGGGAGCAAGTCCCAGTGTCACCCGCTGAAAGCTCCACTTCCAGGATTTGGACTTCCATGCGGCAAGTCCCCAAACATAAGCCCCAGACAAGTGCCCGAATGGGGGGAGCGAGTCCGAGTATCACCCGCTGAAAGCTCCACTTCCAGGATTTAGACTTCCACCGGGAAAGCCCACAAACACAAGCCTCAGACAGGTGCTCAACTGAGGGGAGCGAGTCCGAGTTCCACCCGCTGAAAGTTCCACTTCCAGGATTTGGACTTCCATGCGGCAAGTCCCCAAACACAAGCCCCAGACAGGTGCCCAACTGAGGGGAGCGATTCCGAGTACCACCCGCTGGAAGCTCCACTTCCAGGATTTGGACTTCCATGGGGCAAGTCCCCAAACACAAGCCCCAGACAAGTGCCCGAATGGGGGGAGCGAGTCTGAGCATCCACCGCTGAAATTTCCACTTCCAGGATTTGGACTTCCATGCGGCAAGTCCCCAAATACAAGCCCCAGACATGTGCCTTACTGAGGGGAGCGAGTCCGAGCATCACCCGCTGAAAGCTCCACTTCCAGGATTTGGACTTCCATGCGGCAAGTCCCCAAACACAAGCCCCAGACAAGTGCCCGAATGGGGGGAGCGAGTCCGAGTATAACCCGCTGAAAGCTCCACTTCCTGGATTTAGACTTCCACCGGGAAAGCCCAAAACACAAGCCTCAGACAGGTGCTCAACTGAGGGGAGCGAGTCCGAGTTCCACCCGCTGAAAGTTCCACTTCCAGAATTTGGACTTCCATGGGGCAAGTCCCCAAACACAAGCCCCAGACAAGTGCCCGACTGGGGGGAGCGAGTCCGAGCATCACCCGCTGAAAGCTCCACTTCCAGGATTTGGACTTCCATGCGGCAAGTCCCCAAACACAAGCCCCAGGCAAGTGCCCGAATGGGGGGAGCGAGTCCGAGTATCACCCGCTGAAAACTCCACTTCCAGGATTTAGACTTTCACCGGGAAAGCCCACAGACACAAGCCTCAGACAGGTGCTCAACTGAGGGGAGCGAGTCCGAGTTCCACCCGCTGAAAGTTCCACTTCCAGGATTTGGACTTCCATGCAGCAAGTCGCCAAACACAAGCCCCAGACAGGTGCCTTACTGAGGGGAGCGAGTCCGATTATCACCCGCTGAAAGCTCCACTTCCAGGATTTGGACTTCCATGCGGCAAGTCCCCAAACACAAGCCTCAGACAGGTGCTCGACTGAGGGGAGCGAGTCCGAGTACCACCCGCTGAAAGTTCCACTTCCAGGATTTGAACTTCCTTGGGTCAAGTCCCCAAACACAAGCCCCAGACAAGTGCCCGAATGGGGGGAGCGAGTCCGAGTATCACCCGCTGAAAGCTCCACTTCCAGGATTTGGACTTCCATGCGGCAAGTCCCCAAACACAAGCCCCAGACAAGTGCCCGAATGGGGGGAGCGAGTCCGAGTATCACCCGCTGAAAGCTCCACTTCCAGGATTTAGACTTCCACCGGGAAAGCCCACAAACACAAGCCTCAGACAGGTGCTCAACTGAGGGGAGCGAGTCCGAGTTCCACCCCCTGAAAGTTCCACTTCCAGGATTTGGACTTCCATGCGGCAAGTCCCCAAACACAAGCCCCAGACAGGTGCCTTACTGAGGGGAGCGAGTCCGAGAATCACCCGCTGAAAGCTCCACTTCCAGGATTTGGACTTCCATGCGGCAAGTCCCCAAACACAAGCCCCAGACAAGTGCCCGAATAGGGGGAGCGAGTCCGAGTATCACCCGCTGAAAGCTCCACTTCCAGGATTTAGACTTCCAACGGGAAAGCCCACAGACACAAGCCTCAGACAGGTGCTCAACTGAGGGGAGCGAGTCAGAGTTCCACCCGCTGAAAGTTCCACTTCCAGGATTTGGACTTCCATGCGGCAAGTCGCCAAACACAAGCCCCAGACAGGTGCCTTACTGAGGGGAGCGAGTCAGAGTATCACCCGCTGAAAGCTCCACTTCCAGGATTTGGACTTCCATGCGGCAAGTCCCCAAACACAAGCCTCAGACAGGTGCTCGACTGAGGGGAGCGAGTCCGAGTACCACCCGCTGAAAGTTCCACTTCCAGGATTTGGACTTCCATGCGGCAAGTCCCCAAACACAAGCCCCAGACAAGTGCCCGAATTGGGGGAGCGAGTCCGAGTATCACCCGCTGAAAGCTCCACTTCCAGGATTTAGACTTCCACCGGAAAGCCCACAAACACAAGCCTCAGACAGGTGCTCAACTGAGGGGAGCGAGTCCGAGTTCCACCAGCTGAAAGTTCCACTTCCAGGATTTGGACTTCCATGCGGCAAGTCCCCAAACACAAGCCCCAGACAGGTGCCTTACTGAGGGGAGCGAGTCCGAGTATCACCCGCTGAAAGCTCCACTTCCAGGATTTGGACTTCCATGCGGCAAGTCCCCAAACACAAGCCTCAGACAGGTGCTCGACTGAGGGGAGCGAGTCCGAGTACCACCCGCTGAAAGTTCCACTTCCAGGATTTGGACTTCCATGCGGCAAGTCCCCAAACACAAGCCTCAGACAGGTGCTCAACTGAGGGGAGCGAGTCCGAGTTCCACCCGCTGAAAGTTCCACTTCCAGGATTTGGACTTCCTTGGGTCAAGTCCCCAAACACAAGCCCCAGACAAGTGCCCGAATGGGGGGAGCGAGTCCGAGTATCACCCGCTGAAAGCTCCACTTCCAGGATTTAGACTTCCACCGGGAAAGCCCACAAACACAAGCCTCAGACAGGTGCTCAACTGAGGGGAGCGAGTCCGAGTTCCACCCGCTGAAAGTTCCACTTCCAGGATTTGGACTTCCATGCGGCAAGTCCCCAAACACAAGCCCCAGACAGGTGCCTTACTGAGGGGAGCGAGTCCGAGTATCACCCGCTGAAAGCTCCACTTCCAGGATTTGGACTTCCATGCGGCAAGTCCCCAAACACAAGCCCCAGACAAGTGCCCGAATGGGGGGAGCGATTCCGAGTACCACCCGCTGGAAGTTCCACTTCCAGGATTTGGACTTCCATGGGGCAAGTCCCCAAACACAAGCCCCAGACAAGTGCCCGAGTGGGGGGAGCGAGTCCGAGCATAACCCGCTGAAAGCTCCACTTCCAGGATTAAGACTTCCACCAGGCAAGCCCACAAACACAAGCCTCAGACAGGTGCTCAACTGAGGGGAGCGAGTCTGAGTACAACCCGCTGAAAGTTCCACTTCCAGGATTTGGACTTCCTTCGGGCAAGTCCCCAAACACAAGCCCAAGACAGGTGCCCGACTGAGGCGAGCGAGTCCGAGTATCACCCGCTGGAAGTTCCACTTCCAGGATTTGGACTTCCATGGGGTAAGTCCCCAAACACAAGACTCAGACAGGTGCTCGACTGAGGGGAGCGAGTCCGAGTACCACCCGCTGAAAGTTCCACTTCCAGGATTTGGACTTCCATGCAGCAAGTCCCCAAACACAAGCCCCAGACAAGTGCCCGAATGGGGGGAGCGAGTCCGAGCATCACCCGCTGAAAGCTCCACGTCCAGGATTTGGACTTCCATGCGGCAAGTCCCCAAACACAAGCCCCAGACAAGTGCCCGAATGGGGGGAGCGAGTCCGAGTATCACCCGCTGAAAGCTCCACTTCCAGGATTTAGACTTCCACCGGGAAAGCCCACAAACACAAGCCTCAGACAGGTGCTCAACTGAGGGGAGCGAGTCCGAGTTCCACCCGCTGAAAGTTCCACTTCCAGGATTTGGACTTCCATGCGGCAAGTCCCCAAACACAAGCCCCAGACAGGTGCCTTACTGAGGGGAGCGAGTCCGAGTATCACCCGCTGAAAGCTCCACTTCCAGGATTTGGACTTCCACCGGGAAAGCCCACAAACACAAGCCTCAGACAGGTGCTCAACTGAGGGGAGCGAGTCCCAGTGTCACCCGCTGAAAGCTCCACTTCCAGGATTTGGACTTCCATGCGGCAAGTCCCCAAACATAAGCCCCAGACAAGTGCCCGAATGGGGGGAGCGAGTCCGAGTATCACCCGCTGAAAGCTCCACTTCCAGGATTTAGACTTCCACCGGGAAAGCCCACAAACACAAGCCTCAGACAGGTGCTCAACTGAGGGGAGCGAGTCCGAGTTCCACCCGCTGAAAGTTCCACTTCCAGGATTTGGACTTCCATGCGGCAAGTCCCCAAACACAAGCCCCAGACAGGTGCTCAACTGAGGGGAGCGAGTCCCAGTGTCACCCGCTGAAAGCTCCACTTCCAGGATTTGGACTTCCATGCGGCAAGTCCCCAAACATAAGCCCCAGACAAGTGCCCGAATGGGGGGAGCGAGTCCGAGTATCACCCGCTGAAAGCTCCACTTCCAGGATTTAG
The DNA here is from genome assembly GCF_054856515.1 of Filicampus tigris. NCBI lineage: Eukaryota > Metazoa > Chordata > Actinopteri > Syngnathiformes > Syngnathidae > Filicampus > Filicampus tigris. The sequence continues at coordinate 101,925 of NW_028233408.1, read as the reverse complement.
ACTTCCACCGGGAAAGCCCACAAACACAAGCCTCAGACAGGTGCTCAACTGAGGGGAGCGAGTCCGAGTTCCACCCGCTGAAAGTTCCACTTCCAGGATTTGGACTTCCATGCGGCAAGTCCCCAAACACAAGCCCCAGACAGGTGCCCAACTGAGGGTAGCGATTCCGAGTACCACCCGCTGGAAGCTCCACTTCCAGGATTTGGACTTCCATGGGGCAAGTCCCCAAACACAAGCCCCAGTCAAGTGCCCGAATGGGGGGAGCGAGTCTGAGCATCCACCGCTGAAAGCTCCACTTCCAGGATTTGGACTTCCATGCGGCAAGTCCCCAAATACAAGCCCCAGACATGTGCCTTACTGAGGGGAGCGAGTCCGAGCATCACCCGCTGAAAGCTCCACTTCCAGGATTTGGACTTCCATGCGGCAAGTCCCCAAACACAAGCCCCAGACAAGTGCCCGAATGGGGGGAGCGAGTCCGAGTATAACCCGCTGAAAGCTCCACTTCCTGGATTTAGACTTCCACCGGGAAAGCCCAAAACACAAGCCTCAGACAGGTGCTCAACTGAGGGGAGCGAGTCCGAGTTCCACCCGCTGAAAGTTCCACTTCCAGAATTTGGACTTCCACCGGGAAAGCCCACAAACACAAGCCTCAGACAGGTGCTCAACTGAGGGGAGCGAGTCCCAGTGTCACCCGCTGAAAGCTCCACTTCCAGGATTTGGACTTCCATGCGGCAAGTCCCCAAACATAAGCCCCAGACAAGTGCCCGAATGGGGGGAGCGAGTCCGAGTATCACCCGCTGAAAGCTCCACTTCCAGGATTTAGACTTCCACCGGGAAAGCCCACAAACACAAGCCTCAGACAGGTGCTCAACTGAGGGGAGCGAGTCCGAGTTCCACCCGCTGAAAGTTCCACTTCCAGGATTTGGACTTCCATGCGGCAAGTCCCCAAACACAAGCCCCAGACAGGTGCCCAACTGAGGGTAGCGATTCCGAGTACCACCCGCTGGAAGCTCCACTTCCAGGATTTGGACTTCCATGGGGCAAGTCCCCAAACACAAGCCCCAGAAAAGTGCCCGAATGGGGGGAGCGAGTCTGAGCATCCACCGCTGAAAGCTCCACTTCCAGGATTTGGACTTCCACCGGGAAAGCCCACAAACACAAGCCTCAGACAGGTGCTCAACTGAGGGGAGCGAGTCCCAGTGTCACCCGCTGAAAGCTCCACTTCCAGGATTTGGACTTCCATGCGGCAAGTCCCCAAACACAAGCCCCAGACAAGTGCCCGAATGGGGGGAGCGAGTCCGAGTATAACCCGCTGAAAGCTCCACTTCCTGGATTTAGACTTCCACCGGGAAAGCCCAAAACACAAGCCTCAGACAGGTGCTCAACTGAGGGGAGCGAGTCCGAGTTCCACCCGCTGAAAGTTCCACTTCCAGAATTTGGACTTCCATGGGGCAAGTCCCCAAACACAAGCCCCAGACAAGTGCCCGACTGGGGGGAGCGAGTCCGAGCATCACCCGCTGAAAGCTCCACTTCCAGGATTTGGACTTCCATGCGGCAAGTCCCCAAACACAAGCCCCAGGCAAGTGCCCGAATGGGGGGAGCGAGTCCGAGTATCACCCGCTGAAAGCTCCACTTCCAGGATTTAGACTTTCACCGGGAAAGCCCACAGACACAAGCCTCTGACAGGTGCTCAACTGAGGGGAGCGAGTCCGAGTTCCACCCGCTGAAAGTTCCACTTCCAGGATTTGGACTTCCATGCAGCAAGTCGCCAAACACAAGCCCCAGACAGGTGCCTTACTGAGGGGAGCGAGTCCGATTATCACCCGCTGAAAGCTCAACTTCCAGGATTTGGACTTCCATGCGGCAAGTCCCCAAACACAAGCCTCAGACAGGTGCTCGACTGAGGGGAGCGAGTCCGAGTACCACCCGCTGAAAGTTCCACTTCCAGGATTTGGACTTCCTTGGGTCAAGTCCCCAAACACAAGCCCCAGACAAGTGCCCGAATGGGGGGAGCGAGTCCGAGTATCACCCGCTGAAAGCTCCACTTCCAGGATTTGGACTTCCATGCGGCAAGTCCCCAAACACAAGCCCCAGACAAGTGCCCGAATGGGGGGAGCGAGTCCGAGTATCACCCGCTGAAAGCTCCACTTCCAGGATTTAGACTTCCACCGGGAAAGCCCACAAACACAAGCCTCAGACAGGTGCTCAACTGAGGGGAGCGAGTCCGAGTTCCACCCGCTGAAAGTTCCACTTCCAGGATTTGGACTTCCATGCGGCAAGTCCCCAAACACAAGCCCCAGACAGGTGCCTTACTGAGGGGAGCGAGTCCGAGAATCACCCGCTGAAAGCTCCACTTCCAGGATTTGGACTTCCATGCGGCAAGTCCCCAAACACAAGCCCCAGACAAGTGCCCGAATGGGGGGAGCGAGTCCGAGTATCACCCGCTGAAAGCTCCACTTCCAGGATTTAGACTTCCACCGGGAAAGCCCACAGACACAAGCCTCAGACAGGTGCTCAACTGAGGGGAGCGAGTCCGAGTTCCACCCGCTGAAAGTTCCACTTCCAGGATTTGGACTTCCATACGGCAAGTCGCCAAACACAAGCCCCAGACAGGTGCCTTACTGAGGGGAGCGAGTCCGAGTATCACCCGCTGAAAGCTCCACTTCCAGGATTTGGACTTCCATGCGGCAAGTCCCCAAACACAAGCCTCAGACAGGTGCTCGACTGAGGGGAGCGAGTCCGAGTATCACCCGCTGAAAGCTCCACTTCCAGGATTTAGACTTCCACCGGGAAAGCCCACAGACACAAGCCTCAGACAGGTGCTCAACTGAGGGGAGCGAGTCCGAGTTCCACCCGCTGAAAGTTCCACTTCCAGGATTTGGACTTCCATGCGGCAAGTCGCCAAACACAAGCCCCAGACAGGTGCCTTACTGAGGGGAGCGAGTCCGAGTATCACCCGCTGAAAGCTCCACTTCCAGGATTTGGACTTCCATGCGGCAAGTCCCCAAACACAAGCCTCAGACAGGTGCTCGACTGAGGGGAGCGAGTCCGAGTACCACCCGCTGAAAGTTCCACTTCCAGGATTTGGACTTCCATGCGGCAAGTCCCCAAACACAAGCCCCAGACAAGTGCCCGAATTGGGGGAGCGAGTCCGAGTATCACCCGCTGAAAGCTCCACTTCCAAGAATTAGACTTCCACCGGGAAAGCCCACAAACACAAGCCTCAGACAGGTGCTCAACTGAGGGGAGCGAGTCCGAGTTCCACCCGCTGAAAGTTCCACTTCCAGGATTTGGACTTCCATGCGGCAAGTCCCCAAACACAAGCCCCAGACAGGTGCCTTACTGAGGGGAGCGAGTCCGAGTATCACCCGCTGAAAGCTCCACTTCCAGGATTTGGACTTCCATGCGGCAAGTCCCCAAACACAAGCCTCAGACAGGTGCTCGACTGAGGGGAGCGAGTCCGAGTACCACCCGCTGAAAGTTCCACTTCCAGGATTTGGACTTCCATGCGGCAAGTCCCCAAACACAAGCCCCAGACAGGTGCCCAACTGAGGGTAGCGATTCCGAGTACCACCCGCTGGAAGCTCCACTTCCAGGATTTGGACTTCCATGGGGCAAGTCCCCAAACACAAGCCCCAGACAAGTGCCCGAATGGGGGGAGCGAGTCCGAGTATCACCCGCTGAAAGCTCCACTTCCAGGATTTGGACTTCCATGCGGCAAGTCCCCAAACACAAGCCCCAGACAAGTGCCCGACTGGGGGGAGCGAGTCTGAGCATCCACCGCTGAAAGCTCCACTTCCAGGATTTGGACTTCCATGCGGCAAGTCCCCAAATACAAGCCCCAGACATGTGCCTTACTGAGGGGAGCGAGTCCGAGCATCACCCGCTGAAAGCTCCACTTCCAGGATTTGGACTTCCATGCGGCAAGTCCCCAAACACAAGCCCCAGACAAGTGCCCGAATGGGGGGAGCGAGTCCGAGGATCACCCGCTGAAAGCTCCACTTCCAGGATTTGGACTTCCATGCGGCAAGTCCCCAAACACAAGCCCCAGACAAGTGCCCGAATGGGGGGAGCGAGTCCGAGTATCACCCGCTGAAAGCTCCACTTCCAGGATTTAGACTTCCACCGGGAAAGCCCACAAACACAAGCCTCAGACAGGTGCTCAACTGAGGGGAGCGAGTCCGAGTTCCACCCGCTGAAAGTTCCACTTCCAGGATTTTGACTTCCATGCGGCAAGTCCCCAAACACAAGCCCCAGACAGGTGCCTTACTGAGGGGAGCGAGTCCGAGTATCACCCGCTGAAAGCTCCACTTCCAGGATTTGGACTTCCATGCGGCAAGTCCCCAAACACAAGCCTCAGACAGGTGCTCGACTGAGGGGAGCGAGTCCGAGTACCAACCGCTGAAAGTTCCATTTCCAGGATTTAGACTTCCATGGGGCAAGTCCCCAAACACAAGCCCCAGACAAGTGCCCGAATGGGGGGAGCGAGTCCGAGCATCACCCGCTGAAAGCTCCACTTCCAGGATTTGGACTTCCATGCGGCAAGTCCCCAAACACAAGCCCCAGACAAGTGCCCGAATGGGGGGAGCGAGTCCGAGTATCACCCGCTGAAAGCTCCACTTCCAGGATTTAGACTTCCACCGGGAAAGCCCACAAACACAAGCATCAGACAGGTGCTCAATTGAGGGGAGCGATTCCGAGTTCCACCCGCTGAAAGTTCCACTTCCAGGATTTGAACTTCCATTGGGCAAGTCCCCAAACACAAGCCCCAGACATGTGCCCGACTGGGGGGAGCGAGTCCGAGCATCACCCGCTGAAAGCTCCACTTCCAGGATTTGGACTTCCATGCGGCAAGTCCCCAAACACAAGCCCCAGACAGGTGCCTTACTGAGGGGAGCGAGTCCGAGTATCACCCGCTGAAAGCTCCACTTCCAGGATTTGGACTTCCATGCGGCAAGTCCCCAAACACAAGCCCCAGACAAGTGCCCGAATGGGGGGAGCGATTCCGAGTACCACCCGCTGGAAGTTCCACTTCCAGGATTTGGACTTCCATGGGGCAAGTCCCCAAACACAAGCCCCAGACAAGTGCCCGAGTGGGGGGAGCGAGTCCGAGCATAACCCGCTGAAAGCTCCACTTCCAGGATTAAGACTTCCACCAGGCAAGCCCACAAACACAAGCCTCAGACAGGTGCTCAACTGAGGGGAGCGAGTCTGAGTACAACCCGCTGAAAGTTCCACTTCCAGGATTTGGACTTCCATGGGGCAAGTCCCCAAACACAAGCCCAAGACAGGTGCCCGACTGAGGCGAGCGAGTCCCAGTATCACCCGCTGGAAGTTCCACTTCCAGGATTTGGACTTCCATGGGGTAAGTCCCCAAACACAAGACTCAGACAGGTGCTCGACTGAGGGGAGCGAGTCCGAGTACCACCCGCTGAAAGTTCCACTTCCAGGATTTGGACTTCCATGCAGCAAGTCCCCAAACACAAGCCCCAGACAAGTGCCCGAATGGGGGGAGCGAGTCCGAGCATCACCCGCTGAAAGCTCCACTTCCAGGATTTGGACTTCCATGCGGCAAGTCCCCAAACACAAGCCCCAGACAAGTGCCCGAATGGGGGGAGCGAGTCCGAGTATCACCCGCTGAAAGCTCCACTTCCAGGATTTAGACTTCCACCGGGAAAGCCCACAAACACAAGCCTCAGACAGGTGCTCAACTAAGGGGAGCGAGTCCGAGTTCCACCCGCTGAAAGTTCCACTTCCAGGATTTGGACTTCCATGCGGCAAGTCCCCAAACACAAGCCCCAGACAGGTGCCTTACTGAGGGGAGCGAGTCCGAGTATCACCCGCTGAAAGCTCCACTTCCAGGATTTGGACTTCCATGCGGCAAGTCCCCAAACACAAGCCCCAGACAAGTGCCCGAATGGGGGGAGCGAGTCCGAGTATCACCCGCTGAAAGCTCCACTTCCAGGATTTAGACTTCCACCGGGAAAGCCCACAGACACAAGCCTCAGACAGGTGCTCAACTGAGGGGAGCGAGTCCGAGTTCCACCCGCTGAAAGTTCCACTTCCAGGATTTGGACTTCCATGCGGCAAGTCGCCAAACACAAGCCCCAGACAGGTGGCTCCACTTCCAGGATTTTGACTTCCACCGGGAAAGCCCACAAACACAAGCCTCAGACAGGTGCTCAACTGAGGGGAGCGAGTCCGAGTACCACCCGCTGAAAGTTCCACTTCCAGGATTTGGACTTCCATGGGGCAAGTCCCCAAACACAAGCCCCAGACAAGTGCCCGAATGGGGGGAGCGAGTCCGAGTATCACCCGCTGAAAGCTCCACTTCCAGGATTTGGACTTCCATGCGGTAAATCCCCAAACACAAGCCCCAGACAAGTGCCCGAATGGGGGGAGCGAGTCCGAGTATCACCCGCTGAAAGCTCCACTTCCAGGATTTAGACTTCCACCGGGAAAGCCCACAAACACAAGCCCCAGACAAGTGCCCGAATGGGGGGAGCGAGTCCGAGTATCACCCGCTGAAAGCTCCACTTCCAGGATTTAGACTTCCACCGGGAAAGCCCACAGACACAAGCCTCAGACAGGTGCTCGACTGAGGGGAGCGAGTCCGAGTACCACCCGCTGAAAGTTCCACTTCCAGGATTTGGACTTCCATGCGGCAAGTCCCCAAACACAAGCCCCAGACAAGTGCCCGAATTGGGGGAGCGAGTCCGAGTATCACCCGCTGAAAGCTCCACTTCCAAGAATTAGACTTCCACCGGGAAAGCCCACAAACACAAGCCTCAGATAGGTGCTCAACTGAGGGGAGCGAGTCCGAGTTCCACCCGCTGAAAGTTCCACTTCCAGGATTTGGACTTCCATGCGGCAAGTCCCCAAACACAAGCCCCAGACAGGTGCCTTACTGAGGGGAGCGAGTCCGAGTATCACCCGCTGAAAGCTCCACTTCCAGGATTTGGACTTCCATGCGGCAAGTCCCCAAACACAAGCCTCAGACAGGTGCTCGACTGAGGGGAGCGAGTCCGAGTACCACCCGCTGAAAGTTCCACTTCCAGGATTTGGACTTCCATGCGGCAAGTCCCCAAACACAAGCCCCAGACAAGTGCCCAACTGAGGGTAGCGATTCCGAGTACCACCCGCTGGAAGCTCCACTTCCAGGATTTGGACTTCCATGGGGCAAGTCCCCAAACACAAGCCCCAGACAAGTGCCCGAATGGGGGGAGCGAGTCCGAGTATCACCCGCTGAAAGCTCCACTTCCAGGATTTGGACTTCCATGCGGCAAGTCCCCAAACACAAGCCCCAGACAAGTGCCCGACTGGGGGGAGCGAGTCTGAGCATCCACCGCTGAAAGCTCCACTTCCAGGATTTGGACTTCCATGCGGCAAGTCCCCAAATACAAGCCCCAGACATGTGCCTTACTGAGGGGAGCGAGTCCGAGCATCACCCGCTGAAAGCTCCACTTCCAGGATTTGGACTTCCATGCGGCAAGTCCCCAAACACAAGCCCCAGACAAGTGCCCGAATGGGGGGAGCGAGTCCGAGGATCACCCGCTGAAAGCTCCACTTCCAGGATTTGGACTTCCATGCGGCAAGTCCCCAAACACAAGCCCCAGACAAGTGCCCGAATGGGGGGAGCGAGTCCGAGTATCACCCGCTGAAAGCTCCACTTCCAGGATTTAGACTTCCACCGGGAAAGCCCACAAACACAAGCCTCAGACAGGTGCTCAACTGAGGGGAGCGAGTCCGAGTGTAACCCGCTGAAAGCTCCACTTCCAGGATTTGGACTTCCATGCGGCAAGTCCCCAATCATAAGCCCCAGACAAGTGCCCGAATGGGGGGAGCGAGTCCGAGTATCACCCGCTGAAAGCTCCACTTCCAGGATTTAGACTTCCACCGGGAAAGCCCACAAACACAAGCCTCAGACAGGTGCTCAACTGAGGGGAGCGAGTCCGAGTTCCACCCGCTGAAAGTTCCACTTCCAGGATTTTGACTTCCATGCGGCAAGTCCCCAAACACAAGCCCCAGACAGGTGCCTTACTGAGGGGAGCGAGTCCGAGTATCACCCGCTGAAAGCTCCACTTCCAGGATTTGGACTTCCATGCGGCAAGTCCCCAAACACAAGCCTCAGACAGGTGCTCGACTGAGGGGAGCGAGTCCGAGTACCAACCGCTGAAAGTTCCATTTCCAGGATTTAGACTTCCATGGGGCAAGTCCCCAAACACAAGCCCCAGACAAGTGCCCGAATGGGGGGAGCGAGTCCGAGCATCACCCGCTGAAAGCTCCACTTCCAGGATTTGGACTTCCATGCGGCAAGTCCCCAAACACAAGCCCCAGACAAGTGCCCGAATGGGGGGAGCGAGTCCGAGTATCACCCGCTGAAAGCTCCACTTCCAGGATTTAGACTTCCACCGGGAAAGCCCACAAACACAAGCATCAGACAGGTGCTCAATTGAGGGGAGCGATTCCGAGTTCCACCCGCTGAAAGTTCCACTTCCAGGATTTGAACTTCCATGGGGCAAGTCCCCAAACACAAGCCCCAGACATGTGCCCGACTGGGGGGAGCGAGTCCGAGCATCACCCGCTGAAAGCTCCACTTCCAGGATTTGGACTTCCATGCGGCAAGTCCCCAAACACAAGCCCCAGACAGGTGCCTTACTGAGGGGAGCGAGTCCGAGTATCACCCGCTGAAAGCTCCACTTCCAGGATTTGGACTTCCATGCGGCAAGTCCCCAAACACAAGCCCCAGACAAGTGCCCGAATGGGGGGAGCGAGTCCGAGGATCACCCGCTGAAAGCTCCACTTCCAGGATTTGGACTTCCATGCGGCAAGTCCCCAAACACAAGCCCCAGACAAGTGCCCGAATGGGGGGAGCGAGTCCGAGTATCACCCGCTGAAAGCTCCACTTCCAGGATTTAGACTTCCACCGGGAAAGCCCACAAACACAAGCCTCAGACAGGTGCTCAACTGAGGGGAGCGAGTCCGAGTGTAACCCGCTGAAAGCTCCACTTCCAGGATTTGGACTTCCATGCGGCAAGTCCCCAATCATAAGCCCCAGACAAGTGCCCGAATGGGGGGAGCGAGTCCGAGTATCACCCGCTGAAAGCTCCACTTCCAGGATTTAGACTTCCACCGGGAAAGCCCACAAACACAAGCCTCAGACAGGTGCTCAACTGAGGGGAGCGAGTCCGAGTTCCACCCGCTGAAAGTTCCACTTCCAGGATTTTGACTTCCATGCGGCAAGTCCCCAAACACAAGCCCCAGACAGGTGCCTTACTGAGGGGAGCGAGTCCGAGTATCACCCGCTGAAAGCTCCACTTCCAGGATTTGGACTTCCATGCGGCAAGTCCCCAAACACAAGCCTCAGACAGGTGCTCGACTGAGGGGAGCGAGTCCGAGTACCAACCGCTGAAAGTTCCATTTCCAGGATTTAGACTTCCATGGGGCAAGTCCCCAAACACAAGCCCCAGACAAGTGCCCGAATGGGGGGAGCGAGTCCGAGCATCACCCGCTGAAAGCTCCACTTCCAGGATTTGGACTTCCATGCGGCAAGTCCCCAAACACAAGCCCCAGACAAGTGCCCGAATGGGGGGAGCGAGTCCGAGTATCACCCGCTGAAAGCTCCACTTCCAGGATTTAGACTTCCACCGGGAAAGCCCACAAACACAAGCATCAGACAGGTGCTCAATTGAGGGGAGCGATTCCGAGTTCCACCCGCTGAAAGTTCCACTTCCAGGATTTGAACTTCCATGGGGCAAGTCCCCAAACACAAGCCCCAGACATGTGCCCGACTGGGGGGAGCGAGTCCGAGCATCACCCGCTGAAAGCTCCACTTCCAGGATTTGGACTTCCATGCGGCAAGTCCCCAAACACAAGCCCCAGACAGGTGCCTTACTGAGGGGAGCGAGTCCGAGTATCACCCGCTGAAAGCTCCACTTCCAGGATTTGGACTTCCATGCGGCAAGTCCCCAAACACAAGCCCCAGACAAGTGCCCGAATGGGGGGAGCGATTCCGAGTACCACCCGCTGGAAGTTCCACTTCCAGGATTTGGACTTCCATGGGGCAAGTCCCCAAACACAAGCCCCAGACAAGTGCCCGAGTGGGGGGAGCGAGTCCGAGCATAACCCGCTGAAAGCTCCACTTCCAGGATTAAGACTTCCACCAGGCAAGCCCACAAACACAAGCCTCAGACAGGTGCTCAACTGAGGGGAGCGAGTCTGAGTACAACCCGCTGAAAGTTCCACTTCCAGGATTTGGACTTCCATGGGGCAAGTCCCCAAACACAAGCCCAAGACAGGTGCCCGACTGAGGCGAGCGAGTCCCAGTATCACCCGCTGGAAGTTCCACTTCCAGGATTTGGACTTCCATGGGGTAAGTCCCCAAACACAAGACTCAGACAGGTGCTCGACTGAGGGGAGCGAGTCCGAGTACCACCCGCTGAAAGTTCCACTTCCAGGATTTGGACTTCCATGCAGCAAGTCCCCAAACACAAGCCCCAGACAAGTGCCCGAATGGGGGGAGCGAGTCCGAGCATCACCCGCTGAAAGCTCCACTTCCAGGATTTGGACTTCCATGCGGCAAGTCCCCAAACACAAGCCCCAGACAAGTGCCCGAATGGGGGGAGCGAGTCCGAGTATCACCCGCTGAAAGCTCCACTTCCAGGATTTAGACTTCCACCGGGAAAGCCCACAAACACAAGCCTCAGACAGGTGCTCAACTGAGGGGAGCGAGTCCGAGTTCCACCCGCTGAAAGTTCCACTTCCAGGATTTGGACTTCCATGCGGCAAGTCCCCAAACACAAGCCCCAGACAGGTGCCTTACTGAGGGGAGCGAGTCCGAGTATCACCCGCTGAAAGCTCCACTTCCAGGATTTGGACTTCCATGCGGCAAGTCCCCAAACACAAGCCCCAGACAAGTGCCCGAATGGGGGGAGCGAGTCCGAGTATCACCCGCTGAAAGCTCCACTTCCAGGATTTAGACTTCCACCGGGAAAGCCCACAGACACAAGCCTCAGACAGGTGCTCAACTGAGGGGAGCGAGTCCGAGTTCCACCCGCTGAAAGTTACACTTCCAGGATTTGGACTTCCATGCGGCAAGTCGCCAAACACAAGCCCCAGACAGGTGGCTCCACTTCCAGGATTTTGACTTCCACCGGGAAAGCCCACAAACACAAGCCTCAGACAGGTGCTCAACTGAGGGGAGCGAGTCCGAGTGTCACCCGCTGAAAGCTCCACTTCCAGGATTTGGACTTCCATGCGGCAAGTCCCCAAACACAAGCCTCAGACAGGTGCTCGACTGAGGGGAGCGAGTCCGAGTACCACCCGCTGAAAGTTCCACTTCCAGGATTTGGACTTCCATGGGGCAAGTCCCCAAACACAAGCCCCAGACAAGTGCCCGAATGGGGGGAGCGAGTCCGAGTATCACCCGCTGAAAGCTCCACTTCCAGGATTTGGACTTCCATGCGGTAAGTCCCCAAACACAAGCCCCAGACAAGTGCCCGAATGGGGGGAGCGAGTCCGAGTATCACCCGCTGAAAGCTCCACTTCCAGGATTTAGACTTCCACCGGGAAAGCCCACAGACACAAGCCTCAGACAGGTGCTCAACTGAGGGGAGCGAGTCCGAGTTCCACCCGCTGAAAGTTCCACTTCCAGGATTTGGACTTCCATGCGGCAAGTCGCCAAACACAAGCCCCAGACAGGTGCCTTACTGAGGGGAGCGAGTCCGAGTATCACCCGCTGAAAGCTCCACTTCCAGGATTTGGACTTCCATGCGGCAAGTCCCCAAACACAAGCCTCAGACAGGTGCTCGACTGAGGGGAGCGAGTCCGAGTATCACCCGCTGAAAGCTCCACTTCCAGGATTTAGACTTCCACCGGGAAAGCCCACAGACACAAGCCTCAGACAGGTGCTCAACTGAGGGGAGCGAGTCCGAGTTCCACCCGCTGAAAGTTCCACTTCCAGGATTTGGACTTCCATGCGGCAAGTCGCCAAACACAAGCCCCAGACAGGTGCCTTACTGAGGGGAGCGAGTCCGAGTATCACCCGCTGAAAGCTCCACTTCCAGGATTTGGACTTCCATGCGGCAAGTCCCCAAACACAAGCCTCAGACAGGTGCTCGACTGAGGGGAGCGAGTCCGAGTACCACCCGCTGAAAGTTCCACTTCCAGGATTTGGACTTCCATGCGGCAAGTCCCCAAACACAAGCCCCAGACAAGTGCCCGAATTGGGGGAGCGAGTCCGAGTATCACCCGCTGAAAGCTCCACTTCCAAGAATTAGACTTCCACCGGGAAAGCCCACAAACACAAGCCTCAGACAGGTGCTCAACTGAGGGGAGCGAGTCCGAGTTCCACCCGCTGAAAGTTCCACTTCCAGGATTTGGACTTCCATGCGGCAAGTCCCCAAACACAAGCCCCAGACAGGTGCCTTACTGAGGGGAGCGAGTCCGAGTATCACCCGCTGAAAGCTCCACTTCCAGGATTTGGACTTCCATGCGGCAAGTCCCCAAACACAAGCCCCAGACAAGTGCCCGAATGGGGGGAGCGATTCCGAGTACCACCCGCTGGAAGTTCCACTTCCAGGATTTGGACTTCCATGGGGCAAGTCCCCAAACACAAGCCCCAGACAAGTGCCCGAGTGGGGGGAGCGAGTCCGAGCATAACCCGCTGAAAGCTCCACTTCCAGGATTAAGACTTCCACCAGGCAAGCCCACAAACACAAGCCTCAGACAGGTGCTCAACTGAGGGGAGCGAGTCTGAGTACAACCCGCTGAAAGTTCCACTTCCAGGATTTGGACTTCCATGGGGCAAGTCCCCAAACACAAGCCCAAGACAGGTGCCCGACTGAGGCGAGCGAGTCCGAGTATCACCCGCTGGAAGTTCCACTTCCAGGATTTGGACTTCCATGGGGTAAGTCCCCAAACACAAGACTCAGACAGGTGCTCGACTGAGGGGAGCGAGTCCGAGTACCACCCGCTGAAAGTTCCACTTCCAGGATTTGGACTTCCATGCAGCAAGTCCCCAAACACAAGCCCCAGACAAGTGCCCGAATGGGGGGAGCGAGTCCGAGCATCACCCGCTGAAAGCTCCACGTCCAGGATTTGGACTTCCATGCGGCAAGTCCCCAAACACAAGCCCCAGACAAGTGCCCGAATGGGGGGAGCGAGTCCGAGTATCACCCGCTGAAAGCTCCACTTCCAGGATTTAGACTTCCACCGGGAAAGCCCACAAACACAAGCCTCAGACAGGTGCTCAACTGAGGGGAGCGAGTCCGAGTTCCACCCGCTGAAAGTTCCACTTCCAGGATTTGGACTTCCATGCGGCAAGTCCCCAAACACAAGCCCCAGACAGGTGCCTTACTGAGGGGAGCGAGTCCGAGTATCACCCGCTGAAAGCTCCACTTCCAGGATTTGGACTTCCACCGGGAAAGCCCACAAACACAAGCCTCAGACAGGTGCTCAACTGAGGGGAGCGAGTCCCAGTGTCACCCGCTGAAAGCTCCACTTCCAGGATTTGGACTTCCATGCGGCAAGTCCCCAAACATAAGCCCCAGACAAGTGCCCGAATGGGGGGAGCGAGTCCGAGTATCACCCGCTGAAAGCTCCACTTCCAGGATTTAGACTTCCACCGGGAAAGCCCACAAACACAAGCCTCAGAGAGGTGCTCAACTGAGGGGAGCGAGTCCGAGTGTAACCCGCTGAAAGCTCCACTTCCAGGATTTGGACTTCCATGCGGCAAGTCCCCAATCATAAGCCCCAGACAAGTGCCCGAATGGGGGGAGCGAGTCCGAGTATCACCCGCTGAAAGCTCCACTTCCAGGATTTAGACTTCCACCGGGAAAGCCCACAAACACAAGCCTCAGACAGGTGCTCAACTGAGGGGAGCGAGTCCGAGTTCCACCCGCTGAAAGTTCCACTTCCAGGATTTTGACTTCCATGCGGCAAGTCCCCAAACACAAGCCCCAGACAGGTGCCTTACTGAGGGGAGCGAGTCCGAGTATCACCCGCTGAAAGCTCCACTTCCAGGATTTGGACTTCCATGCGGCAAGTCCCCAAACACAAGCCTCAGACAGGTGCTCGACTGAGGGGAGCGAGTCCGAGTACCAACCGCTGAAAGTTCCATTTCCAGGATTTAGACTTCCATGGGGCAAGTCCCCAAACACAAGCCCCAGACAAGTGCCCGAATGGGGGGAGCGAGTCCGAGCATCACCCGCTGAAAGCTCCACTTCCAGGATTTGGACTTCCATGCGGCAAGTCCCCAAACACAAGCCCCAGACAAGTGCCCGAATGGGGGGAGCGAGTCCGAGTATCACCCGCTGAAAGCTCCACTTCCAGGATTTAGACTTCCACCGGGAAAGCCCACAAACACAAGCATCAGACAGGTGCTCAATTGAGGGGAGCGATTCCGAGTTCCACCCGCTGAAAGTTCCACTTCCAGGATTTGAACTTCCATGGGGCAAGTCCCCAAACACAAGCCCCAGACATGTGCCCGACTGGGGGGAGCGAGTCCGAGCATCACCCGCTGAAAGCTCCACTTCCAGGATTTGGACTTCCATGCGGCAAGTCCCCAAACACAAGCCCCAGACAGGTGCCTTACTGAGGGGAGCGAGTCCGAGTATCACCCGCTGAAAGCTCCACTTCCAGGATTTGGACTTCCATGCGGCAAGTCCCCAAACACAAGCCCCAGACAAGTGCCCGAATGGGGGGAGCGATTCCGAGTACCACCCGCTGGAAGTTCCACTTCCAGGATTTGGACTTCCATGGGGCAAGTCCCCAAACACAAGCCCCAGACAAGTGCCCGAGTGGGGGGAGCGAGTCCGAGCATAACCCGCTGAAAGCTCCACTTCCAGGATTAAGACTTCCACCAGGCAAGCCCACAAACACAAGCCTCAGACAGGTGCTCAACTGAGGGGAGCGAGTCTGAGTACAACCCGCTGAAAGTTCCACTTCCAGGATTTGGACTTCCATGGGGCAAGTCCCCAAACACAAGCCCAAGACAGGTGCCCGACTGAGGCGAGCGAGTCCCAGTATCACCCGCTGGAAGTTCCACTTCCAGGATTTGGACTTCCATGGGGTAAGTCCCCAAACACAAGACTCAGACAGGTGCTCGACTGAGGGGAGCGAGTCCGAGTACCACCCGCTGAAAGTTCCACTTCCAGGATTTGGACTTCCATGCAGCAAGTCCCCAAACACAAGCCCCAGACAAGTGCCCGAATGGGGGGAGCGAGTCCGAGCATCACCCGCTGAAAGCTCCACTTCCAGGATTTGGACTTCCATGCGGCAAGTCCCCAAACACAAGCCCCAGACAAGTGCCCGAATGGGGGGAGCGAGTCCGAGTATCACCCGCTGAAAGCTCCACTTCCAGGATTTAGACTTCCACCGGGAAAGCCCACAAACACAAGCCTCAGACAGGTGCTCAACTGAGGGGAGCGAGTCCGAGTTCCACCCGCTGAAAGTTCCACTTCCAGGATTTGGACTTCCATGCGGCAAGTCCCCAAACACAAGCCCCAGACAGGTGCCTTACTGAGGGGAGCGAGTCCGAGTATCACCCGCTGAAAGCTCCACTTCCAGGATTTGGACTTCCATGCGGCAAGTCCCCAAACACAAGCCCCAGACAAGTGCCCGAATGGGGGGAGCGAGTCCGAGTATCACCCGCTGAAAGCTCCACTTCCAGGATTTAGACTTCCACCGGGAAAGCCCACAGACACAAGCCTCAGACAGGTGCTCAACTGAGGGGAGCGAGTCCGAGTTCCACCCGCTGAAAGTTCCACTTCCAGGATTTGGACTTCCATGCGGCAAGTCGCCAAACACAAGCCCCAGACAGGTGGCTCCACTTCCAGGATTTTGACTTCCACCGGGAAAGCCCACAAACACAAGCCTCAGACAGGTGCTCAACTGAGGGGAGCGAGTCCGAGTGTCACCCGCTGAAAGCTCCACTTCCAGGATTTGGACTTCCATGCGGCAAGTCCCCAAACACAAGCCTCAGACAGGTGCTCGACTGAGGGGAGCGAGTCCGAGTACCACCCGCTGAAAGTTCCACTTCCAGGATTTGGACTTCCATGGGGCAAGTCCCCAAACACAAGCCCCAGACAAGTGCCCGAATGGGGGGAGCGAGTCCGAGTATCACCCGCTGAAAGCTCCACTTCCAGGATTTGGACTTCCATGCGGTAAGTCCCCAAACACAAGCCCCAGACAAGTGCCCGAATGGGGGGAGCGAGTCCGAGTATCACCCGCTGAAAGCTCCACTTCCAGGATTTAGACTTCCACCGGGAAAGCCCACAGACACAAGCCTCAGACAGGTGCTCAACTGAGGGGAGCGAGTCCGAGTTCCACCCGCTGAAAGTTCCACTTCCAGGATTTGGACTTCCATGCGGCAAGTCGCCAAACACAAGCCCCAGACAGGTGCCTTACTAGGGGGAGCGAGTCCGAGTATCACCCGCTGAAAGCTCCACTTCCAGGATTTGGACTTCCATGCGGCAAGTCCCCAAACACAAGCCTCAGACAGGTGCTCGACTGAGGGGAGCGAGTCCGAGTATCACCCGCTGAAAGCTCCACTTCCAGGATTTAGACTTCCACCGGGAAAGCCCACAGACACAAGCCTCAGACAGGTGCTCAACTGAGGGGAGCGAGTCCGAGTTCCACCCGCTGAAAGTTCCACTTCCAGGATTTGGACTTCCATGCGGCAAGTCGCCAAACACAAGCCCCAGACAGGTGCCTTACTGAGGGGAGCGAGTCCGAGTATCACCCGCTGAAAGCTCCACTTCCAGGATTTGGACTTCCATGCGGCAAGTCCCCAAACACAAGCCTCAGACAGGTGCTCGACTGAGGGGAGCGAGTCCGAGTACCACCCGCTGAAAGTTCCACTTCCAGGATTTGGACTTCCATGCGGCAAGTCCCCAAACACAAGCCCCAGACAAGTGCCCGAATTGGGGGAGCGAGTCCGAGTATCACCCGCTGAAAGCTCCACTTCCAAGAATTAGACTTCCACCGGGAAAGCCCACAAACACAAGCCTCAGACAGGTGCTCAACTGAGGGGAGCGAGTCCGAGTTCCACCCGCTGAAAGTTCCACTTCCAGGATTTGGACTTCCATGCGGCAAGTCCCCAAACACAAGCCCCAGACAGGTGCCTTACTGAGGGGAGCGAGTCCGAGTATCACCCGCTGAAAGCTCCACTTCCAGGATTTGGACTTCCATGCGGCAAGTCCCCAAACACAAGCCCCAGACAAGTGCCCGAATGGGGGGAGCGATTCCGAGTACCACCCGCTGGAAGTTCCACTTCCAGGATTTGGACTTCCATGGGGCAAGTCCCCAAACACAAGCCCCAGACAAGTGCCCGAGTGGGGGGAGCGAGTCCGAGCATAACCCGCTGAAAGCTCCACTTCCAGGATTAAGACTTCCACCAGGCAAGCCCACAAACACAAGCCTCAGACAGGTGCTCAACTGAGGGGAGCGAGTCTGAGTACAACCCGCTGAAAGTTCCACTTCCAGGATTTGGACTTCCATGGGGCAAGTCCCCAAACACAAGCCCAAGACAGGTGCCCGACTGAGGCGAGCGAGTCCGAGTATCACCCGCTGGAAGTTCCACTTCCAGGATTTGGACTTCCATGGGGTAAGTCCCCAAACACAAGACTCAGACAGGTGCTCGACTGAGGGGAGCGAGTCCGAGTACCACCCGCTGAAAGTTCCACTTCCAGGATTTGGACTTCCATGCAGCAAGTCCCCAAACACAAGCCCCAGACAAGTGCCCGAATGGGGGGAGCGAGTCCGAGCATCACCCGCTGAAAGCTCCACGTCCAGGATTTGGACTTCCATGCGGCAAGTCCCCAAACACAAGCCCCAGACAAGTGCCCGAATGGGGGGAGCGAGTCCGAGTATCACCCGCTGAAAGCTCCACTTCCAGGATTTAGACTTCCACCGGGAAAGCCCACAAACACAAGCCTCAGACAGGTGCTCAACTGAGGGGAGCGAGTCCGAGTTCCACCCGCTGAAAGTTCCACTTCCAGGATTTGGACTTCCATGCGGCAAGTCCCCAAACACAAGCCCCAGACAGGTGCCTTACTGAGGGGAGCGAGTCCGAGTATCACCCGCTGAAAGCTCCACTTCCAGGATTTGGACTTCCACCGGGAAAGCCCACAAACACAAGCCTCAGACAGGTGCTCAACTGAGGGGAGCGAGTCCCAGTGTCACCCGCTGAAAGCTCCACTTCCAGGATTTGGACTTCCATGCGGCAAGTCGCCAAACACAAGCCCCAGACAGGTGCCTTACTGAGGGGAGCGAGTCCGAGTATCACCCGCTGAAAGCTCCACTTCCAGGATTTGGACTTTCACCGGGAAAGCCCACAGACACAAGCCTCTGACAGGTGCTCAACTGAGGGGAGCGAGTCCGAGTTCCACCCGCTGAAAGTTCCACTTCCAGGATTTGGACTTCCATGCAGCAAGTCGCCAAACACAAGCCCCAGACAGGTGCCTTACTGTGGGGAGCGAGTCCGATTATCACCCGCTGAAAGCTCAACTTCCAGGATTTGGACTTCCATGCGGCAAGTCCCCAAACACAAGCCTCAGACAGGTGCTCGACTGAGGGGAGCGAGTCCGAGTACCACCCGCTGAAAGTTCCACTTCCAGGATTTGGACTTCCTTGGGTCAAGTCCCCAAACACAAGCCCCAGACAAGTGCCCGAATGGGGGGAGCGAGTCCGAGTATCACCCGCTGAAAGCTCCACTTCCAGGATTTGGACTTCCATGCGGCAAGTCCCCAAACACAAGCCCCAGACAAGTGCCCGAATGGGGGGAGCGAGTCCGAGTATCACCCGCTGAAAGCTCCACTTCCAGGATTTAGACTTCCACCGGGAAAGCCCACAAACACAAGCCTCAGACAGGTGCTCAACTGAGGGGAGCGAGTCCGAGTTCCACCCGCTGAAAGTTCCACTTCCAGGATTTGGACTTCCATGCGGCAAGTCCCCAAACACAAGCCCCAGACAGGTGCCTTACTGAGGGGAGCGAGTCCGAGAATCACCCGCTGAAAGCTCCACTTCCAGGATTTGGACTTCCATGCGGCAAGTCCCCAAACACAAGCCCCAGACAAGTGCCCGAATGGGGGGAGCGAGTCCGAGTATCACCCGCTGAAAGCTCCACTTCCAGGATTTAGACTTCCACCGGGAAAGCCCACAGACACAAGCCTCAGACAGGTGCTCAACTGAGGGGAGCGAGTCCGAGTTCCACCCGCTGAAAGTTCCACTTCCAGGATTTGGACTTCCATGCGGCAAGTCGCCAAACACAAGCCCCAGACAGGTGCCTTACTGAGGGGAGCGAGTCCGAGTATCACCCGCTGAAAGCTCCACTTCCAGGATTTGGACTTCCATGCGGCAAGTCCCCAAACACAAGCCTCAGACAGGTGCTCGACTGAGGGGAGCGAGTCCGAGTATCACCCGCTGAAAGCTCCACTTCCAGGATTTAGACTTCCACCGGGAAAGCCCACAGACACAAGCCTCAGACAGGTGCTCAACTGAGGGGAGCGAGTCCGAGTTCCACCCGCTGAAAGTTCCACTTCCAGGATTTGGACTTCCATGCGGCAAGTCGCCAAACACAAGCCCCAGACAGGTGCCTTACTGAGGGGAGCGAGTCCGAGTATCACCCGCTGAAAGCTCCACTTCCAGGATTTGGACTTCCATGCGGCAAGTCCCCAAACACAAGCCTCAGACAGGTGCTCGACTGAGGGGAGCGAGTCCGAGTACCACCCGCTGAAAGTTCCACTTCCAGGATTTGGACTTCCATGCGGCAAGTCCCCAAACACAAGCCCCAGACAAGTGCCCGAATTGGGGGAGCGAGTCCGAGTATCACCCGCTGAAAGCTCCACTTCCAAGAATTAGACTTCCACCGGGAAAGCCCACAAACACAAGCCTCAGACAGGTGCTCAACTGAGGGGAGCGAGTCCGAGTTCCACCCGCTGAAAGTTCCACTTCCAGGATTTGGACTTCCATGCGGCAAGTCCCCAAACACAAGCCCCAGACAGGTGCCTTACTGAGGGGAGCGAGTCCGAGTATCACCCGCTGAAAGCTCCACTTCCAGGATTTGGACTTCCATGCGGCAAGTCCCCAAACACAAGCCTCAGACAGGTGCTCGACTGAGGGGAGCGAGTCCGAGTACCACCCGCTGAAAGTTCCACTTCCAGGATTTGGACTTCCATGCGGCAAGTCCCCAAACACAAGCCCCAGACAGGTGCCCAACTGAGGGTAGCGATTCCGAGTACCACCCGCTGGAAGCTCCACTTCCAGGATTTGGACTTCCATGGGGCAAGTCCCCAAACACAAGCCCCAGACAAGTGCCCGAATGGGGGGAGCGAGTCCGAGTATCACCCGCTGAAAGCTCCACTTCCAGGATTTGGACTTCCATGCGGCAAGTCCCCAAACACAAGCCCCAGACAAGTGCCCGACTGGGGGGAGCGAGTCTGAGCATCCACCGCTGAAAGCTCCACTTCCAGGATTTGGACTTCCATGCGGCAAGTCCCCAAATACAAGCCCCAGACATGTGCCTTACTGAGGGGAGCGAGTCCGAGCATCACCCGCTGAAAGCTCCACTTCCAGGATTTGGACTTCCATGCGGCAAGTCCCCAAACACAAGCCCCAGACAAGTGCCCGAATGGGGGGAGCGAGTCCGAGGATCACCCGCTGAAAGCTCCACTTCCAGGATTTGGACTTCCATGCGGCAAGTCCCCAAACACAAGCCCCAGACAAGTGCCCGAATGGGGGGAGCGAGTCCGAGTATCACCCGCTGAAAGCTCCACTTCCAGGATTTAGACTTCCACCGGGAAAGCCCACAAACACAAGCCTCAGACAGGTGCTCAACTGAGGGGAGCGAGTCCGAGTGTAACCCGCTGAAAGCTCCACTTCCAGGATTTGGACTTCCATGCGGCAAGTCCCCAATCATAAGCCCCAGACAAGTGCCCGAATGGGGGGAGCGAGTCCGAGTATCACCCGCTGAAAGCTCCACTTCCAGGATTTAGACTTCCACCGGGAAAGCCCACAAACACAAGCCTCAGAAAGGTGCTCAACTGAGGGGAGCGAGTCCGAGTTCCACCCGCTGAAAGTTCCACTTCCAGGATTTTGACTTCCATGCGGCAAGTCCCCAAACACAAGCCCCAGACAGGTGCCTTACTGAGGGGAGCGAGTCCGAGTATCACCCGCTGAAAGCTCCACTTCCAGGATTTGGACTTCCATGCGGCAAGTCCCCAAACACAAGCCTCAGACAGGTGCTCGACTGAGGGGAGCGAGTCCGAGTACCAACCGCTGAAAGTTCCATTTCCAGGATTTAGACTTCCATGGGGCAAGTCCCCAAACACAAGCCCCAGACAAGTGCCCGAATGGGGGGAGCGAGTCCGAGCATCACCCGCTGAAAGCTCCACTTCCAGGATTTGGACTTCCATGCGGCAAGTCCCCAAACACAAGCCCCAGACAAGTGCCCGAATGGGGGGAGCGAGTCCGAGTATCACCCGCTGAAAGCTCCACTTCCAGGATTTAGACTTCCACCGGGAAAGCCCACAAACACAAGCATCAGACAGGTGCTCAATTGAGGGGAGCGATTCCGAGTTCCACCCGCTGAAAGCTCCACTTCCAGGATTTGGACTTCCATGCGGCAAGTCCCCAAACACAAGCCCCAGACAGGTGCCTGACTGAGGGGAGCGAGTCCGAGTATCACCCGCTGAAAGCTCCACTTCCAGGATTTGGACTTCCATGGGGCAAGTCCCCAAACACAAGCCCCAGACAAGTGCCCGAATGGGGGGAGCGAGTCCGAGTATCACCCGCTGAAAGCTCCACTTCCAGGATTTGGACTTCCATGCGGCAAGTCCCCAAACACAAGCCCCAGACAAGTGCCCGACTGGGGGGAGCGAGTCTGAGCATCCACCGCTGAAAGCTCCACTTCCAGGATTTGGACTTCCATGCGGCAAGTCCCCAAATACAAGCCCCAGACATGTGCCTTACTGAGGGGAGCGAGTCCGAGCATCACCCGCTGAAAGCTCCACTTCCAGGATTTGGACTTCCATGCGGCAAGTCCCCAAACACAAGCCCCAGACAAGTGCCCGAATGGGGGGAGCGAGTCCGAGGATCACCCGCTGAAAGCTCCACTTCCAGGATTTGGACTTCCATGCGGCAAGTCCCCAAACACAAGCCCCAGACAAGTGCCCGAATGGGGGGAGCGAGTCCGAGTATCACCCGCTGAAAGCTCCACTTCCAGGATTTAGACTTCCACCGGGAAAGCCCACAAACACAAGCCTCAGACAGGTGCTCAACTGAGGGGAGCGAGTCCGAGTGTAACCCGCTGAAAGCTCCACTTCCAGGATTTGGACTTCCATGCGGCAAGTCCCCAATCATAAGCCCCAGACAAGTGCCCGAATGGGGGGAGCGAGTCCGAGTATCACCCGCTGAAAGCTCCACTTCCAGGATTTAGACTTCCACCGGGAAAGCCCACAAACACAAGCCTCAGACAGGTGCTCAACTGAGGGGAGCGAGTCCGAGTTCCACCCGCTGAAAGTTCCACTTCCAGGATTTTGACTTCCATGCGGCAAGTCCCCAAACACAAGCCCCAGACAGGTGCCTTACTGAGGGGAGCGAGTCCGAGTATCACCCGCTGAAAGCTCCACTTCCAGGATTTGGACTTCCATGCGGCAAGTCCCCAAACACAAGCCTCAGACAGGTGCTCGACTGAGGGGAGCGAGTCCGAGTACCAACCGCTGAAAGTTCCATTTCCAGGATTTAGACTTCCATGGGGCAAGTCCCCAAACACAAGCCCCAGACAAGTGCCCGAATGGGGGGAGCGAGTCCGAGCATCACCCGCTGAAAGCTCCACTTCCAGGATTTGGACTTCCATGCGGCAAGTCCCCAAACACAAGCCCCAGACAAGTGCCCGAATGGGGGGAGCGAGTCCGAGTATCACCCGCTGAAAGCTCCACTTCCAGGATTTAGACTTCCACCGGGAAAGCCCACAAACACAAGCATCAGACAGGTGCTCAATTGAGGGGAGCGATTCCGAGTTCCACCCGCTGAAAGTTCCACTTCCAGGATTTGAACTTCCATGGGGCAAGTCCCCAAACACAAGCCCCAGACATGTGCCCGACTGGGGGGAGCGAGTCCGAGCATCACCCGCTGAAAGCTCCACTTCCAGGATTTGGACTTCCATGCGGCAAGTCCCCAAACACAAGCCCCAGACAGGTGCCTTACTGAGGGGAGCGAGTCCGAGTATCACCCGCTGAAAGCTCCACTTCCAGGATTTGGACTTCCATGCGGCAAGTCCCCAAACACAAGCCCCAGACAAGTGCCCGAATGGGGGGAGCGATTCCGAGTACCACCCGCTGGAAGTTCCACTTCCAGGATTTGGACTTCCATGGGGCAAGTCCCCAAACACAAGCCCCAGACAAGTGCCCGAGTGGGGGGAGCGAGTCCGAGCATAACCCGCTGAAAGCTCCACTTCCAGGATTAAGACTTCCACCAGGCAAGCCCACAAACACAAGCCTCAGACAGGTGCTCAACTGAGGGGAGCGAGTCTGAGTACAACCCGCTGAAAGTTCCACTTCCAGGATTTGGACTTCCATGGGGCAAGTCCCCAAACACAAGCCCAAGACAGGTGCCCGACTGAGGCGAGCGAGTCCCAGTATCACCCGCTGGAAGTTCCACTTCCAGGATTTGGACTTCCATGGGGTAAGTCCCCAAACACAAAACTCAGACAGGTGCTCGACTGAGGGGAGCGAGTCCGAGTACCACCCGCTGAAAGTTCCACTTCCAGGATTTGGACTTCCATGCAGCAAGTCCCCAAACACAAGCCCCAGACAAGTGCCCGAATGGGGGGAGCGAGTCCGAGCATCACCCGCTGAAAGCTCCACTTCCAGGATTTGGACTTCCATGCGGCAAGTCCCCAAACACAAGCCCCAGACAAGTGCCCGAATGGGGGGAGCGAGTCCGAGTATCACCCGCTGAAAGCTCCACTTCCAGGATTTAGACTTCCACCGGGAAAGCCCACAAACACAAGCCTCAGACAGGTGCTCAACTGAGGGGAGCGAGTCCGAGTTCCACCCGCTGAAAGTTCCACTTCCAGGATTTGGACTTCCATGCGGCAAGTCCCCAAACACAAGCCCCAGACAGGTGCCTTACTAAGGGGAGCGAGTCCGAGTATCACCCGCTGAAAGCTCCACTTCCAGGATTTGGACTTCCATGCGGCAAGTCCCCAAACACAAGCCCCAGACAAGTGCCCGAATGGGGGGAGCGAGTCCGAGTATCACCCGCTGAAAGCTCCACTTCCAGGATTTAGACTTCCACCGGGAAAGCCCACAGACACAAGCCTCAGACAGGTGCTCAACTGAGGGGAGCGAGTCCCAGTGTCACCCGCTGAAAGCTCCACTTCCAGGATTTGGACTTCCATGCGGCAAGTCGCCAAACACAAGCCCCAGACAGGTGCCTTACTGAGGGGAGCGAGTCCGAGTATCACCCGCTGAAAGCTCCACTTCCAGGATTTGGACTTTCACCGGGAAAGCCCACAGACACAAGCCTCTGACAGGTGCTCAACTGAGGGGAGCGAGTCCGAGTTCCACCCGCTGAAAGTTCCACTTCCAGGATTTGGACTTCCATGCAGCAAGTCGCCAAACACAAGCCCCAGACAGGTGCCTTACTGTGGGGAGCGAGTCCGATTATCACCCGCTGAAAGCTCAACTTCCAGGATTTGGACTTCCATGCGGCAAGTCCCCAAACACAAGCCTCAGACAGGTGCTCGACTGAGGGGAGCGAGTCCGAGTACCACCCGCTGAAAGTTCCACTTCCAGGATTTGGACTTCCTTGGGTCAAGTCCCCAAACACAAGCCCCAGACAAGTGCCCGAATGGGGGGAGCGAGTCCGAGTATCACCCGCTGAAAGCTCCACTTCCAGGATTTGGACTTCCATGCGGCAAGTCCCCAAACACAAGCCCCAGACAAGTGCCCGAATGGGGGGAGCGAGTCCGAGTATCACCCGCTGAAAGCTCCACTTCCAGGATTTAGACTTCCACCGGGAAAGCCCACAAACACAAGCCTCAGACAGGTGCTCAACTGAGGGGAGCGAGTCCGAGTTCCACCCGCTGAAAGTTCCACTTCCAGGATTTGGACTTCCATGCGGCAAGTCCCCAAACACAAGCCCCAGACAGGTGCCTTACTGAGGGGAGCGAGTCCGAGAATCACCCGCTGAAAGCTCCACTTCCAGGATTTGGACTTCCATGCGGCAAGTCCCCAAACACAAGCCCCAGACAAGTGCCCGAATGGGGGGAGCGAGTCCGAGTATCACCCGCTGAAAGCTCCACTTCCAGGATTTAGACTTCCACCGGGAAAGCCCACAGACACAAGCCTCAGACAGGTGCTCAACTGAGGGGAGCGAGTCCGAGTTCCACCCGCTGAAAGTTCCACTTCCAGGATTTGGACTTCCATGCGGCAAGTCGCCAAACACAAGCCCCAGACAGGTGCCTTACTGAGGGGAGCGAGTCCGAGTATCACCCGCTGAAAGCTCCACTTCCAGGATTTGGACTTCCATGCGGCAAGTCCCCAAACACAAGCCTCAGACAGGTGCTCGACTGAGGGGAGCGAGTCCGAGTATCACCCGCTGAAAGCTCCACTTCCAGGATTTAGACTTCCACCGGGAAAGCCCACAGACACAAGCCTCAGACAGGTGCTCAACTGAGGGGAGCGAGTCCGAGTTCCACCCGCTGAAAGTTCCACTTCCAGGATTTGGACTTCCATGCGGCAAGTCGCCAAACACAAGCCCCAGACAGGTGCCTTACTGAGGGGAGCGAGTCCGAGTATCACCCGCTGAAAGCTCCACTTCCAGGATTTGGACTTCCATGCGGCAAGTCCCCAAACACAAGCCTCAGACAGGTGCTCGACTGAGGGGAGCGAGTCCGAGTACCACCCGCTGAAAGTTCCACTTCCAGGATTTGGACTTCCATGCGGCAAGTCCCCAAACACAAGCCCCAGACAAGTGCCCGAATTGGGGGAGCGAGTCCGAGTATCACCCGCTGAAAGCTCCACTTCCAAGAATTAGACTTCCACCGGGAAAGCCCACAAACACAAGCCTCAGACAGGTGCTCAACTGAGGGGAGCGAGTCCGAGTTCCACCCGCTGAAAGTTCCACTTCCAGGATTTGGACTTCCATGCGGCAAGTCCCCAAACACAAGCCCCAGACAGGTGCCTTACTGAGGGGAGCGAGTCCGAGTATCACCCGCTGAAAGCTCCACTTCCAGGATTTGGACTTCCATGCGGCAAGTCCCCAAACACAAGCCTCAGACAGGTGCTCGACTGAGGGGAGCGAGTCCGAGTACCACCCGCTGAAAGTTCCACTTCCAGGATTTGGACTTCCATGCGGCAAGTCCCCAAACACAAGCCCCAGACAGGTGCCCAACTGAGGGTAGCGATTCCGAGTACCACCCGCTGGAAGCTCCACTTCCAGGATTTGGACTTCCATGGGGCAAGTCCCCAAACACAAGCCCCAGACAAGTGCCCGAATGGGGGGAGCGAGTCCGAGTATCACCCGCTGAAAGCTCCACTTCCAGGATTTGGACTTCCATGCGGCAAGTCCCCAAACACAAGCCCCAGACAAGTGCCCGACTGGGGGGAGCGAGTCTGAGCATCCACCGCTGAAAGCTCCACTTCCAGGATTTGGACTTCCATGCGGCAAGTCCCCAAATACAAGCCCCAGACATGTGCCTTACTGAGGGGAGCGAGTCCGAGCATCACCCGCTGAAAGCTCCACTTCCAGGATTTGGACTTCCATGCGGCAAGTCCCCAAACACAAGCCCCAGACAAGTGCCCGAATGGGGGGAGCGAGTCCGAGGATCACCCGCTGAAAGCTCCACTTCCAGGATTTGGACTTCCATGCGGCAAGTCCCCAAACACAAGCCCCAGACAAGTGCCCGAATGGGGGGAGCGAGTCCGAGTATCACCCGCTGAAAGCTCCACTTCCAGGATTTAGACTTCCACCGGGAAAGCCCACAAACACAAGCCTCAGACAGGTGCTCAACTGAGGGGAGCGAGTCCGAGTGTAACCCGCTGAAAGCTCCACTTCCAGGATTTGGACTTCCATGCGGCAAGTCCCCAATCATAAGCCCCAGACAAGTGCCCGAATGGGGGGAGCGAGTCCGAGTATCACCCGCTGAAAGCTCCACTTCCAGGATTTAGACTTCCACCGGGAAAGCCCACAAACACAAGCCTCAGACAGGTGCTCAACTGAGGGGAGCGAGTCCGAGTTCCACCCGCTGAAAGTTCCACTTCCAGGATTTTGACTTCCATGCGGCAAGTCCCCAAACACAAGCCCCAGACAGGTGCCTTACTGAGGGGAGCGAGTCCGAGTATCACCCGCTGAAAGCTCCACTTCCAGGATTTGGACTTCCATGCGGCAAGTCCCCAAACACAAGCCTCAGACAGGTGCTCGACTGAGGGGAGCGAGTCCGAGTACCAACCGCTGAAAGTTCCATTTCCAGGATTTAGACTTCCATGGGGCAAGTCCCCAAACACAAGCCCCAGACAAGTGCCCGAATGGGGGGAGCGAGTCCGAGCATCACCCGCTGAAAGCTCCACTTCCAGGATTTGGACTTCCATGCGGCAAGTCCCCAAACACAAGCCCCAGACAAGTGCCCGAATGGGGGGAGCGAGTCCGAGTATCACCCGCTGAAAGCTCCACTTCCAGGATTTAGACTTCCACCGGGAAAGCCCACAAACACAAGCATCAGACAGGTGCTCAATTGAGGGGAGCGATTCCGAGTTCCACCCGCTGAAAGCTCCACTTCCAGGATTTGGACTTCCATGCGGCAAGTCCCCAAACACAAGCCCCAGACAGGTGCCTGACTGAGGGGAGCGAGTCCGAGTATCACCCGCTGAAAGCTCCACTTCCAGGATTTGGACTTCCATGGGGCAAGTCCCCAAACACAAGCCCCAGACAAGTGCCCGAATGGGGGGAGCGAGTCCGAGTATCACCCGCTGAAAGCTCCACTTCCAGGATTTGGACTTCCATGCGGCAAGTCCCCAAACACAAGCCCCAGACAAGTGCCCGACTGGGGGGAGCGAGTCTGAGCATCCACCGCTGAAAGCTCCACTTCCAGGATTTGGACTTCCATGCGGCAAGTCCCCAAATACAAGCCCCAGACATGTGCCTTACTGAGGGGAGCGAGTCCGAGCATCACCCGCTGAAAGCTCCACTTCCAGGATTTGGACTTCCATGCGGCAAGTCCCCAAACACAAGCCCCAGACAAGTGCCCGAATGGGGGGAGCGAGTCCGAGGATCACCCGCTGAAAGCTCCACTTCCAGGATTTGGACTTCCATGCGGCAAGTCCCCAAACACAAGCCCCAGACAAGTGCCCGAATGGGGGGAGCGAGTCCGAGTATCACCCGCTGAAAGCTCCACTTCCAGGATTTAGACTTCCACCGGGAAAGCCCACAAACACAAGCCTCAGACAGGTGCTCAACTGAGGGGAGCGAGTCCGAGTGTAACCCGCTGAAAGCTCCACTTCCAGGATTTGGACTTCCATGCGGCAAGTCCCCAATCATAAGCCCCAGACAAGTGCCCGAATGGGGGGAGCGAGTCCGAGTATCACCCGCTGAAAGCTCCACTTCCAGGATTTAGACTTCCACCGGGAAAGCCCACAAACACAAGCCTCAGACAGGTGCTCAACTGAGGGGAGCGAGTCCGAGTTCCACCCGCTGAAAGTTCCACTTCCAGGATTTTGACTTCCATGCGGCAAGTCCCCAAACACAAGCCCCAGACAGGTGCCTTACTGAGGGGAGCGAGTCCGAGTATCACCCGCTGAAAGCTCCACTTCCAGGATTTGGACTTCCATGCGGCAAGTCCCCAAACACAAGCCTCAGACAGGTGCTCGACTGAGGGGAGCGAGTCCGAGTACCA
The DNA here is from genome assembly GCF_054856515.1 of Filicampus tigris. Classification (NCBI taxonomy): domain Eukaryota; kingdom Metazoa; phylum Chordata; class Actinopteri; order Syngnathiformes; family Syngnathidae; genus Filicampus; species Filicampus tigris. Next base: position 73,031 of record NW_028233408.1, on the reverse strand, counting down.
ACCGCTGAAAGTTCCATTTCCAGGATTTAGACTTCCATGGGGCAAGTCCCCAAACACAAGCCCCAGACAAGTGCCCGAATGGGGGGAGCGAGTCCGAGCATCACCCGCTGAAAGCTCCACTTCCAGGATTTGGACTTCCATGCGGCAAGTCCCCAAACACAAGCCCCAGACAAGTGCCCGAATGGGGGGAGCGAGTCCGAGTATCACCCGCTGAAAGCTCCACTTCCAGGATTTAGACTTCCACCGGGAAAGCCCACAAACACAAGCATCAGACAGGTGCTCAATTGAGGGGAGCGATTCCGAGTTCCACCCGCTGAAAGTTCCACTTCCAGGATTTGAACTTCCATGGGGCAAGTCCCCAAACACAAGCCCCAGACATGTGCCCGACTGGGGGGAGCGAGTCCGAGCATCACCCGCTGAAAGCTCCACTTCCAGGATTTGGACTTCCATGCGGCAAGTCCCCAAACACAAGCCCCAGACAGGTGCCTTACTGAGGGGAGCGAGTCCGAGTATCACCCGCTGAAAGCTCCACTTCCAGGATTTGGACTTCCATGCGGCAAGTCCCCAAACACAAGCCCCAGACAAGTGCCCGAATGGGGGGAGCGATTCCGAGTACCACCCGCTGGAAGTTCCACTTCCAGGATTTGGACTTCCATGGGGCAAGTCCCCAAACACAAGCCCCAGACAAGTGCCCGAGTGGGGGGAGCGAGTCCGAGCATAACCCGCTGAAAGCTCCACTTCCAGGATTAAGACTTCCACCAGGCAAGCCCACAAACACAAGCCTCAGACAGGTGCTCAACTGAGGGGAGCGAGTCTGAGTACAACCCGCTGAAAGTTCCACTTCCAGGATTTGGACTTCCATGGGGCAAGTCCCCAAACACAAGCCCAAGACAGGTGCCCGACTGAGGCGAGCGAGTCCCAGTATCACCCGCTGGAAGTTCCACTTCCAGGATTTGGACTTCCATGGGGTAAGTCCCCAAACACAAAACTCAGACAGGTGCTCGACTGAGGGGAGCGAGTCCGAGTACCACCCGCTGAAAGTTCCACTTCCAGGATTTGGACTTCCATGCAGCAAGTCCCCAAACACAAGCCCCAGACAAGTGCCCGAATGGGGGGAGCGAGTCCGAGCATCACCCGCTGAAAGCTCCACTTCCAGGATTTGGACTTCCATGCGGCAAGTCCCCAAACACAAGCCCCAGACAAGTGCCCGAATGGGGGGAGCGAGTCCGAGTATCACCCGCTGAAAGCTCCACTTCCAGGATTTAGACTTCCACCGGGAAAGCCCACAAACACAAGCCTCAGACAGGTGCTCAACTGAGGGGAGCGAGTCCGAGTTCCACCCGCTGAAAGTTCCACTTCCAGGATTTGGACTTCCATGCGGCAAGTCCCCAAACACAAGCCCCAGACAGGTGCCTTACTAAGGGGAGCGAGTCCGAGTATCACCCGCTGAAAGCTCCACTTCCAGGATTTGGACTTCCATGCGGCAAGTCCCCAAACACAAGCCCCAGACAAGTGCCCGAATGGGGGGAGCGAGTCCGAGTATCACCCGCTGAAAGCTCCACTTCCAGGATTTAGACTTCCACCGGGAAAGCCCACAGACACAAGCCTCAGACAGGTGCTCAACTGAGGGGAGCGAGTCCGAGTTCCACCCGCTGAAAGTTCCACTTCCAGGATTTGGACTTCCATGCGGCAAGTCGCCAAACACAAGCCCCAGACAGGTGGCTCCACTTCCAGGATTTTGACTTCCACCGGGAAAGCCCACAAACACAAGCCTCAGACAGGTGCTCAACTGAGGGGAGCGAGTCCGAGTGTCACCCGCTGAAAGCTCCACTTCCAGGATTTGGACTTCCATGCGGCAAGTCCCCAAACACAAGCCTCAGACAGGTGCTCGACTGAGGGGAGCGAGTCCGAGTACCACCCGCTGAAAGTTCCACTTCCAGGATTTGGACTTCCATGGGGCAAGTCCCCAAACACAAGCCCCAGACAAGTGCCCGAATGGGGGGAGCGAGTCCGAGTATCACCCGCTGAAAGCTCCACTTCCAGGATTTGGACTTCCATGCGGTAAGTCCCCAAACACAAGCCCCAGACAAGTGCCCGAATGGGGGGAGCGAGTCCGAGTATCACCCGCTGAAAGCTCCACTTCCAGGATTTAGACTTCCACCGGGAAAGCCCACAAACACAAGCCTCAGACAGGTGCTCAACTGAGGGGAGCGAGTCCCAGTGTCACCCGCTGAAAGCTCCACTTCCAGGATTTGGACTTCCATGCGGCAAGTCCCCAAACACAAGCCCCAGGCAAGTGCCCGAATGGGGGGAGCGAGTCCGAGTATCACCCGCTGAAAGCTCCACTTCCAGGATTTAGACTTTCACCGGGAAAGCCCACAGACACAAGCCTCAGACAGGTGCTTAACTGAGGGGAGCGAGTCCGAGTTCCACCCGCTGAAAGTTCCACTTCCAGGATTTGGACTTCCATGCAGCAAGTCGCCAAACACAAGCCCCAGACAGGTGCCTTACTGAGGGGAGCGAGTCCGATTATCACCCGCTGAAAGCTCCACTTCCAGGATTTGGACTTCCATGCGGCAAGTCCCCAAACACAAGCCTCAGACAGGTGCTCGACTGAGGGGAGCGAGTCCGAGTACCACCCGCTGAAAGTTCCACTTCCAGGATTTGGACTTCCTTGGGTCAAGTCCCCAAACACAAGCCCCAGACAAGTGTCCGAATGGGGGGAGCGAGTCCGAGTATCACCCGCTGAAAGCTCCACTTCCAGGATTTGGACTTCCATGCGGCAAGTCCCCAAACACAAGCCCCAGACAAGTGCCCGAATGGGGGGAGAGAGTCCGAGTATCACCCGCTGAAAGCTCCACTTCCAGGATTTAGACTTCCACCGGGAAAGCCCACAAACACAAGCCTCAGACAGGTGCTCAACTGAGGGGAGCGAGTCCGAGTTCCACCCGCTGAAAGTTCCACTTCCAGGATTTGGACTTCCATGCGGCAAGTCCCCAAACACAAGCCCCAGACAGGTGCCTTACTGAGGGGAGCGAGTCCGAGAATCACCCGCTGAAAGCTCCACTTCCAGGATTTGGACTTCCATGCGGCAAGTCCCCAAACACAAGCCCCAGACAAGTGCCCGAATGGGGGGAGCGAGTCCGAGTATCACCCGCTGAAAGCTCCACTTCCAGGATTTAGACTTCCACCGGGAAAGCCCACAGACACAAGCCTCAGACAGGTGCTCAACTGAGGGGAGCGAGTCCGAGTTCCACCCGCTGAAAGTTCCACTTCCAGGATTTGGACTTCCATGCGGCAAGTCGCCAAACACAAGCCCCAGACAGGTGCTCGACTGAGGGGAGCGAGTCCGAGTACCACCCGCTGAAAGTTCCACTTCCAGGATTTGGACTTCCATGCGGCAAGTCCCCAAACACAAGCCCCAGACAAGTGCCCGAATTGGGGGAGCGAGTCCGAGTATCACCCGCTGAAAGCTCCACTTCCAGGATTTAGACTTCCACCGGAAAGCCCACAAACACAAGCCTCAGACAGGTGCTCAACTGAGGGGAGCGAGTCCGAGTTCCACCCGCTGAAAGTTCCACTTCCAGGATTTGGACTTCCATGCGGCAAGTCCCCAAACACAAGCCCCAGACAGGTGCCTTACTGAGGGGAGCGAGTCCGAGAATCACCCGCTGAAAGCTCCACTTCCAGGATTTGGACTTCCATGCGGCAAGTCCCCAAACACAAGCCCCAGACAAGTGCCCGAATGGGGGGAGCGAGTCCGAGTATCACCCGCTGAAAGCTCCACTTCCAGGATTTAGACTTCCACCGGGAAAGCCCACAGACACAAGCCTCAGACAGGTGCTCAACTGAGGGGAGCGAGTCCGAGTTCCACCCGCTGAAAGTTCCACTTCCAGGATTTGGACTTCCTTGGGTCAAGTCCCCAAACACAAGCCCCAGACAAGTGTCCGAATGGGGGGAGCGAGTCCGAGTATCACCCGCTGAAAGCTCCACTTCCAGGATTTGGACTTCCATGCGGCAAGTCCCCAAACACAAGCCCCAGACAAGTGCCCGAATGGGGGGAGCGAGTCCGAGTATCACCCGCTGAAAGCTCCACTTCCAGGATTTAGACTTCCACCGGAAAGCCCACAAACACAAGCCTCAGACAGGTGCTCAACTGAGGGGAGCGAGTCCGAGTTCCACCCGCTGAAAGTTCCACTTCCAGGATTTGGACTTCCATGCGGCAAGTCCCCAAACACAAGCCCCAGACAGGTGCCTTACTGAGGGGAGCGAGTCCGAGAATCACCCGCTGAAAGCTCCACTTCCAGGATTTGGACTTCCATGCGGCAAGTCCCCAAACACAAGCCCCAGACAAGTGCCCGAATGGGGGGAGCGAGTCCGAGTATCACCCGCTGAAAGCTCCACTTCCAGGATTTAGACTTCCACCGGGAAAGCCCACAGACACAAGCCTCAGACAGGTGCTCAACTGAGGGGAGCGAGTCCGAGTTCCACCCGCTGAAAGTTCCACTTCCAGGATTTGGACTTCCATGCGGCAAGTCGCCAAACACAAGCCCCAGACAGGTGCTCGACTGAGGGGAGCGAGTCCGAATATCACCCGCTGAAAGCTCCACTTCCAGGATTTGGACTTCCATGCGGCAAGTCCCCAAACACAAGCCTCAGACAGGTGCTCGACTGAGGGGAGCGAGTCCGAGTACCACCCGCTGAAAGTTCCACTTCCAGGATTTGGACTTCCATGCGGCAAGTCCCCAAACACAAGCCCCAGACAAGTGCCCGAATTGGGGGAGCGAGTCCGAGTATCACCCGCTGAAAGCTCCACTTCCAGGATTTAGACTTCCACCGGAAAGCCCACAAACACAAGCCTCAGACAGGTGCTCAACTGAGGGGAGCGAGTCCGAGTTCCACCCGCTGAAAGTTCCACTTCCAGGATTTGGACTTCCATGCAGCAAGTCCCCAAACACAAGCCCCAGACAGGTGCCTTACTGAGGGTAGCGAGTCCGAGAATCACCCGCTGAAAGCTCCACTTCCAGGATTTGGACTTCCATGCGGCAAGTCCCCAAACACAAGCCCCAGACAAGTGCCCGAATGGGGGGAGCGAGTCCGAGTATCACCCGCTGAAAGCTCCACTTCCAGGATTTAGACTTCCACCGGGAAAGCCCACAGACACAAGCCTCAGACAGGTGCTCAACTGAGGGGAGCGAGTCCGAGTTCCACCCGCTGAAAGTTCCACTTCCAGGATTTGGACTTCCATGCGGCAAGTCGCCAAACACAAGCCCCAGACAGGTGCCTTACTGAGGGGAGCGAGTCCGAGTATCACCCGCTGAAAGCTCCACTTCCAGGATTTGGACTTCCATGCGGCAAGTCCCCAAACACAAGCCCCAGACAGGTGCTCGACTGAGGGGAGCGAGTCCGAGTACCACCCGCTGAAAGTTCCACTTCCAGGATTTGGACTTCCATGCGGCAAGTCCCCAAACACAAGCCCCAGACAAGTGCCCGAATTGGGGGAGCGAGTCCGAGTATCACCCGCTGAAAGCTCCACTTCCAAGAATTAGACTTCCACCGGGAAAGCCCACAAACACAAGCCTCAGACAGGTGCTCAACTGAGGGGAGCGAGTCCGAGTTCCACCCGCTGAAAGTTCCACTTCCAGGATTTGGACTTCCATGCGGCAAGTCCCCAAACACAAGCCCCAGACAGGTGCCTTACTGAGGGGAGCGAGTCCGAGTATCACCCGCTGAAAGCTCCACTTCCAGGATTTGGACTTCCATGCGGCAAGTCCCCAAACACAAGCCTCAGACAGGTGCTCGACTGAGGGGAGCGAGTCCGAGTACCACCCGCTGAAAGTTCCACTTCCAGGATTTGGACTTCCATGCGGCAAGTCCCCAAACACAAGCCCCAGACAGGTGCCCAACTGAGGGTAGCGATTCCGAGTACCACCCGCTGGAAGCTCCACTTCCAGGATTTGGACTTCCATGGGGCAAGTCCCCAAACACAAGCCCCAGACAAGTGCCCGAATGGGGGGAGCGAGTCCGAGTATCACCCGCTGAAAGCTCCACTTCCAGGATTTGGACTTCCATGCGGCAAGTCCCCAAACACAAGCCCCAGACAAGTGCCCGACTGGGGGGAGCGAGTCTGAGCATCCACCGCTGAAAGCTCCAATTCCAGGATTTGGACTTCCATGCGGCAAGTCCCCAAATACAAGCCCCAGACATGTGCCTTACTGAGGGGAGCGAGTCCGAGCATCACCCGCTGAAAGCTCCACTTCCAGGATTTGGACTTCCATGCGGCAAGTCCCCAAACACAAGCCCCAGACAAGTGCCCGAATGGGGGGAGCGAGTCCGAGGATCACCCGCTGAAAGCTCCACTTCCAGGATTTGGACTTCCATGCGGCAAGTCCCCAAACACAAGCCCCAGACAAGTGCCCGAATGGGGGGAGCGAGTCCGAGTATCACCCGCTGAAAGCTCCACTTCCAGGATTTAGACTTCCACCGGGAAAGCCCACAAACACAAGCCTCAGACAGGTGCTCAACTGAGGGGAGCGAGTCCGAGTTCCACCCGCTGAAAGTTCCACTTCCAGGATTTGGACTTCCATGCGGCAAGTCCCCAAACACAAGCCCCAGACAGGTGCCTTACTGAGGGGAGCGAGTCCGAGAATCACCCGCTGAAGGCTCCACTTCCAGGATTTGGACTTCCATGCGGCAAGTCCCCAAACACAAGCCCCAGACAAGTGCCCGAATGGGGGGAGCGAGTCCGAGTATCACCCGCTGAAAGCTCCACTTCCAGGATTTAGACTTCCACCGGGAAAGCCCACAGACACAAGCCTCAGACAGGTGCTCAACTGAGGGGAGCGAGTCCGAGTTCCACCCGCTGAAAGTTCCACTTCCAGGATTTGGACTTCCATGCGGCAAGTCGCCAAACACAAGCCCCAGACAGGTGCCTTACTGAGGGGAGCGAGTCCGAGTATCACCCGCTGAAAGCTCCACTTCCAGGATTTGGACTTCCATGCGGCAAGTCCCCAAACACAAGCCTCAGACAGGTGCTCGACTGAGGGGAGCGAGTCCGAGTATCACCCGCTGAAAGCTCCACTTCCAGGATTTAGACTTCCACCGGGAAAGCCCACAGACACAAGCCTCAGACAGGTGCTCAACTGAGGGGAGCGAGTCCGAGTTCCACCCGCTGAAAGTTCCACTTCCAGGATTTGGACTTCCATGCGGCAAGTCGCCAAACACAAGCCCCAGACAGGTGCCTTACTGAGGGGAGCGAGTCCGAGTATCACCCGCTGAAAGCTCCACTTCCAGGATTTGGACTTCCATGCGGCAAGTCCCCAAACACAAGCCTCAGACAGGTGCTCGACTGAGGGGAGCGAGTCCGAGTACCACCCGCTGAAAGTTCCACTTCCAGGATTTGGACTTCCATGCGGCAAGTCCCCAAACACAAGCCCCAGACAAGTGCCCGAATTGGGGGAGCGAGTCCGAGTATCACCCGCTGAAAGCTCCACTTCCAAGAATTAGACTTCCACCGGGAAAGCCCACAAACACAAGCCTCAGACAGGTGCTCAACTGAGGGGAGCGAGTCCGAGTTCCACCCGCTGAAAGTTCCACTTCCAGGATTTGGACTTCCATGCGGCAAGTCCCCAAACACAAGCCTCAGACAGGTGCTCGACTGAGGGGAGCGAGTCCGAGTATCACCCGCTGAAAGCTCCACTTCCAGGATTTGGACTTCCATGCGGCAAGTCCCCAAACACAAGCCTCAGACAGGTGCTCGACTGAGGGGAGCGAGTCCGAGCATCACCCGCTGAAAGCTCCACTTCCAGGATTTGGACTTCCATGCGGCAAGTCCCCAAACACAAGCCCCAGACAAGTGCCCGAATGGGGGGAGCGAGTCCGAGTATAACCCGCTGAAAGCTCCACTTCCTGGATTTAGACTTCCACCGGGAAAGCCCAAAACACAAGCCTCAGACAGGTGCTCAACTGAGGGGAGCGAGTCCGAGTTCCACCCGCTGAAAGTTCCACTTCCAGAATTTGGACTTCCATGGGGCAAGTCCCCAAACACAAGCCCCAGACAAGTGCCCGACTGGGGGGAGCGAGTCCGAGCATCACCCGCTGAAAGCTCCACTTCCAGGATTTGGACTTCCATGCGGCAAGTCCCCAAACACAAGCCCCAGGCAAGTGCCCGAATGGGGGGAGCGAGTCCGAGTATCACCCGCTGAAAACTCCACTTCCAGGATTTAGACTTTCACCGGGAAAGCCCACAGACACAAGCCTCAGACAGGTGCTCAACTGAGGGGAGCGAGTCCGAGTTCCACCCGCTGAAAGTTCCACTTCCAGGATTTGGACTTCCATGCAGCAAGTCGCCAAACACAAGCCCCAGACAGGTGCCTTACTGAGGGGAGCGAGTCCGATTATCACCCGCTGAAAGCTCCACTTCCAGGATTTGGACTTCCATGCGGCAAGTCCCCAAACACAAGCCTCAGACAGGTGCTCGACTGAGGGGAGCGAGTCCGAGTACCACCCGCTGAAAGTTCCACTTCCAGGATTTGAACTTCCTTGGGTCAAGTCCCCAAACACAAGCCCCAGACAAGTGCCCGAATGGGGGGAGCGAGTCCGAGTATCACCCGCTGAAAGCTCCACTTCCAGGATTTGGACTTCCATGCGGCAAGTCCCCAAACACAAGCCCCAGACAAGTGCCCGAATGGGGGGAGCGAGTCCGAGTATCACCCGCTGAAAGCTCCACTTCCAGGATTTAGACTTCCACCGGGAAAGCCCACAAACACAAGCCTCAGACAGGTGCTCAACTGAGGGGAGCGAGTCCGAGTTCCACCCGCTGAAAGTTCCACTTCCAGGATTTGGACTTCCATGCGGCAAGTCCCCAAACACAAGCCCCAGACAGGTGCCTTACTGAGGGGAGCGAGTCCGAGAATCACCCGCTGAAAGCTCCACTTCCAGGATTTGGACTTCCATGCGGCAAGTCCCCAAACACAAGCCCCAGACAAGTGCCCGAATAGGGGGAGCGAGTCCGAGTATCACCCGCTGAAAGCTCCACTTCCAGGATTTAGACTTCCAACGGGAAAGCCCACAGACACAAGCCTCAGACAGGTGCTCAACTGAGGGGAGCGAGTCAGAGTTCCACCCGCTGAAAGTTCCACTTCCAGGATTTGGACTTCCATGCGGCAAGTCGCCAAACACAAGCCCCAGACAGGTGCCTTACTGAGGGGAGCGAGTCAGAGTATCACCCGCTGAAAGCTCCACTTCCAGGATTTGGACTTCCATGCGGCAAGTCCCCAAACACAAGCCTCAGACAGGTGCTCGACTGAGGGGAGCGAGTCCGAGTACCACCCGCTGAAAGTTCCACTTCCAGGATTTGGACTTCCATGCGGCAAGTCCCCAAACACAAGCCCCAGACAAGTGCCCGAATTGGGGGAGCGAGTCCGAGTATCACCCGCTGAAAGCTCCACTTCCAGGATTTAGACTTCCACCGGAAAGCCCACAAACACAAGCCTCAGACAGGTGCTCAACTGAGGGGAGCGAGTCCGAGTTCCACCAGCTGAAAGTTCCACTTCCAGGATTTGGACTTCCATGCGGCAAGTCCCCAAACACAAGCCCCAGACAGGTGCCTTACTGAGGGGAGCGAGTCCGAGTATCACCCGCTGAAAGCTCCACTTCCAGGATTTGGACTTCCATGCGGCAAGTCCCCAAACACAAGCCTCAGACAGGTGCTCGACTGAGGGGAGCGAGTCCGAGTACCACCCGCTGAAAGTTCCACTTCCAGGATTTGGACTTCCATGCGGCAAGTCCCCAAACACAAGCCTCAGACAGGTGCTCAACTGAGGGGAGCGAGTCCGAGTTCCACCCGCTGAAAGTTCCACTTCCAGGATTTGGACTTCCTTGGGTCAAGTCCCCAAACACAAGCCCCAGACAAGTGCCCGAATGGGGGGAGCGAGTCCGAGTATCACCCGCTGAAAGCTCCACTTCCAGGATTTAGACTTCCACCGGGAAAGCCCACAAACACAAGCCTCAGACAGGTGCTCAACTGAGGGGAGCGAGTCCGAGTTCCACCCGCTGAAAGTTCCACTTCCAGGATTTGGACTTCCATGCGGCAAGTCCCCAAACACAAGCCCCAGACAGGTGCCTTACTGAGGGGAGCGAGTCCGAGTATCACCCGCTGAAAGCTCCACTTCCAGGATTTGGACTTCCATGCGGCAAGTCCCCAAACACAAGCCCCAGACAAGTGCCCGAATGGGGGGAGCGATTCCGAGTACCACCCGCTGGAAGTTCCACTTCCAGGATTTGGACTTCCATGGGGCAAGTCCCCAAACACAAGCCCCAGACAAGTGCCCGAGTGGGGGGAGCGAGTCCGAGCATAACCCGCTGAAAGCTCCACTTCCAGGATTAAGACTTCCACCAGGCAAGCCCACAAACACAAGCCTCAGACAGGTGCTCAACTGAGGGGAGCGAGTCTGAGTACAACCCGCTGAAAGTTCCACTTCCAGGATTTGGACTTCCATGGGGCAAGTCCCCAAACACAAGCCCAAGACAGGTGCCCGACTGAGGCGAGCGAGTCCGAGTATCACCCGCTGGAAGTTCCACTTCCAGGATTTGGACTTCCATGGGGTAAGTCCCCAAACACAAGACTCAGACAGGTGCTCGACTGAGGGGAGCGAGTCCGAGTACCACCCGCTGAAAGTTCCACTTCCAGGATTTGGACTTCCATGCAGCAAGTCCCCAAACACAAGCCCCAGACAAGTGCCCGAATGGGGGGAGCGAGTCCGAGCATCACCCGCTGAAAGCTCCACGTCCAGGATTTGGACTTCCATGCGGCAAGTCCCCAAACACAAGCCCCAGACAAGTGCCCGAATGGGGGGAGCGAGTCCGAGTATCACCCGCTGAAAGCTCCACTTCCAGGATTTAGACTTCCACCGGGAAAGCCCACAAACACAAGCCTCAGACAGGTGCTCAACTGAGGGGAGCGAGTCCGAGTTCCACCCGCTGAAAGTTCCACTTCCAGGATTTGGACTTCCATGCGGCAAGTCCCCAAACACAAGCCCCAGACAGGTGCCTTACTGAGGGGAGCGAGTCCGAGTATCACCCGCTGAAAGCTCCACTTCCAGGATTTGGACTTCCACCGGGAAAGCCCACAAACACAAGCCTCAGACAGGTGCTCAACTGAGGGGAGCGAGTCCCAGTGTCACCCGCTGAAAGCTCCACTTCCAGGATTTGGACTTCCATGCGGCAAGTCCCCAAACATAAGCCCCAGACAAGTGCCCGAATGGGGGGAGCGAGTCCGAGTATCACCCGCTGAAAGCTCCACTTCCAGGATTTAGACTTCCACCGGGAAAGCCCACAAACACAAGCCTCAGACAGGTGCTCAACTGAGGGGAGCGAGTCCGAGTTCCACCCGCTGAAAGTTCCACTTCCAGGATTTGGACTTCCATGCGGCAAGTCCCCAAACACAAGCCCCAGACAGGTGCTCAACTGAGGGGAGCGAGTCCCAGTGTCACCCGCTGAAAGCTCCACTTCCAGGATTTGGACTTCCATGCGGCAAGTCCCCAAACATAAGCCCCAGACAAGTGCCCGAATGGGGGGAGCGAGTCCGAGTATCACCCGCTGAAAGCTCCACTTCCAGGATTTAGACTTCCACCGGGAAAGCCCACAAACACAAGCCTCAGACAGGTGCTCAACTGAGGGGAGCGAGTCCGAGTTCCACCCGCTGAAAGTTCCACTTCCAGGATTTGGACTTCCATGCGGCAAGTCCCCAAACACAAGCCCCAGACAGGTGCCCAACTGAGGGTAGCGATTCCGAGTACCACCCGCTGGAAGCTCCACTTCCAGGATTTGGACTTCCATGGGGCAAGTCCCCAAACACAAGCCCCAGTCAAGTGCCCGAATGGGGGGAGCGAGTCTGAGCATCCACCGCTGAAAGCTCCACTTCCAGGATTTGGACTTCCATGCGGCAAGTCCCCAAATACAAGCCCCAGACATGTGCCTTACTGAGGGGAGCGAGTCCGAGCATCACCCGCTGAAAGCTCCACTTCCAGGATTTGGACTTCCATGCGGCAAGTCCCCAAACACAAGCCCCAGACAAGTGCCCGAATGGGGGGAGCGAGTCCGAGTATAACCCGCTGAAAGCTCCACTTCCTGGATTTAGACTTCCACCGGGAAAGCCCAAAACACAAGCCTCAGACAGGTGCTCAACTGAGGGGAGCGAGTCCGAGTTCCACCCGCTGAAAGTTCCACTTCCAGAATTTGGACTTCCACCGGGAAAGCCCACAAACACAAGCCTCAGACAGGTGCTCAACTGAGGGGAGCGAGTCCCAGTGTCACCCGCTGAAAGCTCCACTTCCAGGATTTGGACTTCCATGCGGCAAGTCCCCAAACATAAGCCCCAGACAAGTGCCCGAATGGGGGGAGCGAGTCCGAGTATCACCCGCTGAAAGCTCCACTTCCAGGATTTAGACTTCCACCGGGAAAGCCCACAAACACAAGCCTCAGACAGGTGCTCAACTGAGGGGAGCGAGTCCGAGTTCCACCCGCTGAAAGTTCCACTTCCAGGATTTGGACTTCCATGCGGCAAGTCCCCAAACACAAGCCCCAGACAGGTGCCCAACTGAGGGTAGCGATTCCGAGTACCACCCGCTGGAAGCTCCACTTCCAGGATTTGGACTTCCATGGGGCAAGTCCCCAAACACAAGCCCCAGAAAAGTGCCCGAATGGGGGGAGCGAGTCTGAGCATCCACCGCTGAAAGCTCCACTTCCAGGATTTGGACTTCCATGCGGCAAGTCCCCAAATACAAGCCCCAGACATGTGCCTTACTGAGGGGAGCGAGTCCGAGCATCACCCGCTGAAAGCTCCACTTCCAGGATTTGGACTTCCATGCGGCAAGTCCCCAAACACAAGCCCCAGACAAGTGCCCGAATGGGGGGAGCGAGTCCGAGTATAACCCGCTGAAAGCTCCACTTCCTGGATTTAGACTTCCACCGGGAAAGCCCAAAACACAAGCCTCAGACAGGTGCTCAACTGAGGGGAGCGAGTCCGAGTTCCACCCGCTGAAAGTTCCACTTCCAGAATTTGGACTTCCATGGGGCAAGTCCCCAAACACAAGCCCCAGACAAGTGCCCGACTGGGGGGAGCGAGTCCGAGCATCACCCGCTGAAAGCTCCACTTCCAGGATTTGGACTTCCATGCGGCAAGTCCCCAAACACAAGCCCCAGGCAAGTGCCCGAATGGGGGGAGCGAGTCCGAGTATCACCCGCTGAAAGCTCCACTTCCAGGATTTAGACTTTCACCGGGAAAGCCTACAGACACAAGCCTCTGACAGGTGCTCAACTGAGGGGAGCGAGTCCGAGTTCCACCCGCTGAAAGTTCCACTTCCAGGATTTGGACTTCCATGCAGCAAGTCGCCAAACACAAGCCCCAGACAGGTGCCTTACTGAGGGGAGCGAGTCCGATTATCACCCGCTGAAAGCTCAACTTCCAGGATTTGGACTTCCATGCGGCAAGTCCCCAAACACAAGCCTCAGACAGGTGCTCGACTGAGGGGAGCGAGTCCGAGTACCACCCGCTGAAAGTTCCACTTCCAGGATTTGGACTTCCTTGGGTCAAGTCCCCAAACACAAGCCCCAAACAAGTGCCCGAATGGGGGGAGCGAGTCCGAGTATCACCCGCTGAAAGCTCCACTTCCAGGATTTGGACTTCCATGCGGCAAGTCCCCAAACACAAGCCCCAGACAAGTGCCCGAATGGGGGGAGCGAGTCCGAGTATCACCCGCTGAAAGCTCCACTTCCAGGATTTAGACTTCCACCGGGAAAGCCCACAAACACAAGCCTCAGACAGGTGCTCAACTGAGGGGAGCGAGTCCGAGTTCCACCCGCTGAAAGTTCCACTTCCAGGATTTGGACTTCCATGCGGCAAGTCCCCAAACACAAGCCCCAGACAGGTGCCTTACTGAGGGGAGCGAGTCCGAGAATCACCCGCTGAAAGCTCCACTTCCAGGATTTGGACTTCCATGCGGCAAGTCCCCAAACACAAGCCCCAGACAAGTGCCCAAATGGGGGGAGCGAGTCCGAGTATCACCCGCTGAAAGCTCCACTTCCAGGATTTAGACTTCCACCGGGAAAGCCCACAGACACAAGCCTCAGACAGGTGCTCAACTGAGGGGAGCGAGTCCGAGTTCCACCCGCTGAAAGTTCCACTTCCAGGATTTGGACTTCCATGCGGCAAGTCGCCAAACACAAGCCCCAGACAGGTGCCTTACTGAGGGGAGCGAGTCCGAGTATCACCCGCTGAAAGCTCCACTTCCAGGATTTGGACTTCCATGCGGCAAGTCCCCAAACACAAGCCTCAGACAGGTGCTCGACTGAGGGGAGCGAGTCCGAGTATCACCCGCTGAAAGCTCCACTTCCAGGATTTAGACTTCCACCGGGAAAGCCCACAGACACAAGCCTCAGACAGGTGCTCAACTGAGGGGAGCGAGTCCGAGTTCCACCCGCTGAAAGTTCCACTTCCAGGATTTGGACTTCCATGCGGCAAGTCGCCAAACACAAGCCCCAGACAGGTGCCTTACTGAGGGGAGCGAGTCCGAGTATCACCCGCTGAAAGCTCCACTTCCAGGATTTGGACTTCCATGCGGCAAGTCCCCAAACACAAGCCTCAGACAGGTGCTCGACTGAGGGGAGCGAGTCCGAGTACCACCCGCTGAAAGTTCCACTTCCAGGATTTGGACTTCCATGCGGCAAGTCCCCAAACACAAGCCCCAGACAAGTGCCCGAATTGGGGGAGCGAGTCCGAGTATCACCCGCTGAAAGCTCCACTTCCAAGAATTAGACTTCCACCGGGAAAGCCCACAAACACAAGCCTCAGACAGGTGCTCAACTGAGGGGAGCGAGTCCGAGTTCCACCCGCTGAAAGTTCCACTTCCAGGATTTGGACTTCCATGCGGCAAGTCCCCAAACACAAGCCCCAGACAGGTGCCTTACTGAGGGGAGCGAGTCCGAGTATCACCCGCTGAAAGCTCCACTTCCAGGATTTGGACTTCCATGCGGCAAGTCCCCAAACACAAGCCTCAGACAGGTGCTCGACTGAGGGGAGCGAGTCCGAGTACCACCCGCTGAAAGTTCCACTTCCAGGATTTGGACTTCCATGCGGCAAGTCCCCAAACACAAGCCCCAGACAGGTGCCCAACTGAGGGTAGCGATTCCGAGTACCACCCGCTGGAAGCTCCACTTCCAGGATTTGGACTTCCATGGGGCAAGTCCCCAAACACAAGCCCCAGACAAGTGCCCGAATGGGGGGAGCGAGTCCGAGTATCACCCGCTGAAAGCTCCACTTCCAGGATTTGGACTTCCATGCGGCAAGTCCCCAAACACAAGCCCCAGACAAGTGCCCGACTGGGGGGAGCGAGTCTGAGCATCCACCGCTGAAAGCTCCACTTCCAGGATATGGACTTCCATGCGGCAAGTCCCCAAATACAAGCCCCAGACATGTGCCTTACTGAGGGGAGCGAGTCAGAGCATCACCCGCTGAAAGCTCCACTTCCAGGATTTGGACTTCCATGCGGCAAGTCCCCAAACACAAGCCCCAGACAAGTGCCCGAATGGGGGGAGCGAGTCCGAGGATCACCCGCTGAAAGCTCCACTTCCAGGATTTGGACTTCCATGCGGCAAGTCCCCAAACACAAGCCCCAGACAAGTGCCCGAATGGGGGGAGCGAGTCCGAGTATCACCCGCTGAAAGCTCCACTTCCAGGATTTAGACTTCCACCGGGAAAGCCCACAAACACAAGCCTCAGACAGGTGCTCAACTGAGGGGAGCGAGTCCGAGTGTAACCCGCTGAAAGCTCCACTTCCAGGATTTGGACTTCCATGCGGCAAGTCCCCAATCATAAGCCCCAGACAAGTGCCCGAATGGGGGGAGCGAGTCCGAGTATCACCCGCTGAAAGCTCCACTTCCAGGATTTAGACTTCCACCGGGAAAGCCCACAAACACAAGCCTCAGACAGGTGCTCAACTGAGGGGAGCGAGTCCGAGTTCCACCCGCTGAAAGTTCCACTTCCAGGATTTTGACTTCCATGCGGCAATTCCCCAAACACAAGCCCCAGACAGGTGCCTTACTGAGGGGAGCGAGTCCGAGTATCACCCGCTGAAAGCTCCACTTCCAGGATTTGGACTTCCATGCGGCAAGTCCCCAAACACAAGCCTCAGACAGGTGCTCGACTGAGGGGAGCGAGTCCGAGTACCAACCGCTGAAAGTTCCATTTCCAGGATTTAGACTTCCATGGGGCAAGTCCCCAAACACAAGCCCCAGACAAGTGCCCGAATGGGGGGAGCGAGTCCGAGCATCACCCGCTGAAAGCTCCACTTCCAGGATTTGGACTTCCATGCGGCAAGTCCCCAAACACAAGCCCCAGACAAGTGCCCGAATGGGGGGAGCGAGTCCGAGTATCACCCGCTGAAAGCTCCACTTCCAGGATTTAGACTTCCACCGGGAAAGCCCACAAACACAAGCATCAGACAGGTGCTCAATTGAGGGGAGCGATTCCGAGTTCCACCCGCTGAAAGTTCCACTTCCAGGATTTGAACTTCCATGGGGCAAGTCCCCAAACACAAGCCCCAGACATGTGCCCGACTGGGGGGAGCGAGTCCGAGCATCACCCGCTGAAAGCTCCACTTCCAGGATTTGGACTTCCATGCGGCAAGTCCCCAAACACAAGCCCCAGACAGGTGCCTTACTGAGGGGAGCGAGTCCGAGTATCACCCGCTGAAAGCTCCACTTCCAGGATTTGGACTTCCATGCGGCAAGTCCCCAAACACAAGCCCCAGACAAGTGCCCGAATGGGGGGAGCGATTCCGAGTACCACCCGCTGGAAGTTCCACTTCCAGGATTTGGACTTCCATGGGGCAAGTCCCCAAACACAAGCCCCAGACAAGTGCCCGAGTGGGGGGAGCGAGTCCGAGCATAACCCGCTGAAAGCTCCACTTCCAGGATTAAGACTTCCACCAGGCAAGCCCACAAACACAAGCCTCAGACAGGTGCTCAACTGAGGGGAGCGAGTCTGAGTACAACCCGCTGAAAGTTCCACTTCCAGGATTTGGACTTCCATGGGGCAAGTCCCCAAACACAAGCCCAAGACAGGTGCCCGACTGAGGCGAGCGAGTCCCAGTATCACCCGCTGGAAGTTCCACTTCCAGGATTTGGACTTCCATGGGGTAAGTCCCCAAACACAAGACTCAGACAGGTGCTCGACTGAGGGGAGCGAGTCCGAGTACCACCCGCTGAAAGTTCCACTTCCAGGATTTGGACTTCCATGCAGCAAGTCCCCAAACACAAGCCCCAGACAAGTGCCCGAATGGGGGGAGCGAGTCCGAGCATCACCCGCTGAAAGCTCCACTTCCAGGATTTGGACTTCCATGCGGCAAGTCCCCAAACACAAGCCCCAGACAAGTGCCCGAATGGGGGGAGCGAGTCCGAGTATCACCCGCTGAAAGCTCCACTTCCAGGATTTAGACTTCCACCGGGAAAGCCCACAAACACAAGCCTCAGACAGGTGCTCAACTGAGGGGAGCGAGTCCGAGTTCCACCCGCTGAAAGTTCCACTTCCAGGATTTGGACTTCCATGCGGCAAGTCCCCAAACACAAGCCCCAGACAGGTGCCTTACTGAGGGGAGCGAGTCCGAGTTCCACCCGCTGAAAGTTCCACTTCCAGGATTTGGACTTCCATGCGGCAAGTCGCCAAACACAAGCCCCAGACAGGTGGCTCCACTTCCAGGATTTTGACTTCCACCGGGAAAGCCCACAAACACAAGCCTCAGACAGGTGCTCAACTGAGGGGAGCGAGTCCGAGTGTCACCCGCTGAAAGCTCCACTTCCAGGATTTGGACTTCCATGCGGCAAGTCCCCAAACACAAGCCTCAGACAGGTGCTCGACTGAGGGGAGCGAGTCCGAGTACCACCCGCTGAAAGTTCCACTTCCAGGATTTGGACTTCCATGGGGCAAGTCCCCAAACACAAGCCCCAGACAAGTGCCCGAATGGGGGGAGCGAGTCCGAGTATCACCCGCTGAAAGCTCCACTTCCAGGATTTGGACTTCCATGCGGTAAGTCCCCAAACACAAGCCCCAGACAAGTGCCCGAATGGGGGGAGCGAGTCCGAGTATCACCCGCTGAAAGCTCCACTTCCAGGATTTAGACTTCCACCGGGAAAGCCCACAAACACAAGCCTCAGACAGGTGCTCAACTGAGGGGAGCGAGTCCGAGTTCCACCCGCTGAAAGTTCCACTTCCAGGATTTGGACTTCCATGCGGCAAGTCCCCAAACACAAGCCCCAGACAGGTGCCTTACTGAGGGGAGCGAGTCCGAGTATCACCCGCTGAAAGCTCCACTTCCAGGATTTGGACTTCCATGCGGCAAGTCCCCAAACACAAGCCTCAGACAGGTGCTCGACTGAGGGGAGCGAGTCCGAGTACCACCCGCTGAAAGTTCCACTTCCAGGATTTGGACTTCCATGCGGCAAGTCCCCAAACACAAGCCCCAGACAGGTGCCCAACTGAGGGTAGCGATTCCGAGTACCACCCGCTGGAAGCTCCACTTCCAGGATTTGGACTTCCATGGGGCAAGTCCCCAAACACAAGCCCCAGACAAGTGCCCGAATGGGGGGAGCGAGTCCGAGTATCACCCGCTGAAAGCTCCACTTCCAGGATTTGGACTTCCATGCGGCAAGTCCCCAAACACAAGCCCCAGACAAGTGCCCGACTGGGGGGAGCGAGTCTGAGCATCCACCGCTGAAAGCTCCACTTCCAGGATATGGACTTCCATGCGGCAAGTCCCCAAATACAAGCCCCAGACATGTGCCTTACTGAGGGGAGCGAGTCCGAGCATCACCCGCTGAAAGCTCCACTTCCAGGATTTGGACTTCCATGCGGCAAGTCCCCAAACACAAGCCCCAGACAAGTGCCCGAATGGGGGGAGCGAGTCCGAGGATCACCCGCTGAAAGCTCCACTTCCAGGATTTGGACTTCCATGCGGCAAGTCCCCAAACACAAGCCCCAGACAAGTGCCCGAATGGGGGGAGCGAGTCCGAGTATCACCCGCTGAAAGCTCCACTTCCAGGATTTAGACTTCCACCGGGAAAGCCCACAAACACAAGCCTCAGACAGGTGCTCAACTGAGGGGAGCGAGTCCGAGTGTAACCCGCTGAAAGCTCCACTTCCAAGATTTGGACTTCCATGCGGCAAGTCCCCAATCATAAGCCCCAGACAAGTGCCCGAATGGGGGGAGCGAGTCCGAGTATCACCCGCTGAAAGCTCCACTTCCAGGATTTAGACTTCCACCGGGAAAGCCCACAAACACAAGCCTCAGACAGGTGCTCAACTGAGGGGAGCGAGTCCGAGTTCCACCCGCTGAAAGTTCCACTTCCAGGATTTTGACTTCCATGCGGCAATTCCCCAAACACAAGCCCCAGACAGGTGCCTTACTGAGTGGAGCGAGTCCGAGTATCACCCGCTGAAAGCTCCACTTCCAGGATTTGGACTTCCATGCGGCAAGTCCCCAAACACAAGCCTCAGACAGGTGCTCGACTGAGGGGAGCGAGTCCGAGTACCAACCGCTGAAAGTTCCATTTCCAGGATTTAGACTTCCATGGGGCAAGTCCCCAAACACAAGCCCCAGACAAGTGCCCGAATGGGGGGAGCGAGTCCGAGCATCACCCGCTGAAAGCTCCACTTCCAGGATTTGGACTTCCATGCGGCAAGTCCCCAAACACAAGCCCCAGACAAGTGCCCGAATGGGGGGAGCGAGTCCGAGTATCACCCGCTGAAAGCTCCACTTCCAGGATTTAGACTTCCACCGGGAAAGCCCACAAACACAAGCATCAGACAGGTGCTCAATTGAGGGGAGCGATTCCGAGTTCCACCCGCTGAAAGTTCCACTTCCAGGATTTGAACTTCCATGGGGCAAGTCCCCAAACACAAGCCCCAGACATGTGCCCGACTGGGGGGAGCGAGTCCGAGCATCACCCGCTGAAAGCTCCACTTCCAGGATTTGGACTTCCATGCGGCAAGTCCCCAAACACAAGCCCCAGACAGGTGCCTTACTGAGGGGAGCGAGTCCGAGTATCACCCGCTGAAAGCTCCACTTCCAGGATTTGGACTTCCATGCGGCAAGTCCCCAAACACAAGCCCCAGACAAGTGCCCGAATGGGGGGAGCGATTCCGAGTACCACCCGCTGGAAGTTCCACTTCCAGGATTTGGACTTCCATGGGGCAAGTCCCAAAACACAAGCCCCAGACAAGTGCCCGAGTGGGGGGAGCGAGTCCGAGCATAACCCGCTGAAAGCTCCACTTCCAGGATTAAGACTTCCACCAGGCAAGCCCACAAACACAAGCCTCAGACAGGTGCTCAACTGAGGGGAGCGAGTCTGAGTACAACCCGCTGAAAGTTCCACTTCCAGGATTTGGACTTCCATGGGGCAAGTCCCCAAACACAAGCCCAAGACAGGTGCCCGACTGAGGCGAGCGAGTCCCAGTATCACCCGCTGGAAGTTCCACTTCCAGGATTTGGACTTCCATGGGGTAAGTCCCCAAACACAAGACTCAGACAGGTGCTCGACTGAGGGGAGCGAGTCCGAGTACCACCCGCTGAAAGTTCCACTTCCAGGATTTGGACTTCCATGCAGCAAGTCCCCAAACACAAGCCCCAGACAAGTGCCCGAATGGGGGGAGCGAGTCCGAGCATCACCCGCTGAAAGCTCCACTTCCAGGATTTGGACTTCCATGCGGCAAGTCCCCAAACACAAGCCCCAGACAAGTGCCCGAATGGGGGGAGCGAGTCCGAGTATCACCCGCTGAAAGCTCCACTTCCAGGATTTAGACTTCCACCGGGAAAGCCCACAAACACAAGCCTCAGACAGGTGCTCAACTGAGGGGAGCGAGTCCGAGTTCCACCCGCTGAAAGTTCCACTTCCAGGATTTGGACTTCCATGCGGCAAGTCCCCAAACACAAGCCCCAGACAGGTGCCTTACTGAGGGGAGCGAGTCCGAGTATCACCCGCTGAAAGCTCCACTTCCAGGATTTGGACTTCCATGCGGCAAGTCCCCAAACACAAGCCCCAGACAAGTGCCCGAATGGGGGGAGCGAGTCCGAGTATCACCCGCTGAAAGCTCCACTTCCAGGATTTAGACTTCCACCGGGAAAGCCCACAGACACAAGCCTCAGACAGGTGCTCAACTGAGGGGAGCGAGTCCGAGTTCCACCCGCTGAAAGTTCCACTTCCAGGATTTGGACTTCCATGCGGCAAGTCGCCAAACACAAGCCCCAGACAGGTGGCTCCACTTCCAGGATTTTGACTTCCACCGGGAAAGCCCACAAACACAAGCCTCAGACAGGTGCTCAACTGAGGGGAGCGAGTCCGAGTGTCACCCGCTGAAAGCTCCACTTCCAGGATTTGGACTTCCATGCGGCAAGTCCCCAAACACAAGCCTCAGACAGGTGCTCGACTGAGGGGAGCGAGTCCGAGTACCACCCGCTGAAAGTTCCACTTCCAGGATTTGGACTTCCATGGGGCAAGTCCCCAAACACAAGCCCCAGACAAGTGCCCGAATGGGGGGAGCGAGTCCGAGTATCACCCGCTGAAAGCTCCACTTCCAGGATTTGGACTTCCATGCGGTAAGTCCCCAAACACAAGCCCCAGACAAGTGCCCGAATGGGGGGAGCGAGTCCGAGTATCACCCGCTGAAAGCTCCACTTCCAGGATTTAGACTTCCACCGGGAAAGCCCACAAACACAAGCCTCAGACAGGTGCTCAACTGAGGGGAGCGAGTCCCAGTGTCACCCGCTGAAAGCTCCACTTCCAGGATTTGGACTTCCATGCGGCAAGTCCCCAAACACAAGCCCCAGGCAAGTGCCCGAATGGGGGGAGCGAGTCCGAGTATCACCCGCTGAAAGCTCCACTTCCAGGATTTAGACTTTCACCGGGAAAGCCCACAGACACAAGCCTCAGACAGGTGCTTAACTGAGGGGAGCGAGTCCGAGTTCCACCCGCTGAAAGTTCCACTTCCAGGATTTGGACTTCCATGCAGCAAGTCGCCAAACACAAGCCCCAGACAGGTGCCTTACTGAGGGGAGCGAGTCCGATTATCACCCGCTGAAAGCTCCACTTCCAGGATTTGGACTTCCATGCGGCAAGTCCCCAAACACAAGCCTCAGACAGGTGCTCGACTGAGGGGAGCGAGTCCGAGTATCACCCGCTGAAAGCTCCACTTCCAGGATTTAGACTTCCACCGGGAAAGCCCACAGACACAAGCCTCAGACAGGTGCTCAACTGAGGGGAGCGAGTCCGAGTTCCACCCGCTGAAAGTTCCACTTCCAGGATTTGGACTTCCATGCGGCAAGTCGCCAAACACAAGCCCCAGACAGGTGCCTTACTGAGGGGAGCGAGTCCGAGTATCACCCGCTGAAAGCTCCACTTCCAGGATTTGGACTTCCATGCGGCAAGTCCCCAAACACAAGCCTCAGACAGGTGCTCGACTGAGGGGAGCGAGTCCGAGTACCACCCGCTGAAAGTTCCACTTCCAGGATTTGGACTTCCATGCGGCAAGTCCCCAAACACAAGCCCCAGACAAGTGCCCGAATTGGGGGAGCGAGTCCGAGTATCACCCGCTGAAAGCTCCACTTCCAAGAATTAGACTTCCACCGGGAAAGCCCACAAACACAAGCCTCAGACAGGTGCTCAACTGAGGGGAGCGAGTCCGAGTTCCACCCGCTGAAAGTTCCACTTCCAGGATTTGGACTTCCATGCGGCAAGTCCCCAAACACAAGCCCCAGACAGGTGCCTTACTGAGGGGAGCGAGTCCGAGTATCACCCGCTGAAAGCTCCACTTCCAGGATTTGGACTTCCATGCGGCAAGTCCCCAAACACAAGCCTCAGACAGGTGCTCGACTGAGGGGAGCGAGTCCGAGTACCACCCGCTGAAAGTTCCACTTCCAGGATTTGGACTTCCATGCGGCAAGTCCCCAAACACAAGCCCCAGACAGGTGCCCAACTGAGGGTAGCGATTCCGAGTACCACCCGCTGGAAGCTCCACTTCCAGGATTTGGACTTCCATGGGGCAAGTCCCCAAACACAAGCCCCAGACAAGTGCCCGAATGGGGGGAGCGAGTCCGAGTATCACCCGCTGAAAGCTCCACTTCCAGGATTTGGACTTCCATGCGGCAAGTCCCCAAACACAAGCCCCAGACAAGTGCCCGACTGGGGGGAGCGAGTCTGAGCATCCACCGCTGAAAGCTCCACTTCCAGGATTTGGACTTCCATGCGGCAAGTCCCCAAATACAAGCCCCAGACATGTGCCTTACTGAGGGGAGCGAGTCCGAGCATCACCCGCTGAAAGCTCCACTTCCAGGATTTGGACTTCCATGCGGCAAGTCCCCAAACACAAGCCCCAGACAAGTGCCCGAATGGGGGGAGCGAGTCCGAGTATCACCCGCTGAAAGCTCCACTTCCAGGATTTGGACTTCCATGCGGTAAGTCCCTAAACACAAGCCCCAGACAAGTGCCCGAATGGGGGGAGCGAGTCCGAGTATCACCCGCTGAAAGCTCCACTTCCAGGATTTAGACTTCCACCGGGAAAGCCCACAAACACAAGCCTCAGACAGGTGCTCAACTGAGGGGAGCGAGTCCCAGTGTCACCCGCTGAAAGCTCCACTTCCAGGATTTGGACTTCCATGCGGCAAGTCCCCAAACACAAGCCCCAGGCAAGTGCCCGAATGGGGGGAGCGAGTCCGAGTATCACCCGCTGAAAGCTCCACTTCCAGGATTTAGACTTTCACCGGGAAAGCCCACAGACACAAGCCTCAGACAGGTGCTTAACTGAGGGGAGCGAGTCCGAGTTCCACCCGCTGAAAGTTCCACTTCCAGGATTTGGACTTCCATGCAGCAAGTCGCCAAACACAAGCCCCAGACAGGTGCCTTACTGAGGGGAGCGAGTCCGATTATCACCCGCTGAAAGCTCCACTTCCAGGATTTGGACTTCCATGCGGCAAGTCCCCAAACACAAGCCTCAGACAGGTGCTCGACTGAGGGGAGCGAGTCCGAGTACCACCCGCTGAAAGTTCCACTTCCAGGATTTGAACTTCCTTGGGTCAAGTCCCCAAACACAAGCCCCAGACAAGTGCCCGAATGGGGGGAGCGAGTCCGAGTATCACCCGCTGAAAGCTCCACTTCCAGGATTTGGACTTCCATGCGGCAAGTCCCCAAACACAAGCCCCAGACAAGTGCCCGAATGGGGGGAGCGAGTCCGAGTATCACCCGCTGAAAGCTCCACTTCCAGGATTTAGACTTCCACCGGGAAAGCCCACAAACACAAGCCTCAGACAGGTGCTCAACTGAGGGGAGCGAGTCCGAGTTCCACCCGCTGAAAGTTCCACTTCCAGGATTTGGACTTCCATGCGGCAAGTCCCCAAACACAAGCCCCAGACAGGTGCCTTACTGAGGGGAGCGAGTCCGAGAATCACCCGCTGAAAGCTCCACTTCCAGGATTTGGACTTCCATGCGGCAAGTCCCCAAACACAAGCCCCAGACAAGTGCCCGAATAGGGGGAGCGAGTCCGAGTATCACCCGCTGAAAGCTCCACTTCCAGGATTTAGACTTCCAACGGGAAAGCCCACAGACACAAGCCTCAGACAGGTGCTCAACTGAGGGGAGCGAGTCAGAGTTCCACCCGCTGAAAGTTCCACTTCCAGGATTTGGACTTCCATGCGGCAAGTCGCCAAACACAAGCCCCAGACAGGTGCCTTACTGAGGGGAGCGAGTCAGAGTATCACCCGCTGAAAGCTCCACTTCCAGGATTTGGACTTCCATGCGGCAAGTCCCCAAACACAAGCCTCAGACAGGTGCTCGACTGAGGGGAGCGAGTCCGAGTACCACCCGCTGAAAGTTCCACTTCCAGGATTTGGACTTCCATGCGGCAAGTCCCCAAACACAAGCCCCAGACAAGTGCCCGAATTGGGGGAGCGAGTCCGAGTATCACCCGCTGAAAGCTCCACTTCCAGGATTTAGACTTCCACCGGAAAGCCCACAAACACAAGCCTCAGACAGGTGCTCAACTGAGGGGAGCGAGTCCGAGTTCCACCAGCTGAAAGTTCCACTTCCAGGATTTGGACTTCCATGCGGCAAGTCCCCAAACACAAGCCCCAGACAGGTGCCTTACTGAGGGGAGCGAGTCCGAGTATCACCCGCTGAAAGCTCCACTTCCAGGATTTGGACTTCCATGCGGCAAGTCCCCAAACACAAGCCTCAGACAGGTGCTCGACTGAGGGGAGCGAGTCCGAGTACCACCCGCTGAAAGTTCCACTTCCAGGATTTGGACTTCCATGCGGCAAGTCCCCAAACACAAGCCTCAGACAGGTGCTCAACTGAGGGGAGCGAGTCCGAGTTCCACCCGCTGAAAGTTCCACTTCCAGGATTTGGACTTCCTTGGGTCAAGTCCCCAAACACAAGCCCCAGACAAGTGCCCGAATGGGGGGAGCGAGTCCGAGTATCACCCGCTGAAAGCTCCACTTCCAGGATTTAGACTTCCACCGGGAAAGCCCACAAACACAAGCCTCAGACAGGTGCTCAACTGAGGGGAGCGAGTCCGAGTTCCACCCGCTGAAAGTTCCACTTCCAGGATTTGGACTTCCATGCGGCAAGTCCCCAAACACAAGCCCCAGACAGGTGCCTTACTGAGGGGAGCGAGTCCGAGTATCACCCGCTGAAAGCTCCACTTCCAGGATTTGGACTTCCATGCGGCAAGTCCCCAAACACAAGCCCCAGACAAGTGCCCGAATGGGGGGAGCGATTCCGAGTACCACCCGCTGGAAGTTCCACTTCCAGGATTTGGACTTCCATGGGGCAAGTCCCCAAACACAAGCCCCAGACAAGTGCCCGAGTGGGGGGAGCGAGTCCGAGCATAACCCGCTGAAAGCTCCACTTCCAGGATTAAGACTTCCACCAGGCAAGCCCACAAACACAAGCCTCAGACAGGTGCTCAACTGAGGGGAGCGAGTCTGAGTACAACCCGCTGAAAGTTCCACTTCCAGGATTTGGACTTCCATGGGGCAAGTCCCCAAACACAAGCCCAAGACAGGTGCCCGACTGAGGCGAGCGAGTCCGAGTATCACCCGCTGGAAGTTCCACTTCCAGGATTTGGACTTCCATGGGGTAAGTCCCCAAACACAAGACTCAGACAGGTGCTCGACTGAGGGGAGCGAGTCCGAGTACCACCCGCTGAAAGTTCCACTTCCAGGATTTGGACTTCCATGCAGCAAGTCCCCAAACACAAGCCCCAGACAAGTGCCCGAATGGGGGGAGCGAGTCCGAGCATCACCCGCTGAAAGCTCCACGTCCAGGATTTGGACTTCCATGCGGCAAGTCCCCAAACACAAGCCCCAGACAAGTGCCCGAATGGGGGGAGCGAGTCCGAGTATCACCCGCTGAAAGCTCCACTTCCAGGATTTAGACTTCCACCGGGAAAGCCCACAAACACAAGCCTCAGACAGGTGCTCAACTGAGGGGAGCGAGTCCGAGTTCCACCCGCTGAAAGTTCCACTTCCAGGATTTGGACTTCCATGCGGCAAGTCCCCAAACACAAGCCCCAGACAGGTGCCTTACTGAGGGGAGCGAGTCCGAGTATCACCCGCTGAAAGCTCCACTTCCAGGATTTGGACTTCCACCGGGAAAGCCCACAAACACAAGCCTCAGACAGGTGCTCAACTGAGGGGAGCGAGTCCCAGTGTCACCCGCTGAAAGCTCCACTTCCAGGATTTGGACTTCCATGCGGCAAGTCCCCAAACATAAGCCCCAGACAAGTGCCCGAATGGGGGGAGCGAGTCCGAGTATCACCCGCTGAAAGCTCCACTTCCAGGATTTAGACTTCCACCGGGAAAGCCCACAAACACAAGCCTCAGACAGGTGCTCAACTGAGGGGAGCGAGTCCGAGTTCCACCCGCTGAAAGTTCCACTTCCAGGATTTGGACTTCCATGCGGCAAGTCCCCAAACACAAGCCCCAGACAGGTGCTCAACTGAGGGGAGCGAGTCCCAGTGTCACCCGCTGAAAGCTCCACTTCCAGGATTTGGACTTCCATGCGGCAAGTCCCCAAACATAAGCCCCAGACAAGTGCCCGAATGGGGGGAGCGAGTCCGAGTATCACCCGCTGAAAGCTCCACTTCCAGGATTTAGACTTCCACCGGGAAAGCCCACAAACACAAGCCTCAGACAGGTGCTCAACTGAGGGGAGCGAGTCCGAGTTCCACCCGCTGAAAGTTCCACTTCCAGGATTTGGACTTCCATGCGGCAAGTCCCCAAACACAAGCCCCAGACAGGTGCCCAACTGAGGGTAGCGATTCCGAGTACCACCCGCTGGAAGCTCCACTTCCAGGATTTGGACTTCCATGGGGCAAGTCCCCAAACACAAGCCCCAGTCAAGTGCCCGAATGGGGGGAGCGAGTCTGAGCATCCACCGCTGAAAGCTCCACTTCCAGGATTTGGACTTCCATGCGGCAAGTCCCCAAATACAAGCCCCAGACATGTGCCTTACTGAGGGGAGCGAGTCCGAGCATCACCCGCTGAAAGCTCCACTTCCAGGATTTGGACTTCCATGCGGCAAGTCCCCAAACACAAGCCCCAGACAAGTGCCCGAATGGGGGGAGCGAGTCCGAGTATAACCCGCTGAAAGCTCCACTTCCTGGATTTAGACTTCCACCGGGAAAGCCCAAAACACAAGCCTCAGACAGGTGCTCAACTGAGGGGAGCGAGTCCGAGTTCCACCCGCTGAAAGTTCCACTTCCAGAATTTGGACTTCCACCGGGAAAGCCCACAAACACAAGCCTCAGACAGGTGCTCAACTGAGGGGAGCGAGTCCCAGTGTCACCCGCTGAAAGCTCCACTTCCAGGATTTGGACTTCCATGCGGCAAGTCCCCAAACATAAGCCCCAGACAAGTGCCCGAATGGGGGGAGCGAGTCCGAGTATCACCCGCTGAAAGCTCCACTTCCAGGATTTAGACTTCCACCGGGAAAGCCCACAAACACAAGCCTCAGACAGGTGCTCAACTGAGGGGAGCGAGTCCGAGTTCCACCCGCTGAAAGTTCCACTTCCAGGATTTGGACTTCCATGCGGCAAGTCCCCAAACACAAGCCCCAGACAGGTGCCCAACTGAGGGTAGCGATTCCGAGTACCACCCGCTGGAAGCTCCACTTCCAGGATTTGGACTTCCATGGGGCAAGTCCCCAAACACAAGCCCCAGAAAAGTGCCCGAATGGGGGGAGCGAGTCTGAGCATCCACCGCTGAAAGCTCCACTTCCAGGATTTGGACTTCCATGCGGCAAGTCCCCAAATACAAGCCCCAGACATGTGCCTTACTGAGGGGAGCGAGTCCGAGCATCACCCGCTGAAAGCTCCACTTCCAGGATTTGGACTTCCATGCGGCAAGTCCCCAAACACAAGCCCCAGACAAGTGCCCGAATGGGGGGAGCGAGTCCGAGTATAACCCGCTGAAAGCTCCACTTCCTGGATTTAGACTTCCACCGGGAAAGCCCAAAACACAAGCCTCAGACAGGTGCTCAACTGAGGGGAGCGAGTCCGAGTTCCACCCGCTGAAAGTTCCACTTCCAGAATTTGGACTTCCATGGGGCAAGTCCCCAAACACAAGCCCCAGACAAGTGCCCGACTGGGGGGAGCGAGTCCGAGCATCACCCGCTGAAAGCTCCACTTCCAGGATTTGGACTTCCATGCGGCAAGTCCCCAAACACAAGCCCCAGGCAAGTGCCCGAATGGGGGGAGCGAGTCCGAGTATCACCCGCTGAAAGCTCCACTTCCAGGATTTAGACTTTCACCGGGAAAGCCTACAGACACAAGCCTCTGACAGGTGCTCAACTGAGGGGAGCGAGTCCGAGTTCCACCCGCTGAAAGTTCCACTTCCAGGATTTGGACTTCCATGCAGCAAGTCGCCAAACACAAGCCCCAGACAGGTGCCTTACTGAGGGGAGCGAGTCCGATTATCACCCGCTGAAAGCTCAACTTCCAGGATTTGGACTTCCATGCGGCAAGTCCCCAAACACAAGCCTCAGACAGGTGCTCGACTGAGGGGAGCGAGTCCGAGTACCACCCGCTGAAAGTTCCACTTCCAGGATTTGGACTTCCTTGGGTCAAGTCCCCAAACACAAGCCCCAGACAAGTGCCCGAATGGGGGGAGCGAGTCCGAGTATCACCCGCTGAAAGCTCCACTTCCAGGATTTGGACTTCCATGCGGCAAGTCCCCAAACACAAGCCCCAGACAAGTGCCCGAATGGGGGGAGCGAGTCCGAGTATCACCCGCTGAAAGCTCCACTTCCAGGATTTAGACTTCCACCGGGAAAGCCCACAAACACAAGCCTCAGACAGGTGCTCAACTGAGGGGAGCGAGTCCGAGTTCCACCCGCTGAAAGTTCCACTTCCAGGATTTGGACTTCCATGCGGCAAGTCCCCAAACACAAGCCCCAGACAGGTGCCTTACTGAGGGGAGCGAGTCCGAGAATCACCCGCTGAAAGCTCCACTTCCAGGATTTGGACTTCCATGCGGCAAGTCCCCAAACACAAGCCCCAGACAAGTGCCCGAATGGGGGGAGCGAGTCCGAGTATCACCCGCTGAAAGCTCCACTTCCAGGATTTAGACTTCCACCGGGAAAGCCCACAGACACAAGCCTCAGACAGGTGCTCAACTGAGGGGAGCGAGTCCGAGTTCCACCCGCTGAAAGTTCCACTTCCAGGATTTGGACTTCCATGCGGCAAGTCGCCAAACACAAGCCCCAGACAGGTGCCTTACTGAGGGGAGCGAGTCCGAGTATCACCCGCTGAAAGCTCCACTTCCAGGATTTGGACTTCCATGCGGCAAGTCCCCAAACACAAGCCTCAGACAGGTGCTCGACTGAGGGGAGCGAGTCCGAGTATCACCCGCTGAAAGCTCCACTTCCAGGATTTAGACTTCCACCGGGAAAGCCCACAGACACAAGCCTCAGACAGGTGCTCAACTGAGGGGAGCGAGTCCGAGTTCCACACGCTGAAAGTTCCACTTCCAGGATTTGGACTTCCATGCGGCAAGTCGCCAAACACAAGCCCCAGACAGGTGCCTTACTGAGGGGAGCGAGTCCGAGTATCACCCGCTGAAAGCTCCACTTCCAGGATTTGGACTTCCATGCGGCAAGTCCCCAAACACAAGCCTCAGACAGGTGCTCGACTGAGGGGAGCGAGTCCGAGTACCACCCGCTGAAAGTTCCACTTCCAGGATTTGGACTTCCATGCGGCAAGTCCCCAAACACAAGCCCCAGACAAGTGCCCGAATTGGGGGAGCGAGTCCGAGTATCACCCGCTGAAAGCTCCACTTCCAAGAATTAGACTTCCACCGGGAAAGCCCACAAACACAAGCCTCAGACAGGTGCTCAACTGAGGGGAGCGAGTCCGAGTTCCACCCGCTGAAAGTTCCACTTCCAGGATTTGGACTTCCATGCGGCAAGTCCCCAAACACAAGCCCCAGACAGGTGCCTTACTGAGGGGAGCGAGTCCGAGTATCACCCGCTGAAAGCTCCACTTCCAGGATTTGGACTTCCATGCGGCAAGTCCCCAAACACAAGCCTCAGACAGGTGCTCGACTGAGGGGAGCGAGTCCGAGTACCACCCGCTGAAAGTTCCACTTCCAGGATTTGGACTTCCATGCGGCAAGTCCCCAAACACAAGCCCCAGACAGGTGCCCAACTGAGGGTAGCGATTCCGAGTACCACCCGCTGGAAGCTCCACTTCCAGGATTTGGACTTCCATGGGGCAAGTCCCCAAACACAAGCCCCAGACAAGTGCCCGAATGGGGGGAGCGAGTCCGAGTATCACCCGCTGAAAGCTCCACTTCCAGGATTTGGACTTCCATGCGGCAAGTCCCCAAACACAAGCCCCAGACAAGTGCCCGACTGGGGGGAGCGAGTCTGAGCATCCACCGCTGAAAGCTCCACTTCCAGGATATGGACTTCCATGCGGCAAGTCCCCAAATACAAGCCCCAGACATGTGCCTTACTGAGGGGAGCGAGTCCGAGCATCACCCGCTGAAAGCTCCACTTCCAGGATTTGGACTTCCATGCGGCAAGTCCCCAAACACAAGCCCCAGACAAGTGCCCGAATGGGGGGAGCGAGTCCGAGGATCACCCGCTGAAAGCTCCACTTCCAGGATTTGGACTTCCATGCGGCAAGTCCCCAAACACAAGCCCCAGACAAGTGCCCGAATGGGGGGAGCGAGTCCGAGTATCACCCGCTGAAAGCTCCACTTCCAGGATTTAGACTTCCACCGGGAAAGCCCACAAACACAAGCCTCAGACAGGTGCTCAACTGAGGGGAGCGAGTCCGAGTGTAACCCGCTGAAAGCTCCACTTCCAGGATTTGGACTTCCATGCGGCAAGTCCCCAATCATAAGCCCCAGACAAGTGCCCGAATGGGGGGAGCGAGTCCGAGTATCACCCGCTGAAAGCTCCACTTCCAGGATTTAGACTTCCACCGGGAAAGCCCACAAACACAAGCCTCAGACAGGTGCTCAACTGAGGGGAGCGAGTCCGAGTTCCACCCGCTGAAAGTTCCACTTCCAGGATTTTGACTTCCATGCGGCAATTCCCCAAACACAAGCCCCAGACAGGTGCCTTACTGAGGGGAGCGAGTCCGAGTATCACCCGCTGAAAGCTCCACTTCCAGGATTTGGACTTCCATGCGGCAAGTCCCCAAACACAAGCCTCAGACAGGTGCTCGACTGAGGGGAGCGAGTCCGAGTACCAACCGCTGAAAGTTCCATTTCCAGGATTTAGACTTCCATGGGGCAAGTCCCCAAACACAAGCCCCAGACAAGTGCCCGAATGGGGGGAGCGAGTCCGAGCATCACCCGCTGAAAGCTCCACTTCCAGGATTTGGACTTCCATGCGGCAAGTCCCCAAACACAAGCCCCAGACAAGTGCCCGAATGGGGGGAGCGAGTCCGAGTATCACCCGCTGAAAGCTCCACTTCCAGGATTTAGACTTCCACCGGGAAAGCCCACAAACACAAGCATCAGACAGGTGCTCAATTGAGGGGAGCGATTCCGAGTTCCACCCGCTGAAAGTTCCACTTCCAGGATTTGAACTTCCATGGGGCAAGTCCCCAAACACAAGCCCCAGACATGTGCCCGACTGGGGGGAGCGAGTCCGAGCATCACCCGCTGAAAGCTCCACTTCCAGGATTTGGACTTCCATGCGGCAAGTCCCCAAACACAAGCCCCAGACAGGTGCCTTACTGAGGGGAGCGAGTCCGAGTATCACCCGCTGAAAGCTCCACTTCCAGGATTTGGACTTCCATGCGGCAAGTCCCCAAACACAAGCCCCAGACAAGTGCCCGAATGGGGGGAGCGATTCCGAGTACCACCCGCTGGAAGTTCCACTTCCAGGATTTGGACTTCCATGGGGCAAGTCCCCAAACACAAGCCCCAGACAAGTGCCCGAGTGGGGGGAGCGAGTCCGAGCATAACCCGCTGAAAGCTCCACTTCCAGGATTAAGACTTCCACCAGGCAAGCCCACAAACACAAGCCTCAGACAGGTGCTCAACTGAGGGGAGCGAGTCTGAGTACAACCCGCTGAAAGTTCCACTTCCAGGATTTGGACTTCCATGGGGCAAGTCCCCAAACACAAGCCCAAGACAGGTGCCCGACTGAGGCGAGCGAGTCCCAGTATCACCCGCTGGAAGTTCCACTTCCAGGATTTGGACTTCCATGGGGTAAGTCCCCAAACACAAGACTCAGACAGGTGCTCGACTGAGGGGAGCGAGTCCGAGTACCACCCGCTGAAAGTTCCACTTCCAGGATTTGGACTTCCATGCAGCAAGTCCCCAAACACAAGCCCCAGACAAGTGCCCGAATGGGGGGAGCGAGTCCGAGCATCACCCGCTGAAAGCTCCACTTCCAGGATTTGGACTTCCATGCGGCAAGTCCCCAAACACAAGCCCCAGACAAGTGCCCGAATGGGGGGAGCGAGTCCGAGTATCACCCGCTGAAAGCTCCACTTCCAGGATTTAGACTTCCACCGGGAAAGCCCACAAACACAAGCCTCAGACAGGTGCTCAACTGAGGGGAGCGAGTCCGAGTTCCACCCGCTGAAAGTTCCACTTCCAGGATTTGGACTTCCATGCGGCAAGTCCCCAAACACAAGCCCCAGACAGGTGCCTTACTGAGGGGAGCGAGTCCGAGTATCACCCGCTGAAAGCTCCACTTCCAGGATTTGGACTTCCATGCGGCAAGTCCCCAAACACAAGCCCCAGACAAGTGCCCGAATGGGGGGAGCGAG
This sequence comes from Filicampus tigris, assembly GCF_054856515.1. Lineage (NCBI taxonomy): Eukaryota > Metazoa > Chordata > Actinopteri > Syngnathiformes > Syngnathidae > Filicampus > Filicampus tigris. The sequence continues at coordinate 39,697 of NW_028233408.1, read as the reverse complement.
TCCGAGTATCACCCGCTGAAAGCTCCACTTCCAGGATTTAGACTTCCACCGGGAAAGCCCACAGACACAAGCCTCAGACAGGTGCTCAACTGAGGGGAGCGAGTCCGAGTTCCACCCGCTGAAAGTTCCACTTCCAGGATTTGGACTTCCATGCGGCAAGTCGCCAAACACAAGCCCCAGACAGGTGGCTCCACTTCCAGGATTTTGACTTCCACCGGGAAAGCCCACAAACACAAGCCTCAGACAGGTGCTCAACTGAGGGGAGCGAGTCCGAGTGTCACCCGCTGAAAGCTCCACTTCCAGGATTTGGACTTCCATGCGGCAAGTCCCCAAACACAAGCCTCAGACAGGTGCTCGACTGAGGGGAGCGAGTCCGAGTACCACCCGCTGAAAGTTCCACTTCCAGGATTTGGACTTCCATGGGGCAAGTCCCCAAACACAAGCCCCAGACAAGTGCCCGAATGGGGGGAGCGAGTCCGAGTATCACCCGCTGAAAGCTCCACTTCCAGGATTTAGACTTTCACCGGGAAAGCCCACAGACACAAGCCTCAGACAGGTGCTTAACTGAGGGGAGCGAGTCCGAGTTCCACCCGCTGAAAGTTCCACTTCCAGGATTTGGACTTCCATGCAGCAAGTCGCCAAACACAAGCCCCAGACAGGTGCCTTACTGAGGGGAGCGAGTCCGATTATCACCCGCTGAAAGCTCCACTTCCAGGATTTGGACTTCCATGCGGCAAGTCCCCAAACACAAGCCTCAGACAGGTGCTCGACTGAGGGGAGCGAGTCCGAGTACCACCCGCTGAAAGTTCCACTTCCAGGATTTGGACTTCCTTGGGTCAAGTCCCCAAACACAAGCCCCAGACAAGTGTCCGAATGGGGGGAGCGAGTCCGAGTATCACCCGCTGAAAGCTCCACTTCCAGGATTTGGACTTCCATGCGGCAAGTCCCCAAACACAAGCCCCAGACAAGTGCCCGAATGGGGGGAGCGAGTCCGAGTATCACCCGCTGAAAGCTCCACTTCCAGGATTTAGACTTCCACCGGGAAAGCCCACAAACACAAGCCTCAGACAGGTGCTCAACTGAGGGGAGCGAGTCCGAGTTCCACCCGCTGAAAGTTCCACTTCCAGGATTTGGACTTCCATGCGGCAAGTCCCCAAACACAAGCCCCAGACAGGTGCCTTACTGAGGGGAGCGAGTCCGAGAATCACCCGCTGAAAGCTCCACTTCCAGGATTTGGACTTCCATGCGGCAAGTCCCCAAACACAAGCCCCAGACAAGTGCCCGAATGGGGGGAGCGAGTCCGAGTATCACCCGCTGAAAGCTCCACTTCCAGGATTTAGACTTCCACCGGGAAAGCCCACAGACACAAGCCTCAGACAGGTGCTCAACTGAGGGGAGCGAGTCCGAGTTCCACCCGCTGAAAGTTCCACTTCCAGGATTTGGACTTCCATGCGGCAAGTCGCCAAACACAAGCCCCAGACAGGTGCTCGACTGAGGGGAGCGAGTCCGAGTACCACCCGCTGAAAGTTCCACTTCCAGGATTTGGACTTCCATGCGGCAAGTCCCCAAACACAAGCCCCAGACAAGTGCCCGAATTGGGGGAGCGAGTCCGAGTATCACCCGCTGAAAGCTCCACTTCCAGGATTTAGACTTCCACCGGAAAGCCCACAAACACAAGCCTCAGACAGGTGCTCAACTGAGGGGAGCGAGTCCGAGTTCCACCCGCTGAAAGTTCCACTTCCAGGATTTGGACTTCCATGCGGCAAGTCCCCAAACACAAGCCCCAGACAGGTGCCTTACTGAGGGGAGCGAGTCCGAGAATCACCCGCTGAAAGCTCCACTTCCAGGATTTGGACTTCCATGCGGCAAGTCCCCAAACACAAGCCCCAGACAAGTGCCCGAATGGGGGGAGCGAGTCCGAGTATCACCCGCTGAAAGCTCCACTTCCAGGATTTAGACTTCCACCGGGAAAGCCCACAGACACAAGCCTCAGACAGGTGCTCAACTGAGGGGAGCGAGTCCGAGTTCCACCCGCTGAAAGTTCCACTTCCAGGATTTGGACTTCCTTGGGTCAAGTCCCCAAACACAAGCCCCAGACAAGTGTCCGAATGGGGGGAGCGAGTCCGAGTATCACCCGCTGAAAGCTCCACTTCCAGGATTTGGACTTCCATGCGGCAAGTCCCCAAACACAAGCCCCAGACAAGTGCCCGAATGGGGGGAGCGAGTCCGAGTATCACCCGCTGAAAGCTCCACTTCCAGGATTTAGACTTCCACCGGGAAAGCCCACAAACACAAGCCTCAGACAGGTGCTCAACTGAGGGGAGCGAGTCCGAGTTCCACCCGCTGAAAGTTCCACTTCCAGGATTTGGACTTCCATGCGGCAAGTCCCCAAACACAAGCCCCAGACAGGTGCCTTACTGAGGGGAGCGAGTCCGAGAATCACCCGCTGAAAGCTCCACTTCCAGGATTTGGACTTCCATGCGGCAAGTCCCCAAACACAAGCCCCAGACAAGTGCCCGAATGGGGGGAGCGAGTCCGAGTATCACCCGCTGAAAGCTCCACTTCCAGGATTTAGACTTCCACCGGGAAAGCCCACAGACACAAGCCTCAGACAGGTGCTCAACTGAGGGGAGCGAGTCCGAGTTCCACCCGCTGAAAGTTCCACTTCCAGGATTTGGACTTCCATGCGGCAAGTCGCCAAACACAAGCCCCAGACAGGTGCTCGACTGAGGGGAGCGAGTCCGAATATCACCCGCTGAAAGCTCCACTTCCAGGATTTGGACTTCCATGCGGCAAGTCCCCAAACACAAGCCTCAGACAGGTGCTCGACTGAGGGGAGCGAGTCCGAGTACCACCCGCTGAAAGTTCCACTTCCAGGATTTGGACTTCCATGCGGCAAGTCCCCAAACACAAGCCCCAGACAAGTGCCCGAATTGGGGGAGCGAGTCCGAGTATCACCCGCTGAAAGCTCCACTTCCAGGATTTAGACTTCCACCGGAAAGCCCACAAACACAAGCCTCAGACAGGTGCTCAACTGAGGGGAGCGAGTCCGAGTTCCACCCGCTGAAAGTTCCACTTCCAGGATTTGGACTTCCATGCAGCAAGTCCAAAAACACAAGCCCCAGACAGGTGCCTTACTGAGGGGAGCGAGTCCGAGAATCACCCGCTGAAAGCTCCACTTCCAGGATTTGGACTTCCATGCGGCAAGTCCCCAAACACAAGCCCCAGACAAGTGCCCGAATGGGGGGAGCGAGTCCGAGTATCACCCGCTGAAAGCTCCACTTCCAGGATTTAGACTTCCACCGGGAAAGCCCACAGACACAAGCCTCAGACAGGTGCTCAACTGAGGGGAGCGAGTCCGAGTTCCACCCGCTGAAAGTTCCACTTCCAGGATTTGGACTTCCATGCGGCAAGTCGCCAAACACAAGCCCCAGACAGGTGCCTTACTGAGGGGAGCGAGTCCGAGTATCACCCGCTGAAAGCTCCACTTCCAGGATTTGGACTTCCATGCGGCAAGTCCCCAAACACAAGCCCCAGACAGGTGCTCGACTGAGGGGAGCGAGTCCGAGTACCACCCGCTGAAAGTTCCACTTCCAGGATTTGGACTTCCATGCGGCAAGTCCCCAAACACAAGCCCCAGACAAGTGCCCGAATTGGGGGAGCGAGTCCGAGTATCACCCGCTGAAAGCTCCACTTCCAAGAATTAGACTTCCACCGGGAAAGCCCACAAACACAAGCCTCAGACAGGTGCTCAACTGAGGGGAGCGAGTCCGAGTTCCACCCGCTGAAAGTTCCACTTCCAGGATTTGGACTTCCATGCGGCAAGTCCCCAAACACAAGCCCCAGACAGGTGCCTTACTGAGGGGAGCGAGTCCGAGTATCACCCGCTGAAAGCTCCACTTCCAGGATTTGGACTTCCATGCGGCAAGTCCCCAAACACAAGCCTCAGACAGGTGCTCGACTGAGGGGAGCGAGTCCGAGTACCACCCGCTGAAAGTTCCACTTCCAGGATTTGGACTTCCATGCGGCAAGTCCCCAAACACAAGCCCCAGACAGGTGCCCAACTGAGGGTAGCGATTCCGAGTACCACCCGCTGGAAGCTCCACTTCCAGGATTTGGACTTCCATGGGGCAAGTCCCCAAACACAAGCCCCAGACAAGTGCCCGAATGGGGGGAGCGAGTCCGAGTATCACCCGCTGAAAGCTCCACTTCCAGGATTTGGACTTCCATGCGGCAAGTCCCCAAACACAAGCCCCAGACAAGTGCCCGACTGGGGGGAGCGAGTCTGAGCATCCACCGCTGAAAGCTCCAATTCCAGGATTTGGACTTCCATGCGGCAAGTCCCCAAATACAAGCCCCAGACATGTGCCTTACTGAGGGGAGCGAGTCCGAGCATCACCCGCTGAAAGCTCCACTTCCAGGATTTGGACTTCCATGCGGCAAGTCCCCAAACACAAGCCCCAGACAAGTGCCCGAATGGGGGGAGCGAGTCCGAGGATCACCCGCTGAAAGCTCCACTTCCAGGATTTGGACTTCCATGCGGCAAGTCCCCAAACACAAGCCCCAGACAAGTGCCCGAATGGGGGGAGCGAGTCCGAGTATCACCCGCTGAAAGCTCCACTTCCAGGATTTAGACTTCCACCGGGAAAGCCCACAAACACAAGCCTCAGACAGGTGCTCAACTGAGGGGAGCGAGTCCGAGTTCCACCCGCTGAAAGTTCCACTTCCAGGATTTGGACTTCCATGCGGCAAGTCCCCAAACACAAGCCCCAGACAGGTGCCTTACTGAGGGGAGCGAGTCCGAGAATCACCCGCTGAAAGCTCCACTTCCAGGATTTGGACTTCCATGCGGCAAGTCCCCAAACACAAGCCCCAGACAAGTGCCCGAATGGGGGGAGCGAGTCCGAGTATCACCCGCTGAAAGCTCCACTTCCAGGATTTAGACTTCCACCGGGAAAGCCCACAGACACAAGCCTCAGACAGGTGCTCAACTGAGGGGAGCGAGTCCGAGTTCCACCCGCTGAAAGTTCCACTTCCAGGATTTGGACTTCCATGCGGCAAGTCGCCAAACACAAGCCCCAGACAGGTGCCTTACTGAGGGGAGCGAGTCCGAGTATCACCCGCTGAAAGCTCCACTTCCAGGATTTGGACTTCCATGCGGCAAGTCCCCAAACACAAGCCTCAGACAGGTGCTCGACTGAGGGGAGCGAGTCCGAGTATCACCCGCTGAAAGCTCCACTTCCAGGATTTAGACTTCCACCGGGAAAGCCCACAGACACAAGCCTCAGACAGGTGCTCAACTGAGGGGAGCGAGTCCGAGTTCCACCCGCTGAAAGTTCCACTTCCAGGATTTGGACTTCCATGCGGCAAGTCGCCAAACACAAGCCCCAGACAGGTGCCTTACTGAGGGGAGCGAGTCCGAGTATCACCCGCTGAAAGCTCCACTTCCAGGATTTGGACTTCCATGCGGCAAGTCCCCAAACACAAGCCTCAGACAGGTGCTCGACTGAGGGGAGCGAGTCCGAGTACCACCCGCTGAAAGTTCCACTTCCAGGATTTGGACTTCCATGCGGCAAGTCCCCAAACACAAGCCCCAGACAAGTGCCCGAATTGGGGGAGCGAGTCCGAGTATCACCCGCTGAAAGCTCCACTTCCAAGAATTAGACTTCCACCGGGAAAGCCCACAAACACAAGCCTCAGACAGGTGCTCAACTGAGGGGAGCGAGTCCGAGTTCCACCCGCTGAAAGTTCCACTTCCAGGATTTGGACTTCCATGCGGCAAGTCCCCAAACACAAGCCTCAGACAGGTGCTCGACTGAGGGGAGCGAGTCCGAGTATCACCCGCTGAAAGCTCCACTTCCAGGATTTGGACTTCCATGCGGCAAGTCCCCAAACACAAGCCTCAGACAGGTGCTCGACTGAGGGGAGCGAGTCCGAGCATCACCCGCTGAAAGCTCCACTTCCAGGATTTGGACTTCCATGCGGCAAGTCCCCAAACACAAGCCCCAGACAAGTGCCCGAATGGGGGGAGCGAGTCCGAGTATAACCCGCTGAAAGCTCCACTTCCTGGATTTAGACTTCCACCGGGAAAGCCCAAAACACAAGCCTCAGACAGGTGCTCAACTGAGGGGAGCGAGTCCGAGTTCCACCCGCTGAAAGTTCCACTTCCAGAATTTGGACTTCCATGGGGCAAGTCCCCAAACACAAGCCCCAGACAAGTGCCCGACTGGGGGGAGCGAGTCCGAGCATCACCCGCTGAAAGCTCCACTTCCAGGATTTGGACTTCCATGCGGCAAGTCCCCAAACACAAGCCCCAGGCAAGTGCCCGAATGGGGGGAGCGAGTCCGAGTATCACCCGCTGAAAACTCCACTTCCAGGATTTAGACTTTCACCGGGAAAGCCCACAGACACAAGCCTCAGACAGGTGCTCAACTGAGGGGAGCGAGTCCGAGTTCCACCCGCTGAAAGTTCCACTTCCAGGATTTGGACTTCCATGCAGCAAGTCGCCAAACACAAGCCCCAGACAGGTGCCTTACTGAGGGGAGCGAGTCCGATTATCACCCGCTGAAAGCTCCACTTCCAGGATTTGGACTTCCATGCGGCAAGTCCCCAAACACAAGCCTCAGACAGGTGCTCGACTGAGGGGAGCGAGTCCGAGTACCACCCGCTGAAAGTTCCACTTCCAGGATTTGAACTTCCTTGGGTCAAGTCCCCAAACACAAGCCCCAGACAAGTGCCCGAATGGGGGGAGCGAGTCCGAGTATCACCCGCTGAAAGCTCCACTTCCAGGATTTGGACTTCCATGCGGCAAGTCCCCAAACACAAGCCCCAGACAAGTGCCCGAATGGGGGGAGCGAGTCCGAGTATCACCCGCTGAAAGCTCCACTTCCAGGATTTAGACTTCCACCGGGAAAGCCCACAAACACAAGCCTCAGACAGGTGCTCAACTGAGGGGAGCGAGTCCGAGTTCCACCCGCTGAAAGTTCAACTTCCAGGATTTGGACTTCCATGCGGCAAGTCCCCAAACACAAGCCCCAGACAGGTGCCTTACTGAGGGGAGCGAGTCCGAGAATCACCCGCTGAAAGCTCCACTTCCAGGATTTGGACTTCCATGCGGCAAGTCCCCAAACACAAGCCCCAGACAAGTGCCCGAATAGGGGGAGCGAGTCCGAGTATCACCCGCTGAAAGCTCCACTTCCAGGATTTAGACTTCCAACGGGAAAGCCCACAGACACAAGCCTCAGACAGGTGCTCAACTGAGGGGAGCGAGTCAGAGTTCCACCCGCTGAAAGTTCCACTTCCAGGATTTGGACTTCCATGCGGCAAGTCGCCAAACACAAGCCCCAGACAGGTGCCTTACTGAGGGGAGCGAGTCAGAGTATCACCCGCTGAAAGCTCCACTTCCAGGATTTGGACTTCCATGCGGCAAGTCCCCAAACACAAGCCTCAGACAGGTGCTCGACTGAGGGGAGCGATTCCGAGTACCACCCGCTGAAAGTTCCACTTCCAGGATTTGGACTTCCATGCGGCAAGTCCCCAAACACAAGCCCCAGACAAGTGCCCGAATTGGGGGAGCGAGTCCGAGTATCACCCGCTGAAAGCTCCACTTCCAGGATTTAGACTTCCACCGGAAAGCCCACAAACACAAGCCTCAGACAGGTGCTCAACTGAGGGGAGCGAGTCCGAGTTCCACCAGCTGAAAGTTCCACTTCCAGGATTTGGACTTCCATGCGGCAAGTCCCCAAACACAAGCCCCAGACAGGTGCCTTACTGAGGGGAGCGAGTCCGAGTATCACCCGCTGAAAGCTCCACTTCCAGGATTTGGACTTCCATGCGGCAAGTCCCCAAACACAAGCCTCAGACAGGTGCTCGACTGAGGGGAGCGAGTCCGAGTACCACCCGCTGAAAGTTCCACTTCCAGGATTTGGACTTCCATGCGGCAAGTCCCCAAACACAAGCCTCAGACAGGTGCTCAACTGAGGGGAGCGAGTCCGAGTTCCACCCGCTGAAAGTTCCACTTCCAGGATTTGGACTTCCTTGGGTCAAGTCCCCAAACACAAGCCCCAGACAAGTGCCCGAATGGGGGGAGCGAGTCCGAGTATCACCCGCTGAAAGCTCCACTTCCAGGATTTAGACTTCCACCGGGAAAGCCCACAAACACAAGCCTCAGACAGGTGCTCAACTGAGGGGAGCGAGTCCGAGTTCCACCCGCTGAAAGTTCCACTTCCAGGATTTGGACTTCCATGCGGCAAGTCCCCAAACACAAGCCCCAGACAGGTGCCTTACTGAGGGGAGCGAGTCCGAGTATCACCCGCTGAAAGCTCCACTTCCAGGATTTGGACTTCCATGCGGCAAGTCCCCAAACACAAGCCCCAGACAAGTGCCCGAATGGGGGGAGCGATTCCGAGTACCACCCGCTGGAAGTTCCACTTCCAGGATTTGGACTTCCATGGGGCAAGTCCCCAAACACAAGCCCCAGACAAGTGCCCGAGTGGGGGGAGCGAGTCCGAGCATAACCCGCTGAAAGCTCCACTTCCAGGATTAAGACTTCCACCAGGCAAGCCCACAAACACAAGCCTCAGACAGGTGCTCAACTGAGGGGAGCGAGTCTGAGTACAACCCGCTGAAAGTTCCACTTCCAGGATTTGGACTTCCATGGGGCAAGTCCCCAAACACAAGCCCAAGACAGGTGCCCGACTGAGGCGAGCGAGTCCGAGTATCACCCGCTGGAAGTTCCACTTCCAGGATTTGGACTTCCATGGGGTAAGTCCCCAAACACAAGACTCAGACAGGTGCTCGACTGAGGGGAGCGAGTCCGAGTACCACCCGCTGAAAGTTCCACTTCCAGGATTTGGACTTCCATGCAGCAAGTCCCCAAACACAAGCCCCAGACAAGTGCCCGAATGGGGGGAGCGAGTCCGAGCATCACCCGCTGAAAGCTCCACGTCCAGGATTTGGACTTCCATGCGGCAAGTCCCCAAACACAAGCCCCAGACAAGTGCCCGAATGGGGGGAGCGAGTCCGAGTATCACCCGCTGAAAGCTCCACTTCCAGGATTTAGACTTCCACCGGGAAAGCCCACAAACACAAGCCTCAGACAGGTGCTCAACTGAGGGGAGCGAGTCCGAGTTCCACCCGCTGAAAGTTCCACTTCCAGGATTTGGACTTCCATGCGGCAAGTCCCCAAACACAAGCCCCAGACAGGTGCCTTACTGAGGGGAGCGAGTCCGAGTATCACCCGCTGAAAGCTCCACTTCCAGGATTTGGACTTCCACCGGGAAAGCCCACAAACACAAGCCTCAGACAGGTGCTCAACTGAGGGGAGCGAGTCCCAGTGTCACCCGCTGAAAGCTCCACTTCCAGGATTTGGACTTCCATGCGGCAAGTCCCCAAACATAAGCCCCAGACAAGTGCCCGAATGGGGGGAGCGAGTCCGAGTATCACCCGCTGAAAGCTCCACTTCCAGGATTTAGACTTCCACCGGGAAAGCCCACAAACACAAGCCTCAGACAGGTGCTCAACTGAGGGGAGCGAGTCCGAGTTCCACCCGCTGAAAGTTCCACTTCCAGGATTTGGACTTCCATGCGGCAAGTCCCCAAACACAAGCCCCAGACAGGTGCTCAACTGAGGGGAGCGAGTCCCAGTGTCACCCGCTGAAAGCTCCACTTCCAGGATTTGGACTTCCATGCGGCAAGTCCCCAAACATAAGCCCCAGACAAGTGCCCGAATGGGGGGAGCGAGTCCGAGTATCACCCGCTGAAAGCTCCACTTCCAGGATTTAGACTTCCACCGGGAAAGCCCACAAACACAAGCCTCAGACAGGTGCTCAACTGAGGGGAGCGAGTCCGAGTTCCACCCGCTGAAAGTTCCACTTCCAGGATTTGGACTTCCATGCGGCAAGTCCCCAAACACAAGCCCCAGACAGGTGCCCAACTGAGGGTAGCGATTCCGAGTACCACCCGCTGGAAGCTCCACTTCCAGGATTTGGACTTCCATGGGGCAAGTCCCCAAACACAAGCCCCAGTCAAGTGCCCGAATGGGGGGAGCGAGTCTGAGCATCCACCGCTGAAAGCTCCACTTCCAGGATTTGGACTTCCATGCGGCAAGTCCCCAAATACAAGCCCCAGACATGTGCCTTACTGAGGGGAGCGAGTCCGAGCATCACCCGCTGAAAGCTCCACTTCCAGGATTTGGACTTCCATGCGGCAAGTCCCCAAACACAAGCCCCAGACAAGTGCCCGAATGGGGGGAGCGAGTCCGAGTATAACCCGCTGAAAGCTCCACTTCCTGGATTTAGACTTCCACCGGGAAAGCCCAAAACACAAGCCTCAGACAGGTGCTCAACTGAGGGGAGCGAGTCCGAGTTCCACCCGCTGAAAGTTCCACTTCCAGAATTTGGACTTCCACCGGGAAAGCCCACAAACACAAGCCTCAGACAGGTGCTCAACTGAGGGGAGCGAGTCCCAGTGTCACCCGCTGAAAGCTCCACTTCCAGGATTTGGACTTCCATGCGGCAAGTCCCCAAACATAAGCCCCAGACAAGTGCCCGAATGGGGGGAGCGAGTCCGAGTATCACCCGCTGAAAGCTCCACTTCCAGGATTTAGACTTCCACCGGGAAAGCCCACAAACACAAGCCTCAGACAGGTGCTCAACTGAGGGGAGCGAGTCCGAGTTCCACCCGCTGAAAGTTCCACTTCCAGGATTTGGACTTCCATGCGGCAAGTCCCCAAACACAAGCCCCAGACAGGTGCCCAACTGAGGGTAGCGATTCCGAGTACCACCCGCTGGAAGCTCCACTTCCAGGATTTGGACTTCCATGGGGCAAGTCCCCAAACACAAGCCCCAGTCAAGTGCCCGAATGGGGGGAGCGAGTCTGAGCATCCACCGCTGAAAGCTCCACTTCCAGGATTTGGACTTCCATGCGGCAAGTCCCCAAATACAAGCCCCAGACATGTGCCTTACTGAGGGGAGCGAGTCCGAGCATCACCCGCTGAAAGCTCCACTTCCAGGATTTGGACTTCCATGCGGCAAGTCCCCAAACACAAGCCCCAGACAAGTGCCCGAATGGGGGGAGCGAGTCCGAGTATAACCCGCTGAAAGCTCCACTTCCTGGATTTAGACTTCCACCGGGAAAGCCCAAAACACAAGCCTCAGACAGGTGCTCAACTGAGGGGAGCGAGTCCGAGTTCCACCCGCTGAAAGTTCCACTTCCAGAATTTGGACTTCCACCGGGAAAGCCCACAAACACAAGCCTCAGACAGGTGCTCAACTGAGGGGAGCGAGTCCCAGTGTCACCCGCTGAAAGCTCCACTTCCAGGATTTGGACTTCCATGCGGCAAGTCCCCAAACATAAGCCCCAGACAAGTGCCCGAATGGGGGGAGCGAGTCCGAGTATCACCCGCTGAAAGCTCCACTTCCAGGATTTAGACTTCCACCGGGAAAGCCCACAAACACAAGCCTCAGACAGGTGCTCAACTGAGGGGAGCGAGTCCGAGTTCCACCCGCTGAAAGTTCCACTTCCAGGATTTGGACTTCCATGCGGCAAGTCCCCAAACACAAGCCCCAGACAGGTGCCCAACTGAGGGTAGCGATTCCGAGTACCACCCGCTGGAAGCTCCACTTCCAGGATTTGGACTTCCATGGGGCAAGTCCCCAAACACAAGCCCCAGAAAAGTGCCCGAATGGGGGGAGCGAGTCTGAGCATCCACCGCTGAAAGCTCCACTTCCAGGATTTGGACTTCCATGCGGCAAGTCCCCAAATACAAGCCCCAGACATGTGCCTTACTGAGGGGAGCGAGTCCGAGCATCACCCGCTGAAAGCTCCACTTCCAGGATTTGGACTTCCATGCGGCAAGTCCCCAAACACAAGCCCCAGACAAGTGCCCGAATGGGGGGAGCGAGTCCGAGTATAACCCGCTGAAAGCTCCACTTCCTGGATTTAGACTTCCACCGGGAAAGCCCAAAACACAAGCCTCAGACAGGTGCTCAACTGAGGGGAGCGAGTCCGAGTTCCACCCGCTGAAAGTTCCACTTCCAGAATTTGGACTTCCATGGGGCAAGTCCCCAAACACAAGCCCCAGACAAGTGCCCGACTGGGGGGAGCGAGTCCGAGCATCACCCGCTGAAAGCTCCACTTCCAGGATTTGGACTTCCATGCGGCAAGTCCCCAAACACAAGCCCCAGGCAAGTGCCCGAATGGGGGGAGCGAGTCCGAGTATCACCCGCTGAAAGCTCCACTTCCAGGATTTAGACTTTCACCGGGAAAGCCTACAGACACAAGCCTCTGACAGGTGCTCAACTGAGGGGAGCGAGTCCGAGTTCCACCCGCTGAAAGTTCCACTTCCAGGATTTGGACTTCCATGCAGCAAGTCGCCAAACACAAGCCCCAGACAGGTGCCTTACTGAGGGGAGCGAGTCCGATTATCACCCGCTGAAAGCTCAACTTCCAGGATTTGGACTTCCATGCGGCAAGTCCCCAAACACAAGCCTCAGACAGGTGCTCGACTGAGGGGAGCGAGTCCGAGTACCACCCGCTGAAAGTTCCACTTCCAGGATTTGGACTTCCTTGGGTCAAGTCCCCAAACACAAGCCCCAGACAAGTGCCCGAATGGGGGGAGCGAGTCCGAGTATCACCCGCTGAAAGCTCCACTTCCAGGATTTGGACTTCCATGCGGCAAGTCCCCAAACACAAGCCCCAGACAAGTGCCCGAATGGGGGGAGCGAGTCCGAGTATCACCCGCTGAAAGCTCCACTTCCAGGATTTAGACTTCCACCGGGAAAGCCCACAAACACAAGCCTCAGACAGGTGCTCAACTGAGGGGAGCGAGTCCGAGTTCCACCCGCTGAAAGTTCCACTTCCAGGATTTGGACTTCCATGCGGCAAGTCCCCAAACACAAGCCCCAGACAGGTGCCTTACTGAGGGGAGCGAGTCCGAGAATCACCCGCTGAAAGCTCCACTTCCAGGATTTGGACTTCCATGCGGCAAGTCCCCAAACACAAGCCCCAGACAAGTGCCCGAATAGGGGGAGCGAGTCCGAGTATCACCCGCTGAAAGCTCCACTTCCAGGATTTAGACTTCCAACGGGAAAGCCCACAGACACAAGCCTCAGACAGGTGCTCAACTGAGGGGAGCGAGTCAGAGTTCCACCCGCTGAAAGTTCCACTTCCAGGATTTGGACTTCCATGCGGCAAGTCGCCAAACACAAGCCCCAGACAGGTGCCTTACTGAGGGGAGCGAGTCAGAGTATCACCCGCTGAAAGCTCCACTTCCAGGATTTGGACTTCCATGCGGCAAGTCCCCAAACACAAGCCTCAGACAGGTGCTCGACTGAGGGGAGCGAGTCCGAGTACCACCCGCTGAAAGTTCCACTTCCAGGATTTGGACTTCCATGCGGCAAGTCCCCAAACACAAGCCCCAGACAAGTGCCCGAATTGGGGGAGCGAGTCCGAGTATCACCCGCTGAAAGCTCCACTTCCAGGATTTAGACTTCCACCGGAAAGCCCACAAACACAAGCCTCAGACAGGTGCTCAACTGAGGGGAGCGAGTCCGAGTTCCACCAGCTGAAAGTTCCACTTCCAGGATTTGGACTTCCATGCGGCAAGTCCCCAAACACAAGCCCCAGACAGGTGCCTTACTGAGGGGAGCGAGTCCGAGTATCACCCGCTGAAAGCTCCACTTCCAGGATTTGGACTTCCATGCGGCAAGTCCCCAAACACAAGCCTCAGACAGGTGCTCGACTGAGGGGAGCGAGTCCGAGTACCACCCGCTGAAAGTTCCACTTCCAGGATTTGGACTTCCATGCGGCAAGTCCCCAAACACAAGCCTCAGACAGGTGCTCAACTGAGGGGAGCGAGTCCGAGTTCCACCCGCTGAAAGTTCCACTTCCAGGATTTGGACTTCCTTGGGTCAAGTCCCCAAACACAAGCCCCAGACAAGTGTCCGAATGGGGGGAGCGAGTCCGAGTATCACCCGCTGAAAGCTCCACTTCCAGGATTTGGACTTCCATGCGGCAAGTCCCCAAACACAAGCCCCAGACAAGTGCCCGAATGGGGGGAGCGAGTCCGAGTATCACCCGCTGAAAGCTCCACTTCCAGGATTTAGACTTCCACCGGGAAAGCCCACAAACACAAGCCTCAGACAGGTGCTCAACTGAGGGGAGCGAGTCCGAGTTCCACCCGCTGAAAGTTCCACTTCCAGGATTTGGACTTCCATGCGGCAAGTCCCCAAACACAAGCCCCAGACAGGTGCCTTACTGAGGGGAGCGAGTCCGAGAATCACCCGCTGAAAGCTCCACTTCCAGGATTTGGACTTCCATGCGGCAAGTCCCCAAACACAAGCCCCAGACAAGTGCCCGAATGGGGGGAGCGAGTCCGAGTATCACCCGCTTAAAGCTCCACTTCCAGGATTTAGACTTCCACCGGGAAAGCCCACAGACACAAGCCTCAGACAGGTGCTCAACTGAGGGGAGCGAGTCCGAGTTCCACCCGCTGAAAGTTCCACTTCCAGGATTTGGACTTCCATGCGGCAAGTCGCCAAACACAAGCCCCAGACAGGTGCTCGACTGAGGGGAGCGAGTCCGAGTACCACCCGCTGAAAGTTCCACTTCCAGGATTTGGACTTCCATGCGGCAAGTCCCCAAACACAAGCCCCAGACAAGTGCCCGAATTGGGGGAGCGAGTCCGAGTATCACCCGCTGAAAGCTCCACTTCCAGGATTTAGACTTCCACCGGAAAGCCCACAAACACAAGCCTCAGACAGGTGCTCAACTGAGGGGAGCGAGTCCGAGTTCCACCCGCTGAAAGTTCCACTTCCAGGATTTGGACTTCCATGCGGCAAGTCCCCAAACACAAGCCCCAGACAGGTGCCTTACTGAGGGGAGCGAGTCCGAGAATCACCCGCTGAAAGCTCCACTTCCAGGATTTGGACTTCCATGCGGCAAGTCCCCAAACACAAGCCCCAGACAAGTGCCCGAATGGGGGGAGCGAGTCCGAGTATCACCCGCTGAAAGCTCCACTTCCAGGATTTAGACTTCCACCGGGAAAGCCCACAGACACAAGCCTCAGACAGGTGCTCAACTGAGGGGAGCGAGTCCGAGTTCCACCCGCTGAAAGTTCCACTTCCAGGATTTGGACTTCCTTGGGTCAAGTCCCCAAACACAAGCCCCAGACAAGTGTCCGAATGGGGGGAGCGAGTCCGAGTATCACCCGCTGAAAGCTCCACTTCCAGGATTTGGACTTCCATGCGGCAAGTCCCCAAACACAAGCCCCAGACAAGTGCCCGAATGGGGGGAGCGAGTCCGAGTATCACCCGCTGAAAGCTCCACTTCCAGGATTTAGACTTCCACCGGGAAAGCCCACAAACACAAGCCTCAGACAGGTGCTCAACTGAGGGGAGCGAGTCCGAGTTCCACCCGCTGAAAGTTCCACTTCCAGGATTTGGACTTCCATGCGGCAAGTCCCCAAACACAAGCCCCAGACAGGTGCCTTACTGAGGGGAGCGAGTCCGAGAATCACCCGCTGAAAGCTCCACTTCCAGGATTTGGACTTCCATGCGGCAAGTCCCCAAACACAAGCCCCAGACAAGTGCCCGAATGGGGGGAGCGAGTCCGAGTATCACCCGCTGAAAGCTCCACTTCCAGGATTTAGACTTCCACCGGGAAAGCCCACAGACACAAGCCTCAGACAGGTGCTCAACTGAGGGGAGCGAGTCCGAGTTCCACCCGCTGAAAGTTCCACTTCCAGGATTTGGACTTCCATGCGGCAAGTCGCCAAACACAAGCCCCAGACAGGTGCTCGACTGAGGGGAGCGAGTCCGAATATCACCCGCTGAAAGCTCCACTTCCAGGATTTGGACTTCCATGCGGCAAGTCCCCAAACACAAGCCTCAGACAGGTGCTCGACTGAGGGGAGCGAGTCCGAGTACCACCCGCTGAAAGTTCCACTTCCAGGATTTGGACTTCCATGCGGCAAGTCCCCAAACACAAGCCCCAGACAAGTGCCCGAATTGGGGGAGCGAGTCCGAGTATCACCCGCTGAAAGCTCCACTTCCAGGATTTAGACTTCCACCGGAAAGCCCACAAACACAAGCCTCAGACAGGTGCTCAACTGAGGGGAGCGAGTCCGAGTTCCACCCGCTGAAAGTTCCACTTCCAGGATTTGGACTTCCATGCAGCAAGTCCAAAAACACAAGCCCCAGACAGGTGCCTTACTGAGGGGAGCGAGTCCGAGAATCACCCGCTGAAAGCTCCACTTCCAGGATTTGGACTTCCATGCGGCAAGTCCCCAAACACAAGCCCCAGACAAGTGCCCGAATGGGGGGAGCGAGTCCGAGTATCACCCGCTGAAAGCTCCACTTCCAGGATTTAGACTTCCACCGGGAAAGCCCACAGACACAAGCCTCAGACAGGTGCTCAACTGAGGGGAGCGAGTCCGAGTTCCACCCGCTGAAAGTTCCACTTCCAGGATTTGGACTTCCATGCGGCAAGTCCCCAAACACAAGCCCCAGACAGGTGCCTTACTGAGGGGAGCGAGTCCGAGTATCACCCGCTGAAAGCTCCACTTCCAGGATTTGGACTTCCATGCGGCAAGTCCCCAAACACAAGCCCCAGACAAGTGCCCGAATGGGGGGAGCGATTCCGAGTACCACCCGCTGGAAGTTCCACTTCCAGGATTTGGACTTCCATGGGGCAAGTCCCCAAACACAAGCCCCAGACAAGTGCCCGAGTGGGGGGAGCGAGTCCGAGCATAACCCGCTGAAAGCTCCACTTCCAGGATTAAGACTTCCACCAGGCAAGCCCACAAACACAAGCCTCAGACAGGTGCTCAACTGAGGGGAGCGAGTCTGAGTACAACCCGCTGAAAGTTCCACTTCCAGGATTTGGACTTCCATGGGGCAAGTCCCCAAACACAAGCCCAAGACAGGTGCCCGACTGAGGCGAGCGAGTCCGAGTATCACCCGCTGGAAGTTCCACTTCCAGGATTTGGACTTCCATGGGGTAAGTCCCCAAACACAAGACTCAGACAGGTGCTCGACTGAGGGGAGCGAGTCCGAGTACCACCCGCTGAAAGTTCCACTTCCAGGATTTGGACTTCCATGCAGCAAGTCCCCAAACACAAGCCCCAGACAAGTGCCCGAATGGGGGGAGCGAGTCCGAGCATCACCCGCTGAAAGCTCCACGTCCAGGATTTGGACTTCCATGCGGCAAGTCCCCAAACACAAGCCCCAGACAAGTGCCCGAATGGGGGGAGCGAGTCCGAGTATCACCCGCTGAAAGCTCCACTTCCAGGATTTAGACTTCCACCGGGAAAGCCCACAAACACAAGCCTCAGACAGGTGCTCAACTGAGGGGAGCGAGTCCGAGTTCCACCCGCTGAAAGTTCCACTTCCAGGATTTGGACTTCCATGCGGCAAGTCCCCAAACACAAGCCCCAGACAGGTGCCTTACTGAGGGGAGCGAGTCCGAGTATCACCCGCTGAAAGCTCCACTTCCAGGATTTGGACTTCCACCGGGAAAGCCCACAAACACAAGCCTCAGACAGGTGCTCAACTGAGGGGAGCGAGTCCCAGTGTCACCCGCTGAAAGCTCCACTTCCAGGATTTGGACTTCCATGCGGCAAGTCCCCAAACATAAGCCCCAGACAAGTGCCCGAATGGGGGGAGCGAGTCCGAGTATCACCCGCTGAAAGCTCCACTTCCAGGATTTAGACTTCCACCGGGAAAGCCCACAAACACAAGCCTCAGACAGGTGCTCAACTGAGGGGAGCGAGTCCGAGTTCCACCCGCTGAAAGTTCCACTTCCAGGATTTGGACTTCCATGCGGCAAGTCCCCAAACACAAGCCCCAGACAGGTGCTCAACTGAGGGGAGCGAGTCCCAGTGTCACCCGCTGAAAGCTCCACTTCCAGGATTTGGACTTCCATGCGGCAAGTCCCCAAACATAAGCCCCAGACAAGTGCCCGAATGGGGGGAGCGAGTCCGAGTATCACCCGCTGAAAGCTCCACTTCCAGGATTTAGACTTCCACCGGGAAAGCCCACAAACACAAGCCTCAGACAGGTGCTCAACTGAGGGGAGCGAGTCCGAGTTCCACCCGCTGAAAGTTCCACTTCCAGGATTTGGACTTCCATGCGGCAAGTCCCCAAACACAAGCCCCAGACAGGTGCCCAACTGAGGGTAGCGATTCCGAGTACCACCCGCTGGAAGCTCCACTTCCAGGATTTGGACTTCCATGGGGCAAGTCCCCAAACACAAGCCCCAGTCAAGTGCCCGAATGGGGGGAGCGAGTCTGAGCATCCACCGCTGAAAGCTCCACTTCCAGGATTTGGACTTCCATGCGGCAAGTCCCCAAATACAAGCCCCAGACATGTGCCTTACTGAGGGGAGCGAGTCCGAGCATCACCCGCTGAAAGCTCCACTTCCAGGATTTGGACTTCCATGCGGCAAGTCCCCAAACACAAGCCCCAGACAAGTGCCCGAATGGGGGGAGCGAGTCCGAGTATAACCCGCTGAAAGCTCCACTTCCTGGATTTAGACTTCCACCGGGAAAGCCCAAAACACAAGCCTCAGACAGGTGCTCAACTGAGGGGAGCGAGTCCGAGTTCCACCCGCTGAAAGTTCCACTTCCAGAATTTGGACTTCCACCGGGAAAGCCCACAAACACAAGCCTCAGACAGGTGCTCAACTGAGGGGAGCGAGTCCCAGTGTCACCCGCTGAAAGCTCCACTTCCAGGATTTGGACTTCCATGCGGCAAGTCCCCAAACATAAGCCCCAGACAAGTGCCCGAATGGGGGGAGCGAGTCCGAGTATCACCCGCTGAAAGCTCCACTTCCAGGATTTAGACTTCCACCGGGAAAGCCCACAAACACAAGCCTCAGACAGGTGCTCAACTGAGGGGAGCGAGTCCGAGTTCCACCCGCTGAAAGTTCCACTTCCAGGATTTGGACTTCCATGCGGCAAGTCCCCAAACACAAGCCCCAGACAGGTGCCCAACTGAGGGTAGCGATTCCGAGTACCACCCGCTGGAAGCTCCACTTCCAGGATTTGGACTTCCATGGGGCAAGTCCCCAAACACAAGCCCCAGTCAAGTGCCCGAATGGGGGGAGCGAGTCTGAGCATCCACCGCTGAAAGCTCCACTTCCAGGATTTGGACTTCCATGCGGCAAGTCCCCAAATACAAGCCCCAGACATGTGCCTTACTGAGGGGAGCGAGTCCGAGCATCACCCGCTGAAAGCTCCACTTCCAGGATTTGGACTTCCATGCGGCAAGTCCCCAAACACAAGCCCCAGACAAGTGCCCGAATGGGGGGAGCGAGTCCGAGTATAACCCGCTGAAAGCTCCACTTCCTGGATTTAGACTTCCACCGGGAAAGCCCAAAACACAAGCCTCAGACAGGTGCTCAACTGAGGGGAGCGAGTCCGAGTTCCACCCGCTGAAAGTTCCACTTCCAGAATTTGGACTTCCACCGGGAAAGCCCACAAACACAAGCCTCAGACAGGTGCTCAACTGAGGGGAGCGAGTCCCAGTGTCACCCGCTGAAAGCTCCACTTCCAGGATTTGGACTTCCATGCGGCAAGTCCCCAAACATAAGCCCCAGACAAGTGCCCGAATGGGGGGAGCGAGTCCGAGTATCACCCGCTGAAAGCTCCACTTCCAGGATTTAGACTTCCACCGGGAAAGCCCACAAACACAAGCCTCAGACAGGTGCTCAACTGAGGGGAGCGAGTCCGAGTTCCACCCGCTGAAAGTTCCACTTCCAGGATTTGGACTTCCATGCGGCAAGTCCCCAAACACAAGCCCCAGACAGGTGCCCAACTGAGGGTAGCGATTCCGAGTACCACCCGCTGGAAGCTCCACTTCCAGGATTTGGACTTCCATGGGGCAAGTCCCCAAACACAAGCCCCAGAAAAGTGCCCGAATGGGGGGAGCGAGTCTGAGCATCCACCGCTGAAAGCTCCACTTCCAGGATTTGGACTTCCATGCGGCAAGTCCCCAAATACAAGCCCCAGACATGTGCCTTACTGAGGGGAGCGAGTCCGAGCATCACCCGCTGAAAGCTCCACTTCCAGGATTTGGACTTCCATGCGGCAAGTCCCCAAACACAAGCCCCAGACAAGTGCCCGAATGGGGGGAGCGAGTCCGAGTATAACCCGCTGAAAGCTCCACTTCCTGGATTTAGACTTCCACCGGGAAAGCCCAAAACACAAGCCTCAGACAGGTGCTCAACTGAGGGGAGCGAGTCCGAGTTCCACCCGCTGAAAGTTCCACTTCCAGAATTTGGACTTCCATGGGGCAAGTCCCCAAACACAAGCCCCAGACAAGTGCCCGACTGGGGGGAGCGAGTCCGAGCATCACCCGCTGAAAGCTCCACTTCCAGGATTTGGACTTCCATGCGGCAAGTCCCCAAACACAAGCCCCAGGCAAGTGCCCGAATGGGGGGAGCGAGTCCGAGTATCACCCGCTGAAAGCTCCACTTCCAGGATTTAGACTTTCACCGGGAAAGCCTACAGACACAAGCCTCTGACAGGTGCTCAACTGAGGGGAGCGAGTCCGAGTTCCACCCGCTGAAAGTTCCACTTCCAGGATTTGGACTTCCATGCAGCAAGTCGCCAAACACAAGCCCCAGACAGGTGCCTTACTGAGGGGAGCGAGTCCGATTATCACCCGCTGAAAGCTCAACTTCCAGGATTTGGACTTCCATGCGGCAAGTCCCCAAACACAAGCCTCAGACAGGTGCTCGACTGAGGGGAGCGAGTCCGAGTACCACCCGCTGAAAGTTCCACTTCCAGGATTTGGACTTCCTTGGGTCAAGTCCCCAAACACAAGCCCCAGACAAGTGCCCGAATGGGGGGAGCGAGTCCGAGTATCACCCGCTGAAAGCTCCACTTCCAGGATTTGGACTTCCATGCGGCAAGTCCCCAAACACAAGCCCCAGACAAGTGCCCGAATGGGGGGAGCGAGTCCGAGTATCACCCGCTGAAAGCTCCACTTCCAGGATTTAGACTTCCACCGGGAAAGCCCACAAACACAAGCCTCAGACAGGTGCTCAACTGAGGGGAGCGAGTCCGAGTTCCACCCGCTGAAAGTTCCACTTCCAGGATTTGGACTTCCATGCGGCAAGTCCCCAAACACAAGCCCCAGACAGGTGCCTTACTGAGGGGAGCGAGTCCGAGAATCACCCGCTGAAAGCTCCACTTCCAGGATTTGGACTTCCATGCGGCAAGTCCCCAAACACAAGCCCCAGACAAGTGCCCGAATAGGGGGAGCGAGTCCGAGTATCACCCGCTGAAAGCTCCACTTCCAGGATTTAGACTTCCAACGGGAAAGCCCACAGACACAAGCCTCAGACAGGTGCTCAACTGAGGGGAGCGAGTCAGAGTTCCACCCGCTGAAAGTTCCACTTCCAGGATTTGGACTTCCATGCGGCAAGTCGCCAAACACAAGCCCCAGACAGGTGCCTTACTGAGGGGAGCGAGTCAGAGTATCACCCGCTGAAAGCTCCACTTCCAGGATTTGGACTTCCATGCGGCAAGTCCCCAAACACAAGCCTCAGACAGGTGCTCGACTGAGGGGAGCGAGTCCGAGTACCACCCGCTGAAAGTTCCACTTCCAGGATTTGGACTTCCATGCGGCAAGTCCCCAAACACAAGCCCCAGACAAGTGCCCGAATTGGGGGAGCGAGTCCGAGTATCACCCGCTGAAAGCTCCACTTCCAGGATTTAGACTTCCACCGGAAAGCCCACAAACACAAGCCTCAGACAGGTGCTCAACTGAGGGGAGCGAGTCCGAGTTCCACCAGCTGAAAGTTCCACTTCCAGGATTTGGACTTCCATGCGGCAAGTCCCCAAACACAAGCCCCAGACAGGTGCCTTACTGAGGGGAGCGAGTCCGAGTATCACCCGCTGAAAGCTCCACTTCCAGGATTTGGACTTCCATGCGGCAAGTCCCCAAACACAAGCCTCAGACAGGTGCTCGACTGAGGGGAGCGAGTCCGAGTACCACCCGCTGAAAGTTCCACTTCCAGGATTTGGACTTCCATGCGGCAAGTCCCCAAACACAAGCCTCAGACAGGTGCTCAACTGAGGGGAGCGAGTCCGAGTTCCACCCGCTGAAAGTTCCACTTCCAGGATTTGGACTTCCTTGGGTCAAGTCCCCAAACACAAGCCCCAGACAAGTGTCCGAATGGGGGGAGCGAGTCCGAGTATCACCCGCTGAAAGCTCCACTTCCAGGATTTGGACTTCCATGCGGCAAGTCCCCAAACACAAGCCCCAGACAAGTGCCCGAATGGGGGGAGCGAGTCCGAGTATCACCCGCTGAAAGCTCCACTTCCAGGATTTAGACTTCCACCGGGAAAGCCCACAAACACAAGCCTCAGACAGGTGCTCAACTGAGGGGAGCGAGTCCGAGTTCCACCCGCTGAAAGTTCCACTTCCAGGATTTGGACTTCCATGCGGCAAGTCCCCAAACACAAGCCCCAGACAGGTGCCTTACTGAGGGGAGCGAGTCCGAGAATCACCCGCTGAAAGCTCCACTTCCAGGATTTGGACTTCCATGCGGCAAGTCCCCAAACACAAGCCCCAGACAAGTGCCCGAATGGGGGGAGCGAGTCCGAGTATCACCCGCTTAAAGCTCCACTTCCAGGATTTAGACTTCCACCGGGAAAGCCCACAGACACAAGCCTCAGACAGGTGCTCAACTGAGGGGAGCGAGTCCGAGTTCCACCCGCTGAAAGTTCCACTTCCAGGATTTGGACTTCCATGCGGCAAGTCGCCAAACACAAGCCCCAGACAGGTGCTCGACTGAGGGGAGCGAGTCCGAGTACCACCCGCTGAAAGTTCCACTTCCAGGATTTGGACTTCCATGCGGCAAGTCCCCAAACACAAGCCCCAGACAAGTGCCCGAATTGGGGGAGCGAGTCCGAGTATCACCCGCTGAAAGCTCCACTTCCAGGATTTAGACTTCCACCGGAAAGCCCACAAACACAAGCCTCAGACAGGTGCTCAACTGAGGGGAGCGAGTCCGAGTTCCACCCGCTGAAAGTTCCACTTCCAGGATTTGGACTTCCATGCGGCAAGTCCCCAAACACAAGCCCCAGACAGGTGCCTTACTGAGGGGAGCGAGTCCGAGAATCACCCGCTGAAAGCTCCACTTCCAGGATTTGGACTTCCATGCGGCAAGTCCCCAAACACAAGCCCCAGACAAGTGCCCGAATGGGGGGAGCGAGTCCGAGTATCACCCGCTGAAAGCTCCACTTCCAGGATTTAGACTTCCACCGGGAAAGCCCACAGACACAAGCCTCAGACAGGTGCTCAACTGAGGGGAGCGAG
The DNA here is from genome assembly GCF_054856515.1 of Filicampus tigris. Lineage (NCBI taxonomy): Eukaryota > Metazoa > Chordata > Actinopteri > Syngnathiformes > Syngnathidae > Filicampus > Filicampus tigris. Next base: position 16,371 of record NW_028233408.1, on the reverse strand, counting down.
TCCGAGTTCCACCCGCTGAAAGTTCCACTTCCAGGATTTGGACTTCCTTGGGTCAAGTCCCCAAACACAAGCCCCAGACAAGTGTCCGAATGGGGGGAGCGAGTCCGAGTATCACCCGCTGAAAGCTCCACTTCCAGGATTTGGACTTCCATGCGGCAAGTCCCCAAACACAAGCCCCAGACAAGTGCCCGAATGGGGGGAGCGAGTCCGAGTATCACCCGCTGAAAGCTCCACTTCCAGGATTTAGACTTCCACCGGGAAAGCCCACAAACACAAGCCTCAGACAGGTGCTCAACTGAGGGGAGCGAGTCCGAGTTCCACCCGCTGAAAGTTCCACTTCCAGGATTTGGACTTCCATGCGGCAAGTCCCCAAACACAAGCCCCAGACAGGTGCCTTACTGAGGGGAGCGAGTCCGAGAATCACCCGCTGAAAGCTCCACTTCCAGGATTTGGACTTCCATGCGGCAAGTCCCCAAACACAAGCCCCAGACAAGTGCCCGAATGGGGGGAGCGAGTCCGAGTATCACCCGCTGAAAGCTCCACTTCCAGGATTTAGACTTCCACCGGGAAAGCCCACAGACACAAGCCTCAGACAGGTGCTCAACTGAGGGGAGCGAGTCCGAGTTCCACCCGCTGAAAGTTCCACTTCCAGGATTTGGACTTCCATGCGGCAAGTCGCCAAACACAAGCCCCAGACAGGTGCTCGACTGAGGGGAGCGAGTCCGAATATCACCCGCTGAAAGCTCCACTTCCAGGATTTGGACTTCCATGCGGCAAGTCCCCAAACACAAGCCTCAGACAGGTGCTCGACTGAGGGGAGCGAGTCCGAGTACCACCCGCTGAAAGTTCCACTTCCAGGATTTGGACTTCCATGCGGCAAGTCCCCAAACACAAGCCCCAGACAAGTGCCCGAATTGGGGGAGCGAGTCCGAGTATCACCCGCTGAAAGCTCCACTTCCAGGATTTAGACTTCCACCGGAAAGCCCACAAACACAAGCCTCAGACAGGTGCTCAACTGAGGGGAGCGAGTCCGAGTTCCACCCGCTGAAAGTTCCACTTCCAGGATTTGGACTTCCATGCAGCAAGTCCAAAAACACAAGCCCCAGACAGGTGCCTTACTGAGGGGAGCGAGTCCGAGAATCACCCGCTGAAAGCTCCACTTCCAGGATTTGGACTTCCATGCGGCAAGTCCCCAAACACAAGCCCCAGACAAGTGCCCGAATGGGGGGAGCGAGTCCGAGTATCACCCGCTGAAAGCTCCACTTCCAGGATTTAGACTTCCACCGGGAAAGCCCACAGACACAAGCCTCAGACAGGTGCTCAACTGAGGGGAGCGAGTCCGAGTTCCACCCGCTGAAAGTTCCACTTCCAGGATTTGGACTTCCATGCGGCAAGTCGCCAAACACAAGCCCCAGACAGGTGCCTTACTGAGGGGAGCGAGTCCGAGTATCACCCGCTGAAAGCTCCACTTCCAGGATTTGGACTTCCATGCGGCAAGTCCCCAAACACAAGCCCCAGACAGGTGCTCGACTGAGGGGAGCGAGTCCGAGTACCACCCGCTGAAAGTTCCACTTCCAGGATTTGGACTTCCATGCGGCAAGTCCCCAAACACAAGCCCCAGACAAGTGCCCGAATTGGGGGAGCGAGTCCGAGTATCACCCGCTGAAAGCTCCACTTCCAAGAATTAGACTTCCACCGGGAAAGCCCACAAACACAAGCCTCAGACAGGTGCTCAACTGAGGGGAGCGAGTCCGAGTTCCACCCGCTGAAAGTTCCACTTCCAGGATTTGGACTTCCATGCGGCAAGTCCCCAAACACAAGCCCCAGACAGGTGCCTTACTGAGGGGAGCGAGTCCGAGTATCACCCGCTGAAAGCTCCACTTCCAGGATTTGGACTTCCATGCGGCAAGTCCCCAAACACAAGCCTCAGACAGGTGCTCGACTGAGGGGAGCGAGTCCGAGTACCACCCGCTGAAAGTTCCACTTCCAGGATTTGGACTTCCATGCGGCAAGTCCCCAAACACAAGCCCCAGACAGGTGCCCAACTGAGGGTAGCGATTCCGAGTACCACCCGCTGGAAGCTCCACTTCCAGGATTTGGACTTCCATGGGGCAAGTCCCCAAACACAAGCCCCAGACAAGTGCCCGAATGGGGGGAGCGAGTCCGAGTATCACCCGCTGAAAGCTCCACTTCCAGGATTTGGACTTCCATGCGGCAAGTCCCCAAACACAAGCCCCAGACAAGTGCCCGACTGGGGGGAGCGAGTCTGAGCATCCACCGCTGAAAGCTCCAATTCCAGGATTTGGACTTCCATGCGGCAAGTCCCCAAATACAAGCCCCAGACATGTGCCTTACTGAGGGGAGCGAGTCCGAGCATCACCCGCTGAAAGCTCCACTTCCAGGATTTGGACTTCCATGCGGCAAGTCCCCAAACACAAGCCCCAGACAAGTGCCCGAATGGGGGGAGCGAGTCCGAGGATCACCCGCTGAAAGCTCCACTTCCAGGATTTGGACTTCCATGCGGCAAGTCCCCAAACACAAGCCCCAGACAAGTGCCCGAATGGGGGGAGCGAGTCCGAGTATCACCCGCTGAAAGCTCCACTTCCAGGATTTAGACTTCCACCGGGAAAGCCCACAAACACAAGCCTCAGACAGGTGCTCAACTGAGGGGAGCGAGTCCGAGTTCCACCCGCTGAAAGTTCCACTTCCAGGATTTGGACTTCCATGCGGCAAGTCCCCAAACACAAGCCCCAGACAGGTGCCTTACTGAGGGGAGCGAGTCCGAGAATCACCCGCTGAAAGCTCCACTTCCAGGATTTGGACTTCCATGCGGCAAGTCCCCAAACACAAGCCCCAGACAAGTGCCCGAATGGGGGGAGCGAGTCCGAGTATCACCCGCTGAAAGCTCCACTTCCAGGATTTAGACTTCCACCGGGAAAGCCCACAGACACAAGCCTCAGACAGGTGCTCAACTGAGGGGAGCGAGTCCGAGTTCCACCCGCTGAAAGTTCCACTTCCAGGATTTGGACTTCCATGCGGCAAGTCGCCAAACACAAGCCCCAGACAGGTGCCTTACTGAGGGGAGCGAGTCCGAGTATCACCCGCTGAAAGCTCCACTTCCAGGATTTGGACTTCCATGCGGCAAGTCCCCAAACACAAGCCTCAGACAGGTGCTCGACTGAGGGGAGCGAGTCCGAGTATCACCCGCTGAAAGCTCCACTTCCAGGATTTAGACTTCCACCGGGAAAGCCCACAGACACAAGCCTCAGACAGGTGCTCAACTGAGGGGAGCGAGTCCGAGTTCCACCCGCTGAAAGTTCCACTTCCAGGATTTGGACTTCCATGCGGCAAGTCGCCAAACACAAGCCCCAGACAGGTGCCTTACTGAGGGGAGCGAGTCCGAGTATCACCCGCTGAAAGCTCCACTTCCAGGATTTGGACTTCCATGCGGCAAGTCCCCAAACACAAGCCTCAGACAGGTGCTCGACTGAGGGGAGCGAGTCCGAGTACCACCCGCTGAAAGTTCCACTTCCAGGATTTGGACTTCCATGCGGCAAGTCCCCAAACACAAGCCCCAGACAAGTGCCCGAATTGGGGGAGCGAGTCCGAGTATCACCCGCTGAAAGCTCCACTTCCAAGAATTAGACTTCCACCGGGAAAGCCCACAAACACAAGCCTCAGACAGGTGCTCAACTGAGGGGAGCGAGTCCGAGTTCCACCCGCTGAAAGTTCCACTTCCAGGATTTGGACTTCCATGCGGCAAGTCCCCAAACACAAGCCTCAGACAGGTGCTCGACTGAGGGGAGCGAGTCCGAGTATCACCCGCTGAAAGCTCCACTTCCAGGATTTGGACTTCCATGCGGCAAGTCCCCAAACACAAGCCTCAGACAGGTGCTCGACTGAGGGGAGCGAGTCCGAGCATCACCCGCTGAAAGCTCCACTTCCAGGATTTGGACTTCCATGCGGCAAGTCCCCAAACACAAGCCCCAGACAAGTGCCCGAATGGGGGGAGCGAGTCCGAGTATAACCCGCTGAAAGCTCCACTTCCTGGATTTAGACTTCCACCGGGAAAGCCCAAAACACAAGCCTCAGACAGGTGCTCAACTGAGGGGAGCGAGTCCGAGTTCCACCCGCTGAAAGTTCCACTTCCAGAATTTGGACTTCCATGGGGCAAGTCCCCAAACACAAGCCCCAGACAAGTGCCCGACTGGGGGGAGCGAGTCCGAGCATCACCCGCTGAAAGCTCCACTTCCAGGATTTGGACTTCCATGCGGCAAGTCCCCAAACACAAGCCCCAGGCAAGTGCCCGAATGGGGGGAGCGAGTCCGAGTATCACCCGCTGAAAACTCCACTTCCAGGATTTAGACTTTCACCGGGAAAGCCCACAGACACAAGCCTCAGACAGGTGCTCAACTGAGGGGAGCGAGTCCGAGTTCCACCCGCTGAAAGTTCCACTTCCAGGATTTGGACTTCCATGCAGCAAGTCGCCAAACACAAGCCCCAGACAGGTGCCTTACTGAGGGGAGCGAGTCCGATTATCACCCGCTGAAAGCTCCACTTCCAGGATTTGGACTTCCATGCGGCAAGTCCCCAAACACAAGCCTCAGACAGGTGCTCGACTGAGGGGAGCGAGTCCGAGTACCACCCGCTGAAAGTTCCACTTCCAGGATTTGAACTTCCTTGGGTCAAGTCCCCAAACACAAGCCCCAGACAAGTGCCCGAATGGGGGGAGCGAGTCCGAGTATCACCCGCTGAAAGCTCCACTTCCAGGATTTGGACTTCCATGCGGCAAGTCCCCAAACACAAGCCCCAGACAAGTGCCCGAATGGGGGGAGCGAGTCCGAGTATCACCCGCTGAAAGCTCCACTTCCAGGATTTAGACTTCCACCGGGAAAGCCCACAAACACAAGCCTCAGACAGGTGCTCAACTGAGGGGAGCGAGTCCGAGTTCCACCCGCTGAAAGTTCAACTTCCAGGATTTGGACTTCCATGCGGCAAGTCCCCAAACACAAGCCCCAGACAGGTGCCTTACTGAGGGGAGCGAGTCCGAGAATCACCCGCTGAAAGCTCCACTTCCAGGATTTGGACTTCCATGCGGCAAGTCCCCAAACACAAGCCCCAGACAAGTGCCCGAATAGGGGGAGCGAGTCCGAGTATCACCCGCTGAAAGCTCCACTTCCAGGATTTAGACTTCCAACGGGAAAGCCCACAGACACAAGCCTCAGACAGGTGCTCAACTGAGGGGAGCGAGTCAGAGTTCCACCCGCTGAAAGTTCCACTTCCAGGATTTGGACTTCCATGCGGCAAGTCGCCAAACACAAGCCCCAGACAGGTGCCTTACTGAGGGGAGCGAGTCAGAGTATCACCCGCTGAAAGCTCCACTTCCAGGATTTGGACTTCCATGCGGCAAGTCCCCAAACACAAGCCTCAGACAGGTGCTCGACTGAGGGGAGCGATTCCGAGTACCACCCGCTGAAAGTTCCACTTCCAGGATTTGGACTTCCATGCGGCAAGTCCCCAAACACAAGCCCCAGACAAGTGCCCGAATTGGGGGAGCGAGTCCGAGTATCACCCGCTGAAAGCTCCACTTCCAGGATTTAGACTTCCACCGGAAAGCCCACAAACACAAGCCTCAGACAGGTGCTCAACTGAGGGGAGCGAGTCCGAGTTCCACCAGCTGAAAGTTCCACTTCCAGGATTTGGACTTCCATGCGGCAAGTCCCCAAACACAAGCCCCAGACAGGTGCCTTACTGAGGGGAGCGAGTCCGAGTATCACCCGCTGAAAGCTCCACTTCCAGGATTTGGACTTCCATGCGGCAAGTCCCCAAACACAAGCCTCAGACAGGTGCTCGACTGAGGGGAGCGAGTCCGAGTACCACCCGCTGAAAGTTCCACTTCCAGGATTTGGACTTCCATGCGGCAAGTCCCCAAACACAAGCCTCAGACAGGTGCTCAACTGAGGGGAGCGAGTCCGAGTTCCACCCGCTGAAAGTTCCACTTCCAGGATTTGGACTTCCTTGGGTCAAGTCCCCAAACACAAGCCCCAGACAAGTGCCCGAATGGGGGGAGCGAGTCCGAGTATCACCCGCTGAAAGCTCCACTTCCAGGATTTAGACTTCCACCGGGAAAGCCCACAAACACAAGCCTCAGACAGGTGCTCAACTGAGGGGAGCGAGTCCGAGTTCCACCCGCTGAAAGTTCCACTTCCAGGATTTGGACTTCCATGCGGCAAGTCCCCAAACACAAGCCCCAGACAGGTGCCTTACTGAGGGGAGCGAGTCCGAGTATCACCCGCTGAAAGCTCCACTTCCAGGATTTGGACTTCCATGCGGCAAGTCCCCAAACACAAGCCCCAGACAAGTGCCCGAATGGGGGGAGCGATTCCGAGTACCACCCGCTGGAAGTTCCACTTCCAGGATTTGGACTTCCATGGGGCAAGTCCCCAAACACAAGCCCCAGACAAGTGCCCGAGTGGGGGGAGCGAGTCCGAGCATAACCCGCTGAAAGCTCCACTTCCAGGATTAAGACTTCCACCAGGCAAGCCCACAAACACAAGCCTCAGACAGGTGCTCAACTGAGGGGAGCGAGTCTGAGTACAACCCGCTGAAAGTTCCACTTCCAGGATTTGGACTTCCATGGGGCAAGTCCCCAAACACAAGCCCAAGACAGGTGCCCGACTGAGGCGAGCGAGTCCGAGTATCACCCGCTGGAAGTTCCACTTCCAGGATTTGGACTTCCATGGGGTAAGTCCCCAAACACAAGACTCAGACAGGTGCTCGACTGAGGGGAGCGAGTCCGAGTACCACCCGCTGAAAGTTCCACTTCCAGGATTTGGACTTCCATGCAGCAAGTCCCCAAACACAAGCCCCAGACAAGTGCCCGAATGGGGGGAGCGAGTCCGAGCATCACCCGCTGAAAGCTCCACGTCCAGGATTTGGACTTCCATGCGGCAAGTCCCCAAACACAAGCCCCAGACAAGTGCCCGAATGGGGGGAGCGAGTCCGAGTATCACCCGCTGAAAGCTCCACTTCCAGGATTTAGACTTCCACCGGGAAAGCCCACAAACACAAGCCTCAGACAGGTGCTCAACTGAGGGGAGCGAGTCCGAGTTCCACCCGCTGAAAGTTCCACTTCCAGGATTTGGACTTCCATGCGGCAAGTCCCCAAACACAAGCCCCAGACAGGTGCCTTACTGAGGGGAGCGAGTCCGAGTATCACCCGCTGAAAGCTCCACTTCCAGGATTTGGACTTCCACCGGGAAAGCCCACAAACACAAGCCTCAGACAGGTGCTCAACTGAGGGGAGCGAGTCCCAGTGTCACCCGCTGAAAGCTCCACTTCCAGGATTTGGACTTCCATGCGGCAAGTCCCCAAACATAAGCCCCAGACAAGTGCCCGAATGGGGGGAGCGAGTCCGAGTATCACCCGCTGAAAGCTCCACTTCCAGGATTTAGACTTCCACCGGGAAAGCCCACAAACACAAGCCTCAGACAGGTGCTCAACTGAGGGGAGCGAGTCCGAGTTCCACCCGCTGAAAGTTCCACTTCCAGGATTTGGACTTCCATGCGGCAAGTCCCCAAACACAAGCCCCAGACAGGTGCTCAACTGAGGGGAGCGAGTCCCAGTGTCACCCGCTGAAAGCTCCACTTCCAGGATTTGGACTTCCATGCGGCAAGTCCCCAAACATAAGCCCCAGACAAGTGCCCGAATGGGGGGAGCGAGTCCGAGTATCACCCGCTGAAAGCTCCACTTCCAGGATTTAGACTTCCACCGGGAAAGCCCACAAACACAAGCCTCAGACAGGTGCTCAACTGAGGGGAGCGAGTCCGAGTTCCACCCGCTGAAAGTTCCACTTCCAGGATTTGGACTTCCATGCGGCAAGTCCCCAAACACAAGCCCCAGACAGGTGCCCAACTGAGGGTAGCGATTCCGAGTACCACCCGCTGGAAGCTCCACTTCCAGGATTTGGACTTCCATGGGGCAAGTCCCCAAACACAAGCCCCAGTCAAGTGCCCGAATGGGGGGAGCGAGTCTGAGCATCCACCGCTGAAAGCTCCACTTCCAGGATTTGGACTTCCATGCGGCAAGTCCCCAAATACAAGCCCCAGACATGTGCCTTACTGAGGGGAGCGAGTCCGAGCATCACCCCCTGAAAGCTCCACTTCCAGGATTTGGACTTCCATGCGGCAAGTCCCCAAACACAAGCCCCAGACAAGTGCCCGAATGGGGGGAGCGAGTCCGAGTATAACCCGCTGAAAGCTCCACTTCCTGGATTTAGACTTCCACCGGGAAAGCCCAAAACACAAGCCTCAGACAGGTGCTCAACTGAGGGGAGCGAGTCCGAGTTCCACCCGCTGAAAGTTCCACTTCCAGAATTTGGACTTCCACCGGGAAAGCCCACAAACACAAGCCTCAGACAGGTGCTCAACTGAGGGGAGCGAGTCCCAGTGTCACCCGCTGAAAGCTCCACTTCCAGGATTTGGACTTCCATGCGGCAAGTCCCCAAACATAAGCCCCAGACAAGTGCCCGAATGGGGGGAGCGAGTCCGAGTATCACCCGCTGAAAGCTCCACTTCCAGGATTTAGACTTCCACCGGGAAAGCCCACAAACACAAGCCTCAGACAGGTGCTCAACTGAGGGGAGCGAGTCCGAGTTCCACCCGCTGAAAGTTCCACTTCCAGGATTTGGACTTCCATGCGGCAAGTCCCCAAACACAAGCCCCAGACAGGTGCCCAACTGAGGGTAGCGATTCCGAGTACCACCCGCTGGAAGCTCCACTTCCAGGATTTGGACTTCCATGGGGCAAGTCCCCAAACACAAGCCCCAGAAAAGTGCCCGAATGGGGGGAGCGAGTCTGAGCATCCACCGCTGAAAGCTCCACTTCCAGGATTTGGACTTCCATGCGGCAAGTCCCCAAATACAAGCCCCAGACATGTGCCTTACTGAGGGGAGCGAGTCCGAGCATCACCCGCTGAAAGCTCCACTTCCAGGATTTGGACTTCCATGCGGCAAGTCCCCAAACACAAGCCCCAGACAAGTGCCCGAATGGGGGGAGCGAGTCCGAGTATAACCCGCTGAAAGCTCCACTTCCTGGATTTAGACTTCCACCGGGAAAGCCCAAAACACAAGCCTCAGACAGGTGCTCAACTGAGGGGAGCGAGTCCGAGTTCCACCCGCTGAAAGTTCCACTTCCAGAATTTGGACTTCCATGGGGCAAGTCCCCAAACACAAGCCCCAGACAAGTGCCCGACTGGGGGGAGCGAGTCCGAGCATCACCCGCTGAAAGCTCCACTTCCAGGATTTGGACTTCCATGCGGCAAGTCCCCAAACACAAGCCCCAGGCAAGTGCCCGAATGGGGGGAGCGAGTCCGAGTATCACCCGCTGAAAGCTCCACTTCCAGGATTTAGACTTTCACCGGGAAAGCCTACAGACACAAGCCTCTGACAGGTGCTCAACTGAGGGGAGCGAGTCCGAGTTCCACCCGCTGAAAGTTCCACTTCCAGGATTTGGACTTCCATGCAGCAAGTCGCCAAACACAAGCCCCAGACAGGTGCCTTACTGAGGGGAGCGAGTCCGATTATCACCCGCTGAAAGCTCAACTTCCAGGATTTGGACTTCCATGCGGCAAGTCCCCAAACACAAGCCTCAGACAGGTGCTCGACTGAGGGGAGCGAGTCCGAGTACCACCCGCTGAAAGTTCCACTTCCAGGATTTGGACTTCCTTGGGTCAAGTCCCCAAACACAAGCCCCAGACAAGTGCCCGAATGGGGGGAGCGAGTCCGAGTATCACCCGCTGAAAGCTCCACTTCCAGGATTTGGACTTCCATGCGGCAAGTCCCCAAACACAAGCCCCAGACAAGTGCCCGAATGGGGGGAGCGAGTCCGAGTATCACCCGCTGAAAGCTCCACTTCCAGGATTTAGACTTCCACCGGGAAAGCCCACAAACACAAGCCTCAGACAGGTGCTCAACTGAGGGGAGCGAGTCCGAGTTCCACCCGCTGAAAGTTCCACTTCCAGGATTTGGACTTCCATGCGGCAAGTCCCCAAACACAAGCCCCAGACAGGTGCCTTACTGAGGGGAGCGAGTCCGAGAATCACCCGCTGAAAGCTCCACTTCCAGGATTTGGACTTCCATGCGGCAAGTCCCCAAACACAAGCCCCAGACAAGTGCCCGAATAGGGGGAGCGAGTCCGAGTATCACCCGCTGAAAGCTCCACTTCCAGGATTTAGACTTCCAACGGGAAAGCCCACAGACACAAGCCTCAGACAGGTGCTCAACTGAGGGGAGCGAGTCAGAGTTCCACCCGCTGAAAGTTCCACTTCCAGGATTTGGACTTCCATGCGGCAAGTCGCCAAACACAAGCCCCAGACAGGTGCCTTACTGAGGGGAGCGAGTCAGAGTATCACCCGCTGAAAGCTCCACTTCCAGGATTTGGACTTCCATGCGGCAAGTCCCCAAACACAAGCCTCAGACAGGTGCTCGACTGAGGGGAGCGAGTCCGAGTACCACCCGCTGAAAGTTCCACTTCCAGGATTTGGACTTCCATGCGGCAAGTCCCCAAACACAAGCCCCAGACAAGTGCCCGAATTGGGGGAGCGAGTCCGAGTATCACCCGCTGAAAGCTCCACTTCCAGGATTTAGACTTCCACCGGAAAGCCCACAAACACAAGCCTCAGACAGGTGCTCAACTGAGGGGAGCGAGTCCGAGTTCCACCAGCTGAAAGTTCCACTTCCAGGATTTGGACTTCCATGCGGCAAGTCCCCAAACACAAGCCCCAGACAGGTGCCTTACTGAGGGGAGCGAGTCCGAGTATCACCCGCTGAAAGCTCCACTTCCAGGATTTGGACTTCCATGCGGCAAGTCCCCAAACACAAGCCTCAGACAGGTGCTCGACTGAGGGGAGCGAGTCCGAGTACCACCCGCTGAAAGTTCCACTTCCAGGATTTGGACTTCCATGCGGCAAGTCCCCAAACACAAGCCTCAGACAGGTGCTCAACTGAGGGGAGCGAGTCCGAGTTCCACCCGCTGAAAGTTCCACTTCCAGGATTTGGACTTCCTTGGGTCAAGTCCCCAAACACAAGCCCCAGACAAGTGCCCGAATGGGGGGAGCGAGTCCGAGTATCACCCGCTGAAAGCTCCACTTCCAGGATTTAGACTTCCACCGGGAAAGCCCACAAACACAAGCCTCAGACAGGTGCTCAACTGAGGGGAGCGAGTCCGAGTTCCACCCGCTGAAAGTTCCACTTCCAGGATTTGGACTTCCATGCGGCAAGTCCCCAAACACAAGCCCCAGACAGGTGCCTTACTGAGGGGAGCGAGTCCGAGTATCACCCGCTGAAAGCTCCACTTCCAGGATTTGGACTTCCATGCGGCAAGTCCCCAAACACAAGCCCCAGACAAGTGCCCGAATGGGGGGAGCGATTCCGAGTACCACCCGCTGGAAGTTCCACTTCCAGGATTTGGACTTCCATGGGGCAAGTCCCCAAACACAAGCCCCAGACAAGTGCCCGAGTGGGGGGAGCGAGTCCGAGCATAACCCGCTGAAAGCTCCACTTCCAGGATTAAGACTTCCACCAGGCAAGCCCACAAACACAAGCCTCAGACAGGTGCTCAACTGAGGGGAGCGAGTCTGAGTACAACCCGCTGAAAGTTCCACTTCCAGGATTTGGACTTCCATGGGGCAAGTCCCCAAACACAAGCCCAAGACAGGTGCCCGACTGAGGCGAGCGAGTCCGAGTATCACCCGCTGGAAGTTCCACTTCCAGGATTTGGACTTCCATGGGGTAAGTCCCCAAACACAAGACTCAGACAGGTGCTCGACTGAGGGGAGCGAGTCCGAGTACCACCCGCTGAAAGTTCCACTTCCAGGATTTGGACTTCCATGCAGCAAGTCCCCAAACACAAGCCCCAGACAAGTGCCCGAATGGGGGGAGCGAGTCCGAGCATCACCCGCTGAAAGCTCCACGTCCAGGATTTGGACTTCCATGCGGCAAGTCCCCAAACACAAGCCCCAGACAAGTGCCCGAATGGGGGGAGCGAGTCCGAGTATCACCCGCTGAAAGCTCCACTTCCAGGATTTAGACTTCCACCGGGAAAGCCCACAAACACAAGCCTCAGACAGGTGCTCAACTGAGGGGAGCGAGTCCGAGTTCCACCCGCTGAAAGTTCCACTTCCAGGATTTGGACTTCCATGCGGCAAGTCCCCAAACACAAGCCCCAGACAGGTGCCTTACTGAGGGGAGCGAGTCCGAGTATCACCCGCTGAAAGCTCCACTTCCAGGATTTGGACTTCCACCGGGAAAGCCCACAAACACAAGCCTCAGACAGGTGCTCAACTGAGGGGAGCGAGTCCCAGTGTCACCCGCTGAAAGCTCCACTTCCAGGATTTGGACTTCCATGCGGCAAGTCCCCAAACATAAGCCCCAGACAAGTGCCCGAATGGGGGGAGCGAGTCCGAGTATCACCCGCTGAAAGCTCCACTTCCAGGATTTAGACTTCCACCGGGAAAGCCCACAAACACAAGCCTCAGACAGGTGCTCAACTGAGGGGAGCGAGTCCGAGTTCCACCCGCTGAAAGTTCCACTTCCAGGATTTGGACTTCCATGCGGCAAGTCCCCAAACACAAGCCCCAGACAGGTGCTCAACTGAGGGGAGCGAGTCCCAGTGTCACCCGCTGAAAGCTCCACTTCCAGGATTTGGACTTCCATGCGGCAAGTCCCCAAACATAAGCCCCAGACAAGTGCCCGAATGGGGGGAGCGAGTCCGAGTATCACCCGCTGAAAGCTCCACTTCCAGGATTTAGACTTCCACCGGGAAAGCCCACAAACACAAGCCTCAGACAGGTGCTCAACTGAGGGGAGCGAGTCCGAGTTCCACCCGCTGAAAGTTCCACTTCCAGGATTTGGACTTCCATGCGGCAAGTCCCCAAACACAAGCCCCAGACAGGTGCCCAACTGAGGGTAGCGATTCCGAGTACCACCCGCTGGAAGCTCCACTTCCAGGATTTGGACTTCCATGGGGCAAGTCCCCAAACACAAGCCCCAGTCAAGTGCCCGAATGGGGGGAGCGAGTCTGAGCATCCACCGCTGAAAGCTCCACTTCCAGGATTTGGACTTCCATGCGGCAAGTCCCCAAATACAAGCCCCAGACATGTGCCTTACTGAGGGGAGCGAGTCCGAGCATCACCCGCTGAAAGCTCCACTTCCAGGATTTGGACTTCCATGCGGCAAGTCCCCAAACACAAGCCCCAGACAAGTGCCCGAATGGGGGGAGCGAGTCCGAGTATAACCCGCTGAAAGCTCCACTTCCTGGATTTAGACTTCCACCGGGAAAGCCCAAAACACAAGCCTCAGACAGGTGCTCAACTGAGGGGAGCGAGTCCGAGTTCCACCCGCTGAAAGTTCCACTTCCAGAATTTGGACTTCCACCGGGAAAGCCCACAAACACAAGCCTCAGACAGGTGCTCAACTGAGGGGAGCGAGTCCCAGTGTCACCCGCTGAAAGCTCCACTTCCAGGATTTGGACTTCCATGCGGCAAGTCCCCAAACATAAGCCCCAGACAAGTGCCCGAATGGGGGGAGCGAGTCCGAGTATCACCCGCTGAAAGCTCCACTTCCAGGATTTAGACTTCCACCGGGAAAGCCCACAAACACAAGCCTCAGACAGGTGCTCAACTGAGGGGAGCGAGTCCGAGTTCCACCCGCTGAAAGTTCCACTTCCAGGATTTGGACTTCCATGCGGCAAGTCCCCAAACACAAGCCCCAGACAGGTGCCCAACTGAGGGTAGCGATTCCGAGTACCACCCGCTGGAAGCTCCACTTCCAGGATTTGGACTTCCATGGGGCAAGTCCCCAAACACAAGCCCCAGAAAAGTGCCCGAATGGGGGGAGCGAGTCTGAGCATCCACCGCTGAAAGCTCCACTTCCAGGATTTGGACTTCCATGCGGCAAGTCCCCAAATACAAGCCCCAGACATGTGCCTTACTGAGGGGAGCGAGTCCGAGCATCACCCGCTGAAAGCTCCACTTCCAGGATTTGGACTTCCATGCGGCAAGTCCCCAAACACAAGCCCCAGACAAGTGCCCGAATGGGGGGAGCGAGTCCGAGTATAACCCGCTGAAAGCTCCACTTCCTGGATTTAGACTTCCACCGGGAAAGCCCAAAACACAAGCCTCAGACAGGTGCTCAACTGAGGGGAGCGAGTCCGAGTTCCACCCGCTGAAAGTTCCACTTCCAGAATTTGGACTTCCATGGGGCAAGTCCCCAAACACAAGCCCCAGACAAGTGCCCGACTGGGGGGAGCGAGTCCGAGCATCACCCGCTGAAAGCTCCACTTCCAGGATTTGGACTTCCATGCGGCAAGTCCCCAAACACAAGCCCCAGGCAAGTGCCCGAATGGGGGGAGCGAGTCCGAGTATCACCCGCTGAAAGCTCCACTTCCAGGATTTAGACTTTCACCGGGAAAGCCTACAGACACAAGCCTCTGACAGGTGCTCAACTGAGGGGAGCGAGTCCGAGTTCCACCCGCTGAAAGTTCCACTTCCAGGATTTGGACTTCCATGCAGCAAGTCGCCAAACACAAGCCCCAGACAGGTGCCTTACTGAGGGGAGCGAGTCCGATTATCACCCGCTGAAAGCTCAACTTCCAGGATTTGGACTTCCATGCGGCAAGTCCCCAAACACAAGCCTCAGACAGGTGCTCGACTGAGGGGAGCGAGTCCGAGTACCACCCGCTGAAAGTTCCACTTCCAGGATTTGGACTTCCTTGGGTCAAGTCCCCAAACACAAGCCCCAGACAAGTGCCCGAATGGGGGGAGCGAGTCCGAGTATCACCCGCTGAAAGCTCCACTTCCAGGATTTGGACTTCCATGCGGCAAGTCCCCAAACACAAGCCCCAGACAAGTGCCCGAATGGGGGGAGCGAGTCCGAGTATCACCCGCTGAAAGCTCCACTTCCAGGATTTAGACTTCCACCGGGAAAGCCCACAAACACAAGCCTCAGACAGGTGCTCAACTGAGGGGAGCGAGTCCGAGTTCCACCCGCTGAAAGTTCCACTTCCAGGATTTGGACTTCCATGCGGCAAGTCCCCAAACACAAGCCCCAGACAGGTGCCTTACTGAGGGGAGCGAGTCCGAGAATCACCCGCTGAAAGCTCCACTTCCAGGATTTGGACTTCCATGCGGCAAGTCCCCAAACACAAGCCCCAGACAAGTGCCCGAATGGGGGGAGCGAGTCCGAGTATCACCCGCTGAAAGCTCCACTTCCAGGATTTAGACTTCCACCGGGAAAGCCCACAGACACAAGCCTCAGACAGGTGCTCAACTGAGGGGAGCGAGTCCGAGTTCCACCCGCTGAAAGTTCCACTTCCAGGATTTGGACTTCCATGCGGCAAGTCGCCAAACACAAGCCCCAGACAGGTGCCTTACTGAGGGGAGCGAGTCCGAGTATCACCCGCTGAAAGCTCCACTTCCAGGATTTGGACTTCCATGCGGCAAGTCCCCAAACACAAGCCTCAGACAGGTGCTCGACTGAGGGGAGCGAGTCCGAGTATCACCCGCTGAAAGCTCCACTTCCAGGATTTAGACTTCCACCGGGAAAGCCCACAGACACAAGCCTCAGACAGGTGCTCAACTGAGGGGATCGAGTCCGAGTTCCACCCGCTGAAAGTTCCACTTCCAGGATTTGGACTTCCATGCGGCAAGTCGCCAAACACAAGCCCCAGACAGGTGCCTTACTGAGGGGAGCGAGTCCGAGTATCACCCGCTGAAAGCTCCACTTCCAGGATTTGGACTTCCATGCGGCAAGTCCCCAAACACAAGCCTCAGACAGGTGCTCGACTGAGGGGAGCGAGTCCGAGTACCACCCGCTGAAAGTTCCACTTCCAGGATTTGGACTTCCATGCGGCAAGTCCCCAAACACAAGCCCCAGACAAGTGCCCGAATTGGGGGAGCGAGTCCGAGTATCACCCGCTGAAAGCTCCACTTCCAAGAATTAGACTTCCACCGGGAAAGCCCACAAACACAAGCCTCAGACAGGTGCTCAACTGAGGGGAGCGAGTCCGAGTTCCACCCGCTGAAAGTTCCACTTCCAGGATTTGGACTTCCATGCGGCAAGTCCCCAAACACAAGCCCCAGACAGGTGCCTTACTGAGGGGAGCGAGTCCGAGTATCACCCGCTGAAAGCTCCACTTCCAGGATTTGGACTTCCATGCGGCAAGTCCCCAAACACAAGCCTCAGACAGGTGCTCGACTGAGGGGAGCGAGTCCGAGTACCACCCGCTGAAAGTTCCACTTCCAGGATTTGGACTTCCATGCGGCAAGTCCCCAAACACAAGCCCCAGACAGGTGCCCAACTGAGGGTAGCGATTC